>NW_020884899.1:8027035-8409699 GCF_003945725.1 Corapipo altera | reverse complement strand
GCCGGCACCGCCGCCCTCCCCGCGCGGGGTCCCGCCGAGCCCGCGGGACCCGCAGCCTCACAAACACAGACAGACAGACAGACACAGACAGACACGCAGGGCTGGGGGGCGGCACCGCCGGCAGCCCGGCCGGGGGGCACCCACGCACCACACCGAGGGAGCTGCCCCGGGGCGTAATGTGACCGTACACGCCCCGGTCAGCAGCACTCGCGGCTGGGAGCCGTCCGCGTGTTATTTCGCCATTTCCCGTTGAGGACCTTCGCCCTCGGAGAGGGACACCCTGAGGGGTGCGAGGCACGGGGCCATCCGCTCATAAGCACGTCCAGTCGTCAGCAAAGAGGGTTCCAGAAATTAAAAATAAACGAAAACACGCCACGCCAAACAACAACAAGCAAACGCGCTTGTTCCTCACGCGAGCCGCGATGGCGAGCTGACAGGTTATGCCAAACCGTGACTGCGCGCCCGGAGCCTCGCCCGTTCTCTCCAAGAGGAGGCGGCCGCCCATGCCGGGAGCGGGACACGTCCCCGCCTGGCTGCAGGCGCTCGGGAGCTCCAGGAAATGTCACTTCCCGCGCGTGTCTCGGTCCGACGGGCGCGGGGATTCACAGTGCTGGGTTGCCGTCCCGGACACATCACACCCTCGCCGCCCCTCAGCCGCCAGCAGCCTCGCCCTTCCCGCAGGAGCGCTCAGAGCCTCAGCAATCCCTCACCCCTCGCCTTAGGACCCCCTTGCCTCAGGACCCCCTGTCCCTCGCATCTGGGACCCTCACCTCGGGAACGCCTCATCCCGGCTCCCTCTCAGGAGAGCTCTCTCCACGCCGGGGGAATGGGAAGGAGCCGCTGTCCCCTCACCTTCGGGCAGTTCTGTGACCTTCCAGCTGCGGGGGGGCCGTGTCAACTCAGGAGGGAGGGAAAGGCGAGTGTGGTGGCTGCTAATGCAGTGGCACAGCCATTCCCTCTTCTCAGGCCTTCACACTTCCAGGCTATCACTTTCCAGCAGATTGGGCTTCTCCATTAACTTCCCACGTACGTCAGGGAATACGGTGTAATGAGCCTCGGTGATAAAATCTAAGCCTCCTTGCTCCAAGAGCATCAGCCCATCCCGCTGGAAATGAAAGGGAAGCACTTAATGTTTATTCATTGATTCTGGTAGAACTATGTGCTTTTCAAGCAGAAAATGCAAGATACTCCCAATCAACTGAATCATCAATCCATGGGCAAAGAGCTGAGAAGATAAAAAAATGCTCATCAATCATAGCTGGGAATAGCATGTTAATGGAGATGGAATTTATTTTCTCCCATAAAGCATTCCCTGTTAACCCTAACTTGCTGTCTCTTTAGCAATTAGTGGTGTCATGCTTGTGAAGCACAGATGAGGGCTTCAGATTGGTCCAATACACAATTACTATCCTCAAAACAATTCTAATGAAACACCTCAGACTGCTAAACACACAATATGCCTGGCAAACAAAAAGGAAGTAAATTAAAGGGTGAGTGACATAACACACTTACTCTCTGGCCAAATGTGTGCAAGCACGTAGGTTTGCCATCTACAAACATCTCACAGAGGCATATCACTGTCATAATTTTGTTCTGCTTTAATCCCTCTGGATGCAACCATTCATTGGAATGTTTTCTCACCAAACACTGAGAGGCTTTTCCTGAAGGATATTATAACTGGCTGTTTTGCAAGAGTGCTGTCACATGAAAGCATGCAAAACAGGAATTAGGAGCAATGGGAAACATCTCTGTGAGTTAAGGTGATGGAACATGGTCTCGTTCCCCATTGCTTCTGGGTATCTTGGGTGCCACATGACTTGTTCCTAATGAAGATGTATCTAGAGGAGCAGCGAACTCCACAACACCCACGTTGCTGCTCCAGGCAGTTGTGGTACCAGGCACCTGAGCTTAATGCAGGCAGATTATCCATCCTGTGTTCTCACTGTGCTCCCTCTGCAACTGTCCAAAGAGGAAACACTTCACTACGGATAGTGAGAAACACTATTCCAAACCAAATCAATAATTTTTATCCCAAGCCCCAGCAAAGCTGTAAGACACGGACCATGACCTTCTACTTGGCACATTCAGTGTTGGTGTCAAGAGTTACAAATTCTCCAAGAAGTATCTTCAGCTCTTCTGTGTCCCTGATCCTTTAGAGCATCATCATAAGAAATCAGGCCCAATAGTGTCCCACATGATAGCACAGATATTTGGTACTGAGTTTCCTACCACTTTTCCCAAGTATTTTGCCATTTTTCCACAGCTCTTTAGGAGAAGCTACCAAGGAAATGGTATAAAGAAGAGCATATAGAAAAGGATATTCCAATTTGCAAAAGGCAGGGATCTGGAAAACAGGTGAGAAGATCACAGTTACAAAGGTGAGGGGAAGCTCTGAGGTGCCCTGGTTGAAGGGAGCAGCAGAGAGTTACAGGCTCAATACAGAGACATACACTGGGAGCTAGGAGTTCCAGGGAATTGATATGGGATTCAAAATGATTCAAGAGTAATCTTTGAACAACAGAGTTAAGGACAAATAAGAGGATTTTTTAACTACTTGGTGAAAGTTGCAGAAACTAGGGGGAAAAGGAAGCTTAATGAAGGCTTCACTCTCTTCCTAGGTGGAAAGAGCAGAATGTTTAACAACAGCATAGGAAAGGCAGAAGAACTCAAGAACTATTTTTTGGGGAAGAGGCAGATGATATACAAATACCATGTGATGATGATGAAATACATTCCAACAAGCACTGAGGAGGATGTTAAATAGAAGCTAATGAAGTTGGGCATCAGCAGATCCAGGTAACTTGCATCCAGAAGTTTTAAAAGCACTGTCACAGAGCATCTTTAGACCATTAATGTTGATTTTCAATAAATCTTGGAACACTGTTAAAGTTCCAGAGGATTGGATGAAATATTGTCCCAATATTTTAAAAGGGTAAACAAGGTGACCAGGGTAATTAGGACCTGTCAGACTGACAAGAATTCTCAGTAATACAATGGGACATTATCTACATTACTTGATTAAAAAATAATTAAAGGATGGAAACACAATAAATGCAAATTAATGTGGAAAATAAATCTTGCCAAAATAATTTGATTTTTTAATGGCATTACAAGTTTGGTTGATGAAGGTAAGTAGGTTTGCAAAATATTTGTTCTGGTAACTTGCAGCATTTTAATTAAGAAGTCAAAATGATACAGACTCATCACAGCACATATTAAACTGCTGAGACTCTGCCTAACTGACAGTTACAAAGTGGGGAAATAAGAAGTCATCATCAAAGAATGTGTTTCTGGGTCCTCTGGCAATTAGTTCTATGCTGTATTGAATTGATATTAATGGCTCTAAGGAAATAAAATCATCACTTACAAAGTTTGTAGGTGATGTAAGCAATAGGGATTCATAAATAACAAGACATGCTGTAAAGTAGCTGAGACGGCTTGATAACAAGTAATATGCATTTCTGTACAGCCAAATGTGAAAACATGCACCAAAGAATGAAGACAGTGATTATAGGATGAGAAAATTTGTGCTTTACATGTTAATGCTAAAAACCTGGAGAATCATCACATATAATCAGAAGAAAATAAGCAGGTGGTGTGGTGCTGTAGCCAACAGGCTAATGCAATCCTTGGGTTTATAAACAGAATAATGTAGAAAGATGTCTGTATTTATTTTTCTGGTACTAGTTCCAGTGCTCCTGAAGTCTGATATCCAAATTCCTTAATTCCTTAATAGAAGGGGAAAAAAAGATGGTTCAGAGAAGATGAATAAGAATGAATTAGATTGAAAGTGAAAATGTTCAATCTATTTCAGTGTCAAAAAAAAGGTGAAGGGGTCACTCAATCACAGGTTCTGAGTACTTCCAAAATTCAGTGACTGTATTCAGCTTCCCAGTGAAGTCTTCTACCAGGGAAGGTAATTAATCATGGAGACACTTTAGAAAGGGACAAGTTAGATTTCCCAGCACTGGAAATGTCAAAATCAGGTGACTGTAGAAACTAAATTTTAGCAGAAGCCAGAGTTCAGTGCTGTAAGTCTGCTCCCCATGAGACAGAGCTCTGTGAGCATAGCTGTGGATTCTGTTTGCTCATCTATGCAGAACTCAATTTCCTTGGGCACTAAGAAGTAACAACCTGTCATCCCTTTCAGCATCATCTGACACAGCTCATGTGCTCCTCAGCACATGATGGGAGCAGCCGTGGGGATGGCAATGTTTACACTGGTTGAAGGGATGGGTGGACTTGTTCACAGAAGGCAAAGCCTTTGAAGCATATTGCATGCCAAGAGAACTTTTCTCACTCGGGAAGTCTGAGACATACATTGCTGGGAGCTGGGAGGTTACTCCTGACAAGTGTGACTGTACGATTATCCTGCTACTAAACTCTTCCTCTGGTGTCTGCTTCTGGCCACTGTCACAGGCAGGATACTGATCTTGTGCCAAGCAGTCTCTCAGGTCCGCACCAAAGCTGATCCATGTCTGATCTCGGAACAGTGGAGTGGAAATTTTAGCAGGAGCAGAGAATAGATGATTGATAATAGACATAGGCACAGGAGAGGGCAAGAACCAGGGGAGAGAAGAACTGGAACACTTAATATTAGAAGGTCAAAGATTGACTTGGGTAGGGAATTGTATATAAGGCTCTGGACCTCTCCAAAATCCATCAGGGATGGAAACATTCAGGAGTTTCCCAGTCTGATCTGGTACCATCAAACAACTAGGAAACCTTGCAGCAAAAGGTTCATTACTTTCCCGATGTGGTTCCTGACACAGGTGCTCAGTCTTCTACTGATATGTAAGATCTCAAGCAGGAAAGGCCTCTGCTGTGAACCTAAACGGTCCAAACCCCTTGGATGACTGAAGCTTTTATTAGCAGTTCCATGGAAGAAAATGTTTGCTTTTTTTCCCGTGCAGTAGCTAATGACTGTCTGCACACCACACCGACAGAAACAATACTGTAAGGATTCATTACTAACGCCATTGATGGGGAAGGGCTTGGTGATCATTTAACCAGCTTTTGTTGTAAAAAAACAACCCCTCCTTGATAACACCCTTAGAAAGATGCAGTGATGAAGTTTGCAATGTCGTGGCTTTGCCCTCTAGTGGCTGAGAGACTGGCCCAGCTCCTGTGCTGTCTGTCTTAATACACCTTGATTACCTCATCAGCCTTGGATCTTTGATTTTTCTAAATTTTGTGCAGACTTCATCCATTACACTCAAGTACTACCTGCACCAGAACAATGTGAATCAATAAAATCCTTGGCTTAATATCCTCAGAATCCTATATTAAGGTTAACTCAGTATTAGTGAGTCATACGATAAAGCCACTAATACATGGGCACTTAATTAATCTATGATGCATTTTCCACCAGATAGAACTTATTCTTAGGAGTAAAAAAAAAAGGTTGCATTGTAATCCTTTCCAGCAGTAATCTCAATAGGCTATGTGTTTAAAAGGGGGCAACACTTCTTTACTGTCTGTGCTGGCTAAATCTTGAAATATCCATCACTTTTCTCTTCAATATTCCAGACGCTGGCCTAGAGGCTCTAAGAGATCTGCGTCTGTATCTGTTTTAAACTTGTGTGGGAACTTGGGCAAGGGCTTTGGACTTCAATTACATCTTGATTTTTTTCTTTTTCTCTCCCTCTGGCACTCATTTTAAATTATTAGCCCAAGCTTAATAAAGAAATAACACTTATTCCATTAAATTGTTCGCCTTCCTCTTCCCCTCCCTCCTTCCCATATCTTTGTGATCTCCTGGCCAATTTCTGCCACAGATGAAAAACTGATGTCTCAAAGGAAATTTAGTTCTTACAAGTTTTGTGTCAATCCGTGGCCAGACACAGAGGGGTTGAGCCAAAGCCAGTCCAACTCTGCTGGTACATACTGAGTGTGGCAGCAGCCACCTTGGTAATCAGCGTCTGCTCTGGCCTTGCAGAGGATGTGGAGGAAGCTGAGGTTGTTGTGGGAAGAGGGTTGTTGTGGATGTGGCAGGGCTGGGGTGAGTGCAAGGAAGGGATCAGAGGGTGGCACAAATCCATAGGCAAACAATGGCTATTTTTCCAATACTCATAGGACAACTTTTCAGGGGTTGTTATTTGGATTTGGTATTTGAGAATGAGATGTTACACTCAGGTAATCTGAAAGCCTCTGTTAAGCAATAAGGCCAATTACAGGATTAAGTTAACAAGAAAACAATAAGCAACTGGATCATTTAATTCCTATTGTTTATTTTTTTATTCATCTGTGTTTGGAAGCCCTGGAAATGCTTAAGTACCTTTTTGATTACATTCCTGATCTGGCCAGAAGATGGAAATGCCTTCAGTGAATACCCATGGGGTTCAAGTATTTGTGAGAGTGTTCCAGATGAACACGGCTGTGCTCAGTAACAACAAACTCGCCAGGATTTGGAATCGGGAGAAACAGGTTCTTGTTCAACTCTTTGCTGACTTGCTGGGTGACATTTAACGCGTCCTCTCTCCTCTGTGTAGTAGAAGTAGTTATATTTACAGCATGAGTAAGAGTTCCATGAGACCTTAGGAAGGTCTGTGAAGCCACTTGGAGAGTCTCTCATGGGAAGTGTTATTATGTTGACTACATGAAAAGCTATCATTTGGAAGATATGAAATTATCACCTAAATATGTGCTTTCTGGTTCAACAAAACAAAAGAACTTTGAGGTTCAAAAATGAATGGGAGTTTGAGACAGTAACTCCATCTACAGAACTTCATCTTCCTTAAATGCTGACAGACGTGTTTTTAGCATTTGAAGATGTAAAAGTAATTTACAAATAGTTGAGACCTGCTAGTTGCCTCGTGAGGATTAAGCAACCTGCTCCACATCGCTCAAAAAACGCCTTTCAGAGTTTGTACTGGAATTGTAGACCTCCTGATTTTGCATCCTATCTCATGTTTATTGGGATATCACTGGGCTGTGGTATTATTTAATTTCCTCAGTCATATAAAACTCTTTCAAAGAGAATAGTATTTCAGGAAAAATGTTGGCACTGTGCCAGAGGATGGTGGATTGAGAACTGTGACTCTCATTGTTTAGATAAAAGTTGTAATTTGTGCCAGTTTGTTCTAAAAAAATCTGCCTTAAGTATGATACATTGGTGAGGAGGGAGGGATCAGCACACCTCACGACTTCTAGAAGGAAGTTTCTAAGTTCTTGACAGCCCTTTCTAAAAAGCCATATGCACTTTTCCATACATCCCACCAACATATTCACGCTTCATGGCCCATAGGAAACACAATGGTGAAGAATGGGTGATTTTTAAACAGAGATTCTCCAAAATCAGGCCGACTATGAGCCTACAAGGGAGCTTACAAGCTCATGAATAACAGACTCAGGCATTTGTGTGGGCTTCAGTGAACGTCCTCAGTGCTTGGTGCACTCACTCCTAGAGGCAAGACTTAGTCAATATGTTGGCTGGGGACAAACTGCATCAGACACAGCAGAAAGGAATTCCACCAGCAAACAGTAGCACAGAGGATGTTTTGTGGAGGATTTTTCAATGACTGTTTTTGTGAACAGAAATCCACTCCCTCGAATGTCAACATTTCAGATGCAAGGAAAATTCTAAGAACAAAACAATTTTAGAGAAATCAAAACACTACAATTCAAACTTGACTCAATTTTAATTATACACAGTGCAAAATAAATCTACTGCTGAAAAATCAAATCAACATAGGTATTATTAAATAACCCATTATTATGAATGTTGAAGTGATATCTTTTGATGAAGTCTTTTGTTTCTTCCAACATAACTATATTCCATGACCAAAACAGCTGTCAGATTTTTTTATTCATTCAGTATTCAAATGAAATAAATCAGCTCATTGTTGTACTTAACTAATATAAATAGACACACAGTTTATAGGGAAGAACATCTAATCCTTTTAAAATCCTGTTTTAATCTGTGACATCTTGTAACAGTGAGTTCCATGAATTAATTGAGGTACTTCAAAAATATATTCTTTCATCAGATGTAAATGCTCTACTGCAGAATTTAACTTAATGCCCTTTTTTCTCATATAAGAACAATCTTCCTCTCTATAATCCTTGATTCTGTTCATTTCCACTACGTTCCTTCTGATCCTTCTTTGTTCTGCAAAGATTGCCACATTTTCCACTTCTCTTTAATTACAAGTTTCTCTGCATCATGAATACTGGAGCAGGGGAAGGCAGAGGATGAGGGACAGCTAGAGCAGTGAGGGTACACAATCTGCTTGAAGCTCATAGTTTCTGGTTGAAGTAGGAAATATGTGTCAGAAAAAGTTTTCAGTCCAAGCATAGAGTTGACAACATGTCTATGATCATGCAGTTACATATGTCCAGTCTGGTTGGTTTTGTTGTTTGAGGGGCTTTTTTTTGAGGATGTAAGACAACAAAAGTATAGGCCTTCATCTATAGGATCTTTTTTTCTTTCAGTGCTTATGAGAAGGGTTTGATCTAATATGTATGAGTGTATTCTTTAGGTCTTTCTAGATTCAAAGGGTTTTCTTTCGAAAGGAACTGAAACTTCCTTGAAAGGAAGTGATAGATGTAGTTGGCTCATTGTTATCTTAAGCATTTCCTGTCTTTGTTGTGCTGGAGATAAATGAATAGCTGCTATCCATAGACATACCTGACTCTCTAGCTCTGGTTAATGTTTTTTAGTAATTAAATCATTCAAGGCGTGATTGAGTCCAACTCCAACAAAAGGGATTTTATTCTTGAAGGAATCTGGCAGGCATCGCTTTTGCAGGCAACACTGTTGCCTTATGGCTTGGCTTATCTGCTGCTGGCATCCTGGGCTTTTCCTCCCTACTCCTTCTTAGTGACAGTGGGCGCAGTGGGCATCAAAAACACCATCCTTTGTGCACAAAATACTTCAAGCTGCCTTTGGAAGGAGAGTGGCTCACACACCTGTGCTGCAGATTGCAGGCCCATCTTCCTTTCTCCTTAAATAATTCAAGAATTTGTTGCTCAGATTTAACCACACTTGAAAGAGGCAACTGGTGACTGCTGTAGAAGGTCACAAAGGACCACCACTGCTGAGGGCAAGGAGAGGGAAGGAGGCACTCCAGTAGCTTTCAGCAGCAGGTGGCTGTCACTCAGACGCACACAAGTCTAAAATCCTTTGTAGGGTTATTTCTCCTCTCTCAGAACTGCCACAGGGAATACAGTGCCCACACCTCAGGGAAAAGGTGTGATGGGGGCAGGTTAAAAAACATGGGCTCCTGCTTTCATTAGTTCTTTGAGCAGCAAATGGTTCACACACACACACACACACACAGAGGTTTAAATACACCCCGAAGTATTCAAGGCATTAAGGAAAATCCAAAGCATCTTGTTCATTTCAATTACTTCTCCACCCACATTCTTCATTGAATTAAAGGATATCCTACACACTCTTTTGTTTCACTTATTCCCCAAAGATCGTTTCATCGCACACCAAGCAAAGATCTTCAGCATATTCATAGTAACGTCTCAGTCGTGGCATTCAGCATTCTGATGTTCCTGGTACAAGGGATGTTATTAAAGGATTGAAGAGATGAATAGATGGCAGATTTCCCCAGGGCAGCACATCAGAAAATGGACATCAAAAGAACCTGGCTCAAAATGTAGTGGGTATTACTGGCTCCTAGCAAATCCCATTAATTTCTGAACAGTAACACTGTCAGGCTGCGTTAGGGACATGTCTCTCCTGGAATACCTCAATAAAACTATGTTTGCTTACCCAGTAAAAGCACTCCCATTTCAACACCCGCCCCTCTAGCTGAAGACAGTGTAATCTTCATTAGCCAAAAGTATTTTGGGCCAAATCCAAATCCAATCTTACTTGAATCATTAGCAGCATCCAAAGGCTCAGGCTCTGTAGCAATCAATATTACCTTTATTTTCTCCCATCATTTCTCATGAACCCATCTGGACTGTCCTGGAAACTCTGCAGATCTCTGAATGTGTGATTCGCTCCTACAGGATGTGTAGGTAGTCACATATTGCACCTCATCTTCACAGACCCCAACAGGATGACAGGCCACAGTCTGGGACAGGAAATTTTTTAAATTTCTATTTCCTCTTTCACCAAGAATTGGTTGGAATTTACTGTCTTACAGCTATTTTGAACCATGAACAACAATTCTTGAGTAGGCATTGAGGAAGGAGAAGGACATATACTGACATGATGTCACCACCTGAATTATTCTGCTGAGATATAAAAATAGTTTGAAAAGCAGCATGGCCAAAATTACTATATCATTTAATTACACCCTACTTTCATGACAGACCATCAGTTAATTAAGAGTGTCAAAATGCTGAATTGCCTCCAGCTTCTACATGCTTTGCAAATGACATGGAAGTCATCTTTTTAAATAGCAACAGCTTAACTGAAAATGGAAAACCTATAGTGAAAAATGAGGCAGTCAGCTGAGCTGACATGAAAATCCCCACACCATAAATTCACTAGGGAAGACAGTTATAACCCATTTAATTTACTCTCTGAAGATCATGTTCACATGACAATTTCTGTGTTCTGAAATTGGTATAATTTTGAAGTGTTATAGAACAGGAGCCTTAAGTGCCTGTGGTCATTACAGGCACACACAGGGCCTGGTTCCAGCACTGGCACCTTCCCTCCAGGCTGCTACAACACAGGCAACTGTGAAACAGGAAAAAGCTTAGAAAAAGTTTTTTTTTTCCTTCAGAAATAAGTCACCTTCACTGGTTCTCAAGTACCACATATGACACTAGAGAAAATTCTCTGTAGAGGGATTTATGTTTCAAGAAACTTGGAAAATGATGGAACTGGTTTACCCATTCATAATACCTGATACCAAATCCCTTATTCTGTTTATAGGACAGTCTTCTAAAATAAATGACTTTGTATAAATTATATAATAGTTTTATGTAAACTGTAGCACAGCAAAATAAGAAAAAAGTGGAAAGCAGACTGGATGGAAAACTCCTGCCTGAACCAAACACCAAAGGGTAAGAACAGTACCCAACTGCAGAAGGAAGTCAAACATCTTGAAACTAAACCATTCTCCCTCATTCTCCCTTCAGTAATGAGGTGGTCCTTTTATTGGACAGCCAGAAAGAAAAGTTCTGTTTAGTTGGTGTGATTTTCCTTTTCCTCCAAGGTAAATGAGTGCTTCACACTGGAAAAAAAAACCTGCCTGGTGAGCAAACATCTCCCTCTATAGTTTGCAAAAAGCTGAGCATCTAATAATGTCTCTTGGCCAAATGAGGGAGCCAAGCTAAAACCGAGCCAGAACTTTGTCTGGTATGGCAACATGGAAATGGATACCTCAGAGAGAGGGCTTGAATAGGAAGGACAAGGTTACAAGCAAGAAAGATGAAAATTTAGCAGAATTGTGGTAGGCTCGTGGCTCCATGACTGTGGGAGTGTGCAGGTGATTAATGAATTTGGGGTTGGGGAAGACAGATTGAATTTCAAGATAATGTACATGTGGGACAAAGAGGAGTTCATTAAGCCTGTAATTTATGCAATAGGCAAAGGTTTCAAATACTAGAAAGAATGAGCTTTCTAAGCTGAGTTCAAAGCACTCCCTACTACTAAAGACTTTGATTGAGAAAATATTTCAGCTTGGTAAAAATGCCATTTAGTGTAACAGGCCACAAAAATGAAAGCTGACCAGTAAACAAGGATGGTTCCCTTTGCCAGGATGACAAACATCTCAATGCAACTTTCACAAAATGGTGATTATTAAACAATTTTATGTCTGCTTCAAAGGGAACATGAGTGGGATGGATTCTGTTGTCCATGTCCTCCTGCTGAGACACTACAGTTATTTCTGTAAGGAAGAATCCCTGACCCCTCTAAGTGGACTTTACTACCATTCATAATTAGTGAAAACCAGTTTCATTCATTACACAATCCCTGTGGAGGTTTAAGGGAAAGGGCTGTCTTTCGTTCTGGTTTTTTTTACAGAAAATAATGTAACAAGGAATTAGTATTGAGCAAGGCCCACGGCACGATACATTGATGCAACACTAATGGCAACTGTGTTCTCCCCTTACCTTCAGTGTTTAACAGGCAGTCCCTGAGATCCAAGTATTAGCCCAGCAATGGCTGGAATGGCATTGGCTACACTCATTCCCCCTAATGGTAGAAAATATCCAATCAGTTGCAGCTGCACTGGCTTAGCAAATGCTTCACATACCAGCCTGTGCTGTGTTCCTTATTCATGGAAACATACCTAAAATTCCCATTTGCCAGGTGTTGAAGATGGACTAGATGAGCCTGGGATCCCGCAGACATTGGAATATGGCAGGAGGTTGGAACTACATGATCTTTAAGGTCCCTTCCAAACCATTATGGCTCTGCATTGAGTCAAAAAAACTGAATGAAAGAAGCAGTAACATCACCGGTGTTATGTAAAGATCTGGCTGAACAGTCACTCACTATTCTAGGCAGGTGTGCCTGCTGCCCCAGCAGTTCATTTTTCTTTCACTAATACATATGAGTGGGGAAAAAACCCAACCACCCAACATTCCAACCAACCAACAAAAAAAAATTCCACAAAACACATGCTCACCTCGATTGTGTCATTTATTGAGTCAGCAGTGATGGCAAACAGGGAATGGTTCGGACTTACCGTCACAGACAAACCCCACCACCACATCCCAGGAAGTGTGCACATGGAGAGAACGGGGTCACAAGTACACACACTGCTCCTGCTTGTCCCAGGAATTCCATGGCTCTGTTTGACCCTTTCTGTTCTTCTGGCCATGTTTTGCCTTTGCAGCAGTGTGGCAACTCCCCGCTCGAGCAAAAGGACATTGCTTCACCAGGTGTAATTAGGCCTATAAAAAAACCCACCCCAGGCTTATTTATGACTTGCTAAATCACAGGATTGAGATTTTGTGGAGCGCTGTGAGTCAGACACTTGGGAAGGCCTGACCAGGTCTTTCCTCAACATCTCAATGAGACACGTTTGTACGTTGTTCAGGTTTGTCCCTCAGTCAGCTGAATGCTCTGAGTTTGCTTAAAAAGCCTGGTATCTCATTTCAGCCAGCCAGAACCCTTGCAAACAATTTTGACTATGATGCAGAATTAAATAGGGCAGAATAAATAACAGTATGTACATCAGGAAGCTGCTTTCTTGGAGGGGAGGGAAACAAAAATGCTCTTTGGCATCTTTGAAATCTGCCCTTTATTTTGCTTTCACCAAACCAGAAAGACATCCTGAGTATAAAACTTGCAAATGTTTCTGCTTTAACAGGATTACTTAACTACAGTAAGAACAACTGCTAAAACTTGTTTTTATTGTGCAAGCAGACAATGCATGTAATTCCTCCCACAGCAATTTTTCATGGGACTGCTTATGAGGGCAAGAGTAGTTGAGGACAAGTACTTAATCACCTCTCTCCTATCTTGGTTTATCTAAGTGTTAACATAAAAGGGTGAGAATTGAACCAAGGCACATCTCATACAAATTTTAACACAGATTAACGTCTCAGCAGAGGAACTAATAAAAAGAATTGCTCACCGTATTTATTCAAAGCAAGTGAATTCTTGTTCTAGTTCATTTGTTCTTTCCTGACAAATACTTGCCATCCTGAATCATAATGAACATGAGGGCCCAAGCAGTTTGAAAGTAGCAGTATACTGTACTGTCAGTCCAAATTCAACAGTTCTGGTTCTCAGACAATACTCACAACAGCTATAGAGAAAGGAAGATGACAAAACAACCAGTCACAAAGCAGAGTGCACTTGGAATACATTCCTGAGGATGGTACTGTGAGCCATTGAGGAAATGAAGATATAAGACACCTAAACTTTTTATTACAGCTCATTACAAACTCATGGAGTGCTTGTGCAGATTAAAAGCATTAAAAGTGTGTGCATTTTTCACGGAAAAGTTTCCATCAGTTAAGATGCTAATGACATATGTCTGCTTGCAGCCAAAGAACGAGCAAGCTCGTTCCCCCAGTTCTCAGTGACCCAGACTGCATTATAAAAATAAAAATCCTCTATAAGTTACAAAATCATCAGGGTAGAACATGTATACCACAAGAAACAATAGCCAGATTATCCCTTCAAATTTGACTATAGCCTTTAAAAGAAAACAAGTGGCTGGAATATTTTTATGGAAAACCCATTTCAAGGTTCTCAGGAGAACTGAGCTGGAAAAAATCACCATGTAATGGGATAAACTATTACAATTTCAGGGCTGTAAGTGGCCAACATGATTTCTCAGTGCATGCTGCCAATAAAAGCAACCCTGCAACTCAAAGGGCAGGAGAAGAGTCAGAGGCAACAATATCTCTGTGTTTAAAAGTTAATAATTTACAACAACACAGAAATACAGTGGCTGAGAGAAAGGTGATACAAAAAGACTAGAAAATGTAACACATTCCCTGTTTTTCAGAAGACCAACATCACTTTTGTTTCAAAATAGAAGCTCAGCAAATTAGCCAAATATCCAGCAGGAGATCATGAGAAAACCTGGTGTCTTTCAGTGGAGCTGAGGAAGCAGGCTGTGGGAAACCTAAGGGGAAGAAATCCTTATTCAAAGTAAAAATTATTTTAGGCCCTATTCGCTTTCTTTCAGAAACAGCAAATATGCAAAAGTGTCACTAATTACAACTGTCCATCACACAGAGCAGAGCAGAGCCTCCAGCAACAGAGCAAGAGTTTCAAAATGAACAGAGCAGAAGCTTTAGTTGTATCATTATCCCTGGAGATTCTAAAAATGCTGTAAGCAAGTTACAGCTATTTTCAATTCAACACCACGTGCCAGAACCCATTTGAAATCAGATCTTGTCACAAAAGTGGAAATTCCTTATTAAAGATCTTGGTAAATAACTTAAAAAGTGATTTTCAGTGAACAAGAACCTGCAGGATGAATCAAAACTTCAACAGCTTGCTGCAATAAATCAGTGTTCATCTAAACAGAGACATGCAAAATGGGCTCATGGGAAGGCTGTGGAGCAGAAGGATGGCTGGAGCAGAGGATGATAGGGCACACTGAGGTCACATGCTGCAGTTTATCACCCCATGGTGCAGGCAGTGCCTGTGTCTCACAAGGCACAGTGAACTGGTCTGAGCCCTTGTTTCACAATGTCAAGTTTAGAAACACGCTGCAAGTTTCAGTATCCGACCACATGGTCACCCAGGGCACCAATACAGCAAATCCTTCCCTTTCCCCAAACTCAGTAGGATCCTGGCAGCAGCAGCACAGGTTTGCCCCCAGTCTTGCCAAGCCAAGCCTCAGCAGCAGAGGCAGCAGCAGGGCTGAAAGGGCAGTTCAGAGCAGCCTGGAGGCTGGTTACTGCTGCCCATCCCCACTGCCCAAACAGAGCCTGCAATCACTGCCCCTCACCCTTCATCTCACACAGACTGAACACTGCCTGGCAGGGGGTGAGCAAAGGACACGAGAGGGGCTCCAAAGCTACAGCTTCAGAGCAAGCTGGTCCAGCTGACCTCAGGCATCAACTTGAGAAAGCAAAGGAAGGGGAAGACTGCCCCACTGGCAGCAGAGAAGCCAGAGATTAGTGAAAGCTTTTCAGGGAACTTCACTCTTGGTGTGCAAAGGCCTGGTAATCTGATGACAATCACCTGAGGTTTTAAGTCCTCACTTACCTGTATCTGGTTATAATTTGCATCACTCGGAAATTCCCAGCTTCACACATGGCCTCAAAATGAAATCTGCTGTTCTCAAAATGGAGTTTGTGCCACATTTCCCAATATCTGTGGAGAGCTGGTCTCAGCACTGGCTCTTCTTTGTCAGCTAAGTTGCATTAAATATAATCTAAAAATATATTAAATATTTTCTAATATTACCTTTCGACATAAGCAGTTACTATAGCTGCCACAAGGATGGTGTAAGGGAGGCCAAGAGGTTGCATAACTCCTTTTATTCAGCTGGGATACGTGCACTGAAAGGTCAAAAGGCCTTGGAACAGGATTTTTTGTTTCAATGTTTGCCTCAGCATTAATACTTAATCAAAAATATCAAAACACCTTCAAGAACTCAAATGAGCAGACAACCTCCTTTTCAAGGAGGCAACTAATTTAGCTTAGCTACAAAAATCTACCTGTAAATGCAAAGTTCAAGGAAATGCCACCTAATATTTGAGGATCTGTCAGACACCATTTGTCAAAAAACCCCAGTATCTGAGCAAGCTGTGGGTCTGTTTTGTAGTGAGAGGGTGTTTAAAGTACTGACAGGCCACTGAATACCATGTGTTTATTATGTAGAAGTAGCTTTTTTATACCAATTGCACAGAGATGTAGCTCTCTTAAGAAACATCCAGTTTTGTGTTCAATTATTTACAAAGTACACAGAGGAAGCAGAGTAGTGCTGGAATAAAGGCAACCCAAAGCACTGGAAGATGTACAAGTGTTATTTCTTGTCCAACACAGATGGATGTGAATGAAAGCTTAATTCCCAATAACCCTGCTCTAGGAATCAACCCAAGCTTCCAAGCTACCAAGACAACTGATTTTAGAATTAGTCTCTTTGCTTGCTCCACTTGGCTACCTGAATTCTTGATTGACACTGCAGCCCTCATGTTTCTGAATAAATCCATGAAGTTCTTCAGTCTCTGCAAACCGGTCTTTGAAAGTGGAGGAATAAATAAAAAAAACATTACTTGATGGGAAAGCAAACAGTTGAAGGTGAATAACCATTCTCTGCACTTCTGCTATCACTCCTGCAAAGCTGCTGTTGTGATGTGCTTCTGTTCTGCATCACTTCATTTGCTCAAGTACAAAACATGGATCATTGAATTAGTGAAATCTGCATCTCCAAAATAAAGCCTGTTCACTTTGTTGAAGAAACCAGTATTGTCTTCAAGTAATAAAACCAAACTGATCTGAAGTGCCAGTGGAAGAATTCACTCACTCACCTTCACCTAAGGAGCAGTTTGTTCAGCCCCTCTGTACATCCCTACTGTCTGGAGCAGCACAGTCTGATTCTGGGGAAAGTTAGGAGGATCCTTCCTGGATATTCCTCAGGAGAGGCTTGAGTTCATCTCTTACATACAGTACAGCTTTACTGTGCTGCTATAGCTTCCTCAGTTCCTTCCTGACACTGGTCAATCAACATACTGCTCAGTAATTAAATCAGCTCTAAGACCTCTGGAGCTCATCTTGTACACACCAAATCCAAAACATTACTTGTGAAGATCCTGGCAGAAGGGAGTGCATAGCAACTCCTTGTTCCCATGGGAAGCTGACAAATATGAGCAAGTTATCAACATATTTCAGTTTCAAGCCAAGCAAAGAACATTTTCATGTTCACTTTTGTGCGGGGAGTTTTTATTTACCAACACTCCCTGAAACTACTTTTACTAACCCTGCATTTCCATCAGCATGTACAAGCACTGTTTGTGTTATACCATGAATAAATACAAAGAAAAAAGAGTTTTTCCCACAACAGCCTTGATGGGCTACTTTTAATTAAAATCAGTTTAATGATTGATAAGCTCTAGTATTTCCAGCAGCAAATCGTAAGTGGTTGACTGTTTCCAGATACAGTGAAAAAACTGAATAGAACTACATAAGCTAGCATAGTTAGTTTACTGGTTGTCAACACAGGAAAAACTGAGGGTTTAACACATAAATTGTCATGACCAAGAGCAAAAACTAAGTGAGTATTTTGGAGGAATTAGAAAGTTCAGCTATATAAACTTATGGAATCATTGTTTCCAAGGCTTACTTTTAATCTCTCTCAAAATTACTTTTGACATACTTCCTACATCAGAAACCAATGAGCAGGAATTTTCAGTATCTGATTAGTATTTAGGAAGGGGATGTCCCATACATCATCTCAGTACAGTTGCTACTTTGAAAGGGTCTTTGCTCATGCCTCTCAAGCAAATGGAAGAACACTGCAAATACCTGTTGCTTTGTGTCCTTCCTTTACTCCTTGGGCTTGCAGAGGCAGCAGAAGGCAATTCCATGTTACTGGGCACACACAACATCTCCTTATAGACACAAATCATCTGCAGCTGATCAGCCATACAACAAACCAAAGGTTCATTCATCACCATAGGGAAAACAGGAGTGAGTATAGGGAGTGTGAAATCCTAAAGCCCTACTGGAATCCTCCCCAGTCCTGCATGTGTCTTCCTCAGTCACTGCCATAAGGAATGCAGTGCTGTTCCAAACAGCTGCTGCATCCACCTGCCCTTGGTGGGAGGAGCAGACAACACACAGGAGGAAGCATTTCCTCTTTTGTACTTTTATTTTGTAGTAAGATCCATGTAGTATATAAAATATAACAGGAAAAACGGAACGGAGCCTGTAAAACGAACCGAGGAGTTCAGAGGACAAACCACTACAGTTCTACTTCTGTGGTTTTACGAAATCTCCAGAACTCATGGACTGTTTGCTTGGACTATTACAGTTCTCTAGCGTATGAGCCTACATCAAAAGCTGATATGTTCCAATTAAGCCATAGTTAAGTGACAGATGTAGAAAAAAACAAAACCAGAATGGCTTTCTTAAGCCACAGCTGCCCTTGAGAGAGGTTACAATGATGTCTAACTATACTGTAATGCACATTACATCAAGAACCTTGAAAGAGCCTCTGAAAAAACAGGTTCACATTAAGCATTTTAAAGAAAGGTCATAAATACTGCACTGTACCAATAGTACTTCCCAATGTCCTCCTCACGCCTGAGGAGCATTTGTGTTTTGTAAGAAGCTACTACATAGATGACACCAAACCTAGAGGTAGGTTATAGGCCAAGGTAACTTACAGGCAAAAAAAAAATCCCTTTAGAGCTAATCACTGCACAAACTGCCCAGCAGGAAGCAAGGCAAAGTGTCAACAACTCTTTCCTCCCACCCTAGGCATTGCTCACACAGTGCATTTAATTCCTAGTGCCGTAAGAATGACAGTGGATCATCAGCTGCTAGTAAATGCAATCATGCCAAGAGAACAGCTTGAAGTTATTCAAGCAAAAACCTGTTACTGTGTAAAACTGGTGCACTGGACTGTTACCAACCAGACCTCCAAGCTTAGGAAGTGACCCAAGAGTAGAGAACCAAAATGTTTGGTTTTCTTTTGACTGGGAAATACTCCAGTAACCAACAGGAGAACACACTGCTAAGCCTACACGGAAAGAGTCGAATATCAGCTTGTATCAAAAGCTTAGAGACAAAAAAAAAAGAAAAAAAAAAAAGTTGAAGAAGGTTAAGAAAAGCACACTTTTCTGAGACCAGGTTTTAAAAAAGTTACTGTACCAAACAAGCTGCTGAAACAGTTCATCTTCGGTATCATCTGGGATCAACACAGGGTTGATAACAAATGTGTACACTGAGAAACATCTGCAAGTACAATAGTTAACAGCAAATTAACCCCAAGTGTTAATGGTGTAATGCCTTCAGGTCACAAAACGTGAACACCTTAACTATCTTCTGTGCGCTACCTGGTGGTACTCAAAAGTAGCAATGCTGAAGATTCGTTTTATTTCTACTTCCAAAGGAAAAGGGGAAATGGTTAAATAAGCGTTCTCCAATTTGTTCTCCACTATACGTACACCCACACACATACACACACCCCTCAAAATGCACTGACATTTCTTTTTTGACCAAAAGAGTAGATCCTGGGAGTAAGTGCAAAATGCAAAATCAACTGACAGAAAATGCTGAACAAACAGCATCATAAAAATACAAAATATTTATATTACTGAACTATTAACAGATGATGTTCTCTGTTTCTTTAAACTTTGGAACCACATAGCTGATTTCTTAAATCTAGTCCATGCCAGCTTCCAGAACTATTAATGTTTTAGTTAGCTTCATTCTTTGATGCTTCATCAAAATTTTCTACGAGATCTGAAAAAGATGAAGATATTTAATACAGTAATGCCCAATAAGATTACCTTTAATGAAAATGCATATATTATAGGAGAGGTTAAGTAGTACTTAACTACACTCAGGGAAATAATTTTCTTATGGGCAGATTTCAAAAGGCTTTAAAAAATATCATTTGTTTGGACATACACAAAGAACTAGAAACACAGGAACACTCAGACAGTGAAAATTCTAATATTAAGTGATTAAGATCTGATTTTCAAAGGTGCTCTATTAGCTGTAGTTGGGTTTCAAGCATCTGCATCCTTTAAAGAATGCCTGAAGTTTTAGAGAACTGAATTTTATGCAAGGTCACAAAGAAATAAGGCAGTGCCAAAGCATGAGGATTTGAACCTCTGATCCACAAGTGTGTTGTTTTAGCTAACACACCACACTGACGGATACAGCAGAATGTGGTGATTAATAAGACAGTTATTCACTGTCATATTAAGAACTTACCATATTTTTTTTACTTTCAGATACTGACATAAGCTTTTTTTCTTCTACTACAGAAATAAAAATCCCCACTCCAGTCTCTGATTTGAAAACAACCTGACAACTATACCAGCTGTGTCATTTTGCAGCCCTAAAACCCTGTTTGGATATTCAGATACCTGCTCAATCTCACTGAAGGTATTTTAACCTAGTTTCACTTAATAATTAGGATGTTTGCACAAAGTAAACCCTTTTTCAGAAGCTGGACTTCAAAGCCATGTTTTAATGCTGCCCTATATATGAAGCCTCCCTTAGCAAGTGAGGAGTATAATCATATCAAGAGCTAAATATTTCAGTGTATGAATAAAAATATTTATACATTAAATGGACATAAAAGTGTGTATGTGCCTACCTGGGACATCATCATCTTCTTCATCAATATCTTCAGATTTTGGTGCTTTACTATCCAACACTGTAAAAAGAAACTTGGTGCTGAGTTCTCATGATACAGAATTAGGGACACTCACATGACACAATAAAAATCACACAGGTGAAAAAAGAAAGCATTTCCCCAATAGTGAAAAGCACACAGACGACCAGGTATTGACAGTTAACAGCATGACCAAAAGGCCTACATGTGGACATTATTATACCAAAGTATTGGCAGGGCCATTTTCAAATGCTATGGGGTAATTTCATGCAGAGCTTGCAAAAGATCAAATGACATAGAAAACCCCCAGTGTGACTAAATCTAACTGGTGTCATGTGTTTCAATGCAACAACAATGTGGTACCAATCAGTGACCAACATAACACATGATTCAATTACCAAGGGGCCACAACTGTAGGAAAAATTATTTCCATATCAGCTGTCCTGCATTAAACCTACTCTGTCAGTCACAGATCGTGCTCCAAGTAACCTAGAGAAATGAAAGAACTAGAAAAACAAAGTACTTTTTCCTCACTGTACTATCCAAAGAAAGCACAGCATCCATTGGTACTGAGGTTGCATCAAATGAAATATGCTTATGATTATCCACCCTTCTGGATTTTAAAAGGTATTTTACTTATTAATAAAGAAATCCTTTACTTTCGCTTAAACTCTGAACATGAAACGTAGAAGAAGTTGAAACTCATTTAGAAAGAATAACTATTTGCTGAAAACATTAGAACAGGTGATGTATATTCCAGTTCCAAATACAGACAACTGCAACGTGTCCAACTACAGTCATCTTAATGGCCAGAACAGTCTTAACTGGAATTGTCCCTAATCTTCATTTCTGAACTGTAAAATTACAGTAATAATTATAGCACATATACACACACCCTCATGCTCCCAAGGTTTTAAAATAAATAGAAAAAAATCAAGAATCACAGTCAAAACTGTGATTTGATTTTTTTAATTTTCAATCAAAACTCTCATTCTTAATTAGATTTCTTAAGTCTTGGTTGAATTCCAAAGGGAATTGAGGAGTAGAAGAACATATTCCTTACTCTATAATCAAACAGAAATATGTTTTGTAGGAACAAAGAAAACAGAGTCAATTCCCTGACAAAAAGAACCAGATGAGTTTTTCCAAGTAAAAACCTGAACTTGCTTTCCTAAGTAGTCTCCCATACATAGCTGTACACCTGCAATAACAGCACGCCAGACTTACCTATTTTAATTTTTTTAAATCAGGACATGCCTATATAATCTTGAATCAACAAGAAAAGTTTTTCCCTCACCCTACACTTCCTCAACAGTGGCAAATAAAAAGTAATCAAGGGTGTGTGCACTTTTCTTTAAGTCACATAGTGTTGCTAAATTTGGGTTAAAACTTTTAAGTACTTCATATGTTCTTTAAATCAGCTATGAAAGACTCCAAAAGACCTACCTTGTCTTGGGAATTGTTCAGCTAACTTCCTGAGACTTGTTAAGCTGTCAGCACCAAGCTGGCTTAAGATGCCCGGAAGCATTTCTGTGATCGGTTTAGCCTCTGCATGACCAGTAATTGCAAAAGTGTTGGCAGACAGGGAAGCTTGAACCTTGGGGTTGTTGAAGTGAATAACTGTTCCATCATCTTTTATCATGTTCACCTGTTTAAATATAGTAATAACATTTACCAAAGTGTTGCAGCATCTTGTTGAATGAGCGCGATCATTAAAATCCAGATTTAAAGTATTAAAGCATAAAAAATTACAAAGCTACTACTCCTCTTAGAGAATAACATAACCATGACAAAAGCACCTGGAATTAATACCACCTGGAAGTAAATATGAGTTAATGTTAAAATATGGGCTCATACATACTATATGATAAGGCAGAATTTAACAGCTACGGTTCCTTCATAAAATGAACTTACCTGAATACTAATAAATATATAAGGAGTATATGTTGCAATGCAGTTCACGTGTATTTTTAACAAAAGCAAAAAACCATACATAGATTATTAGACTGCAAGGTATAAACATGCTAATGTGAAGAACGTCTGGGGAGGGAAACCCCCTCAACAAACCAGCCAAACTCTTCAGCTCTGTGGTGACTCTTCACAGGCTCAAAACTCCAACAGCAAAGCCCAGCCACACCAGTTCAAGCCACTGCCTTTCACAGGTACCTGTGACACCTATCAGGAAATCCCAGTAATTCCATGATGACTCTTTTAAGGCTAAGGACATCATACAGTGATCCTGCTCTCTTCCTCTTTCCTGGTCCTCTGAATCATCAAGAATTAAGATTTATGGCCAGTGTAGTGCCCTGCTTTGCACCTTCTGTCAGTTTATGCTGGCATATTTGTATGGGTTTATGTGATTTTAACTTAATGGGAGACAGCATGGACAGTTAAAAAGGTTTTTCTTCTAGGCATGGCTAAACTACGGTTATTTGGAAAATAATTTTGTCTGACCAAAGGAGGAAAGTGCTATCCATCCAACACAACAATGGCATTAAACTCATGTGACAAAATTAATAAGCAAGGTTTCTAGCAGAAATTACAGGGAGAAATAAGAGATTTAAAATATAAAAACATCCAAGTTCTCAATCCTCACACAGCAGAAGAGGTTCAAACTATGTTTTGAACAGGAAAACCAGGTGTGTTGCTTTCCTGCAAAACTAAACAATGTCCTGTCCTTTGCACATAAGGAAATGGTAAAGGCTTCAAGCACAGTCATCCTGTTACTTAAAAACCTCTTTTAAAGCCACACAGATGAGTAACTCATGCTTGACTCAACATTGCTACCCTCTCCAAACTCTTTTACACAAAGCTTACCAAGGTCAACTTGTGTTCACCTGAATGCAACACACTGCAATTCTGTCTCTAGCTATCAAGGCAGAAACATTTTGCATTATCTTCACATCAAGATATTTAAAATTCTTAATAACTGTGTCTGAGTGAAGATCCTGTGCTTTGTGTGAAAAAGGAAACTGAAACACATACCCAGAACTGTGTCCTTCTTTGGGTTCACACAACTCGGGATATACATACTGAGCTTAAGAAAACAGGGAAATAAAAGTGTTTATGCAAGAGAGGACTGAAAATCTACAGGCAAACTGGGCTGCTACAGCAAAATCTGCATTCGCCTTTGGAAGAGAGAATGCACTATGTGACCTCTGTAGGCACCTTGCAATCCTGCTTAAATTAATTAATCACAGATTAAATACTGCGCTTCTTTAACCAAGCACTACAGTAATACTGAGTTCGTGAGGGAGGAACACCTCCTCCTCCCATGTATGAGTGTCACTCCCTACAGTGTTATGGAAAACATGTTTCATTCATACCTGTCAATTAGAGGTATTCAAGGAACATCTGAAACCCTCACGTTCCCACTTACATTAGCACAGAAGCTGCTTCTGTAGGGTCTCTGCAGTGTTCTAAGAAACATCATCTCCAGTAACTACTGCAAACAATTCCAGCAACTTTTGTAAAGTAGTAAAGGATCCTAATTTTAATAATATGGACTCAAGTTCTTACTCTAGGTATTTCTAAACTTTTCTTTATATTCTGCACCACACAACTCTTGCCCTGGATGTGCCTGTACAGAACACGTGTACTTACTGCTCTTTTGAGTAGGTAATCAGGTTCATAAAAGGCAAGAACAAAGAGAAGTTTTGTTCTGTGATGACTGCAAGACACACACACAACACACAGCTTACTACCTCCTGTAACCACTATGTGGCCAGCAGAACCTTCTCCCTTCTTTCTCCAGGTACATACACACATTTAATTTCACCGAGACAACAATCAATCAAATAACTTTGTCTATCAATAAACAGATCTGTTAAGTTTTTGCTTGGAAGCCTGTGGTAAAAACAAAAGCAAAAACCACCACATCACCCCCAAAACAATACAGTGAATTTAATTTCAAACAGGAAACACTTATCACTATACCTCTTCAATGCCAGCAATGTTATTTACTGCCAGTTTTTTGAGGGAACTCTGAAGTTTTTTGTCATCAGCTGTAGCTGTTCTGTGCACCACCTTCTTCTTTCTGCGAGCTGTTCCCTGGGAAACAATCAAGAGACAACAGTCAGCTATGCTCAAAATTTCTCAACACTAATTGTGAAAGTCCTATCACGGTCTGAGCAACATCTTCCAAGTTATGAGACGCCTCTATAGTCCTATTTCCCTTTACCTACAGCTTTAGCCATCAGTCTCAATTTTAAGGTTTTTCTTAAATGTAAAGGACCAAAAGACACCAAATAGCAGCATTTTCCCTTCCTACAAGCCAGATTACGAAAATACTATTTACTACTAAGCAAAATATAAGAAATTTTCCCCAAGAACTCCATTTTTTCCAGGACGAAGCACAAATACAGTGATTTAACAGCAATTTTTGAATTTCTACTTTGCAAACTTTTGTGGAAGTTTGGCAGGGTATGAGCCCCTGCACTGAACAAACTCCATGCCTTTTTTTTTTGGTCAGATTAACTACCTGCTGGCTCAGAGAAAAACAAAGCTTGGTGCAGAGTTAGCGCCTGGAGTGGACATTGAAAATCCCCAACAGGAAGAAGGGAAAGGCAGAACTGGAACACCCAACAGGTGAGCTCAGCTGGAGCTTCCACAGGTCACAACAAGTCACTGAATTAACAGTACTCTTACACCCTGGAAACTGCTAATCCAGCAGTTGGGAACTGAAAGAAACTTGCATTTCAGGTAGAAGCACCATGATGCAGATCACACAAAAACCATATCTGTCAAGTCTCAGAAATATATTTTTTCCCCTTCTGTGAACTATAGCCTATGTTTTGAAAAGCATCTCTGGTGGGTTTCTTACCTTTCCTCCTATTCGGACCTGTGCTTGAAGCTTGGCCAGTTTTTCTTGGTTCATAGTGATGTGTCTGAAAAATAACAAGAAGGTACAAAACCCCAGTTAACAATCAAAACATTAAGAAAAAAAAAAAGTCACAGTCCATTTTCAAAGCACTCCTAAGATTGCGGTGGGTTTTTGAAACTTACAGAACACCACCCAAAACACTGCGTCCAACAAAAACACACAAACAAAGCTTTAAAACCTAAATAATCTGAAGTGGTCCTGTAGAAGGCCATTTAGCTGAAGTGCCTGTGACACAATAAAGCAAATCAACAAGACACTTCATTCCGCATCAGTAAATTCCCATTGTGCCAATTTACTTTTGGAAGCACTGAATTGAACTCAAACCAGACCCAAACCAGCACAACTGCTTCTGGGAAACACCCTTGTTTTTAAGAGGGCCCAGGGAGAGATTCATCACTAAACTACTTCGAATACTATTTCCATATAATGAATCTGTGATACTTGTAACTAATAAGTGAGTTCTGAACCGCGTGAGTTCAGATCTGGACGGATTTCCCATAGGAACCTCTGGAAGCCCTGCATCCCATTCAATGACTGGGAAGTCAGTCCAGTGGCTTCTTCCACGGGCCAAGCGGGACCTTTAAAGACTGAAAACCCTGAAAAAAACCCGTAATGGGTGGGAAAACATCTCCCGCCCTCCAGCACAAGGAACGCGTTCCGCTGCTGTGCCCCAGCAAGTGATCAGAGATCCCGGGAACGACGGGGAAGCCCCCTCCGCGTGTGCTTTGTGCCGGAGAGAGGGATCAGCATCGGCGGGAGAAGAGGCTCGGGCGGCTCGCCAGGCACCCCCTAAGCACGGGGAGCGAGAGGGGCTCAAGGCTGATCCCTCAGGAGCCTGTATGGCCGCGGCCCCCCGAGCCGGGGCAGCCCCCGCACATCGTCCCGCCGCAGGGCCTCGCTCCCTCGGCGTCTCCTCGGGGAACGGCCCAGCGCGGCAGGCGGGGACGGGACCGAGTCCCCCGCCCCAGGCCACCGGGGGCACGGTAAGGGCGGGCCGCCGGGACGCGGGAGCAGCAAGACCCCTCACCTGAGCGCGGCGGAGCCCCCGCGGCCAACACGCGGCGAGAACAAGATGGCGGCCGGGAAAGGAAAGAGAGGCGCACAGAGAAAGGAAGCTCCCCTCCACGTGACGGCGCCGGCCCGCCCCCCAATTGGCGGACCCGCCCAATCTCATTTGCATAGGGGCGGGAGAGGGGGCGCGCAGGACCTCCTGGGAGTTGTAGTCTCTGGGGGGGGGGAACAGACACCTGGTGCCCCGGGGCAGGGAATGGCGGCCTGGGGTAATAACCAGTGTCCTGGGGCAGGGAGCGGTGTCCTGCTGTAGTCTCGGGTGCCCCCGGTCAGGGAGCGATGGCTGGTGACCCAAACCCGGGGCGCGGTGGCTCCAAAGGCGTCACCACGTGCTCCGCTCTCTCCCTTAGCGAACCCTCCTTCACGCACGGCGCTCTGCGGTCGGTTTTGCCTTCCCGACAGCTGGGCAATTCCGGAGAGCAGCGCGACAAAAGCGTTTATTTTGGAAAGGAGAAAATAAACCCGGATCCCCATATACACACACACCCTTCCTGCTGCCTGCTCCCGACGGGATAACCCTGGGCTTGTCCAGGGGCAGTAACCCAGGTGACTCGGACCCCACCGCGGTGCCACCCCCCGCACCCCCGAGCCGAGCGGCGAAAGCTGCGCACCGCCCACATCCGCCTCACATCACTTCCTGGGCTTTAAAAAAAACGGGGATTAAAAAAAAAAAAAAAGAGGAAAGAAAAAAAAAAATCCGCCTGAGCGGGTCCTGTGCTGTGCGGAGCTGTGGGGCTGTACCCGGTGCCGCCGCTGCCCGCGCCGACACCATGAAGGCTCAGCCCGTGGCCGTCTCCGTCCTCTGCCTGTGCCTGGTGCTGGCGGCCTCCGCCGCCTCCGCCGAGGGAGGGCTCGGAAAGGGTCAGGAAAACGCTTCCTTCGGGCTTTTCTCAACTCGTGCCGCGGGCGCGGGTCCGGTCCCTCAGCCCGCGGCGTCGGGGGGCGGGGAGACAGACCGGGGGTCTGGGGGCTGGAGGTGAGGGGGGTTTGCACCGTGCCCGCCGTCGTGGTTCTGTCCCGGCTGAGCGTCCTTTCGAGGGGCTCCGCGGAGCCCTGCGGGACAGCCCTCGATGCCCGCTGTGCCCGCCCAGCCCCCGCCGGCTCCTGGCAGGCAATGAATGGCGCTTCCCTCCTCCCTCGGCTTCCCTTGCCCTCGATGACCGCTCCTCACTCCTCTCTTGGCTCACCGAGGCTCCTTGACTAATTACCGTGTCTAATAGCCGGGTTTAGCCAGCGCCTGAGCTTCACCCCAGGTGGTGGCTTTGCCTTAGCGGCAAATCTCCTCCTCAGGACCGGTAGTAACCAATTCGATCAATGACAGCAAAGCTCTGTGGTGTGGATCCCAGCCAGCCATCCTCCTTTAATTCCCCAGATGACTTTCATTCAAAAGAAACACTCCGTAGTGTGTTGTGTAATTGTTTTAAAAACATACTGAAGCTTGCCACAAATGGGATTTTGGTTTAAGTATAGAAAAACTTTCAAAAAGTGTTTCCCAGCTAGAACAATAAAAGGCTTTCCCTATTTTAACATTTTGGCCTTTGACTGAAATAGCTGACGTGTCAATATGCTGGATAAACATGACTTCTGCTAATCCAGCTGGCTTTTGCTTGGGTACGTTGAGCTTGTCCAAAAGTAGCCCTGTGTCCAAAGCTGCCTGAGCAGCTGGGGTGTGATTGGACGTGGACAGGGCATCCCCACCTCACTGCGAGCTCATCTGTTTGATGTGTTGCATCATATGTGTTCACAGAGGTTCATATCAGGAGAGATGATCAGGTAATACGCTGTGCCAACTGTCCACACCTCCCGGATACTGAATTAAGGTGCCACTAGGATTTGCTGACTCTGTTTTAGGCTTTCTCCAGCTTCTTTGCCGTAGTTGTCTACAATGTCCACTTTTCCCCGTGTCAGCACTGGGCAGTCTGGGGCTCTGACCTCTGTGTAGCTCCCGAAATCTGCTCCCCTCAGCACCCTGGGGGCTGCTGACTAATCCAAACCCTCAGCGATGGGAAGGGGCAAGCCGAGGCTGATGTTTGATCATCCAGTGCACTAATTGTTAATTACTGGAGCCATAAGACCTCTGAGGAGGTCTTCCAAGGGTGTTCCTCTTCGAACAGTTCCCGGATCTCCTTCATCTCAGCTCTCCAGGTGGCTTTTGGCCATGTGCTTTGTTGGCTACTAGAAAATGCCAACCCTGGCAGTCCCTGCTTTGCAGCTGGTAAACATACACTGACTCACTCTTGTGTCAATTGACACAACAAGACTTGTTATCTGGATATGGGATAAAATATTTCCTGTGCCGTTCAGTCACTCTAACATTCAGAAATCTGTGTAGTGGTGTTCTTTCTTACTTTTCAATTATCATCAGCAGTAATAATTAGCATAATAGTTTTAGAGCAATTAATGATCATATGTTGGCCTAGGAATTTTTAAGTTTTGCTTTAGTTCACATTCAGTGGGATTTAGGAAGCCAAATGCTGACATGTTTCATTTGTCACTCATCAGTTAATAAATGTTCATAGATTGAAGAAGAATGGAGAATAATTAGGAGGCCCTTCAATTTTAATATCCATTTGGGGGATTTTGAGGTCGTTTGCATATAGATATAAATATTCATTAGGATGGTATGTTTTTGTTAATTAATTTCAGTGGGATTCCTCATACGACTATGTGGGTTGTAAGTATTTGCAGAAGTCTTCCCAGAACTGGGATTGTAGTTGGCTTTAAAAGAAGAATATAAAATAAGTTGAAAATACTCTTGAGGGTTGGACTGTTTTCCTCTGTTAGCTGACACACTAAATTATGCAGCATTTATAAACCCTTCTCTCTGGCAGGTTTTGGAGATCATATTCATTGGAGAACACTAGAAGATGGGAAGAAAGAGGCAGCAGCCAGGTATGTTTGCTAGTTTTAATTACAGAAAAGTGTCTTTAAAAGCATTCACAAAGGTTCTGTATCAATCCTAAATTTAACCACAGAAGAGTCATTATTAACAAAAATGAGGATGGTTTAGGAGACTTCAGATCCCTACAGCTTATTAGAGAGAAAATACAGAGTTTTGATATCTTTGTTGAGGCACCACCTAGGTTTAATCACTGCAGTCTAATTAAATCATTGAAGCCCTAGCATGTCTTTGAAATGAGAAGAAAATAACTATTTACCACGGTAAAGAAAGGTATGATTCTCAAACCCACAAATGAATGTGTAAAGAGTGCTCAATCCCCTTGAACTCAGCAGTGCTGAGAGCTTCCCTAAAATTCCTTATGCCTGTATAGATGAGGCCTCAGCCTAAGATGAGTTATTTTGTTCCAATCTGCAGGAAAAAGTCTGGAAGTTTTAAACTAGTGAACTGATAGAACCTGATTTGGTTAAGTTTAAACTCTAAAAATAACAGTTTCTTAGAAGGTAAAAAATTATATTTTGACACGTTATTTTTCTCTGAATTTCTTCTGTTTCTTGTTAAAATGTGAGAAAGGAAATTATATGCTTATAAATTCTACTTGTATTTTAAATTTATAACCTAAATCTGACAATGCTGACATGAGCAGAAATTCCTCATGCCTTCCAGGTTTGCTGTTTGAGTTCAGCTCTCAAACTGATCCATCATTTTAGTGTAGATACCAAATTAACCCAGACGATACAGTTCAGAGGTCTTACAAGTTTCTATAAGTGGATATTTTTGAAAAAAAAATATTATTTCAGTATTTACAGGTGTAATTGTAGCACTACTTTGCAATGAAGCAGAGGAAGCTTCAAAATGAGGCAGGGGAGGGCGGGAGGCATGGTGAGCTGTGAGCTCTCAGGTTTAGGCAGGATGAGCATTCCTGCTCAAGGAGACTGCAGGAAGGGGTCGGTGTAATCCACACCCTCTCCTTTCACTATTGGAAGCACAGACGCTTTCACTGATTTGAGTTCAGCAGCATTTGAGCATTACTGAAGGACTGGGAGAAACCACTAATAACAAAGAAAATATAAACCTAAAAAGTAGATTTGCTTTCCTAAGTCTGACCTTAGGTCAGGAGGAGATGAAAAATAATACGAAAATTATAAGAAATTAACTGTGACACATCAAGTCAGATCCAGCAGAGCCAGTGAGCTGGGAAGTTTCAAGACTTCAATTTGAATTTTATAAACTGCGCAGCGTGGATGTGTCGGGGGATGCCGGAGACGTCTCGTTTTTAAGTTCCGTGCGGACGAGGGCAGGGATCAAGCGTTCCTACAGTTAGTACGGTCGCGTTTCTAAGCCGCACGTCTGGCAGGACGGTGCCCCGGTGCCAGAGGCGGGGGCCCGGCGGTTCCGCAGGCCCGAAGGGGCAGAGGAGCCCGCACTGCGGTGCCGCCGCCCGGGGCCTGGGGGTGCTGCCGGTCTCGGGCGGGCCGTGTGTGGGTGCGTGTGACCGGCGGAAGCAGTTCCCGCCCGTCCGGGTCGGTGCCGGCGCGGCGATGCCGCTGGTGGTGCTGTGCGGGCGGCCCGGCAGCGGCAAGAGCCGGCGGGCGGCGGAGCTGCGGGCGGCGCTGGGCGGCCCCGAGCGGGCCGCGCACGTCGTGTCCGAGGCGGAGGGCGGGCGGGCGGCGCTGCGGGCCGAGGTGGAGCGGCGGCTGAGCCGGCGGGACGTGGTGATCGTGGACGCGGGCAACGAGCTGCGGAGCATCCGCTACGAGCTGTACTGCGCGGCGCGGCAGGCGGGCACGGCGCGCTGCCTCTTGCACTGCGCCGGCGGCGGGGGCGGCCCCGACGAGCCGCCCTTCGAGGAGCCCGACCCGGGCTGCCGCTGGGACCGGCCGCTGTTCACGGTGAGCGGGGAGGAGCCGCTGCCGCTGGGCGACATCCGCGCCGCGCTGTTCGAGAGCGCCCCGCCGCCCCCGCACCGCGCCACCCGCACCCAGCCCCTGCAGTCCGGGGAGTTCCTGCACCGCCTGGACCGCGTCACCCAGGACGTGCTGGCCGCGGTGATGGCCGCGCAGAGCGGCGGGGCGCTGCCTGGCGACACGGTCCGCGTCCCCGGCCTGGCCGAGGGGCTGGTGCTGAGCCGGCCCGTGAGCCTGGCCGAGCTGAGCCGGCTGCGCAGGCAGTTCATCAGCTACACCAAGATGCAGCCCAGCGATGAGAACATGCCCCAGCTGGCCAGCATGTTCCTGCAGTACCTGAGTCGCAGCATCCAGTGAACCAGTGGCAGTGGCCGTGGTTGTTGAACTACTTGCGACAGTAAGAACACGCCTTCCAGACGCAGACCCTGCAGAGCCTGGATCCCACCTGTTGCGTATGGGGTATTTGGCAGCAGCAGCTCTGGGTGCCGTGTTCCTGCAGCAGCCAAGCAGACTGTTTCTGAGAGAATCTGTAGGGATGCAGTTCCCCATACCCCCGAATTCTCCCCGTCAAAAAGGAGATCAACTGTTGCATCTCCAAGCAAGTGAAGTCTCCTGCGGAGACATAAACCCCAGTAATATAGTAGTGTCTGAACATGAAAGTGCAAAAGGTGATGACTGTAAGTCTTGAATAAGAAGATTGTTTTTCCAGGGCTACCTCCAGATAATGTCAAACTGCAGAAGAGACTTCAGGTCCAGAACTAGAACAGGATGTGTTTTAGGATGTGACTGTTTCAAAATATCTGACTGAACCCAAGAGACATTTGCAGCTCTGCTCTGCAAAAGGGTGCTGCCTTAGCAAACTCAAAGATGTTTAACAATAAAATATGTGCCTTAAATGGACTAAACTCTTAATTTATCTGCAGGACTATTTTATTGAAATAACTTGCCATGTCTTTTCTCTGCAAGGTCATCATTAAACACCTTTAAAAACACTAATTGCTTAAGAATGAGTTCTCTCATAGGAAAAAGACCTAAAATGACAGTGTCTGTTCTTGTTGAAACCTGTAGGGCTGTACCAGCTGGGATGGGTAGCTTAGTTTTGCATTTAGTTTCCAATAATTTGGGATTTGCGATACAATAGGTACAGTTCAGATAAACTTCTCACTTTCTGGTGGATGCTTCATGCCTCATTCTCATAAATTGTCGTTTTGGTTTAATTGTATGTGTAGTGCTCCCTGGGAGGAAATAGTACAGTCTGACACACCGACTGCTGGGGGATTTATGCATTACAGAACTGAGAATTGACTGCAAAAATGTTTTGATGTAAATAAGTTTACCTTACCAGTCAAAGTAAAGAGAATAAAAGCTGAGAAAACACATTCATTATTTCAAACCTCTGTGAGTTCTCACTAAGAATTGGTATTTCAAGGCTGTGAGCACTTAAATTTAAAATCTGCTTTGAAAATTTCTCTTTAAAAAAAAGTGTGTTGCAGTACCGATTGCCAGATGATTGAACTCTTTTGACATGAACCACTGGTCCTTGATAAGAACAATGTGTATTTTCCAGACGTAAATCAGCCTGTCCTCAAGAAAGAGGCAAAACAATTTGGGACTCTGTAGAAACAATGAAGAAAAAAGTGATTTTTCATCCTCAGGGACACTGGATGCAATGCAAGCTCTACTAGGGCAATGTGTATTCATACTCCTTACTGCAAACAGAGCCCAATGTGAAGGTGATGACATATTGGTTAATTATAGAGCGCAAACTTCTTTTTGAATGACTCTAAATGTTAATGCCTTCCTCTCTACCCTTTTCTGTTTCTAAAGATCATAACTGAATGCTGCTAAGTAGAGATTGCCTTTCATGTCTGTTTACAGCTGAAGGGTTACTGGGTTCAATGGTTGCTCAGTGGGGTCTTGATCAGAGGAGGTGACTGAAATGTGGGCTGTAATGGGGAGGAGGATGGGTAGGTGACTGTCATCCACTGGGTTGCCATAAGCAGCCACAAAAATCCATCCCAAGATCTCTCAAGCAGCTGGTGTCACTAGCCATTTCCAGTAATCCAGTAAAAAAATGCATGACCAGCTGTGTGTCTGAGGAATCTAAACTAATAAGAGCAAGTCTTCCAAAGACAAAGTCTTCTCTATGTGAGCAGTAACAATTAAGTATTTTATTACATGTTTTAAGATTGGGAAAACTTTTTGCAAGCCAACCTTAGAACACAGCAGAATCTCTTTACATCTCACTTATTTTCTGTTACATTGAGCCTTTGAGGAAGCCCTGACTGTTAAAATGTACATGTAACAGAATTTGATTTAGAGGCTTTCTGGAAGCTTTCTTTGACAGGTTTTTGTCTTCCTTTTTTTAGTGGTTTGCCTCTTATGGTTATCATCCACAAGTCCTGGTGTGGAGCTTGCAAAGGTAAGTGTATTTAATACTAGAGCTTGCTGAAATTTCTAGTGAATCTTTGTATGCAAATCACGTAGCCATGAGAAACATGAGCTTTGCATTCAGACTGTAGCTAATGGTAACTGTATTTCATTAGGAGAGGCATAATATGGCACTGGCATTGCAAACAAACAAGCTAGGGATCATGGCTAAGCTTAAAGGATGAGGCAGTTGAGTGGGAATACTGGTTTATAGCAGGCTTTCTGCTCTGTTCCATTGGTTCATATACAGACATGTATGTTTGTTGTTAGGCTTCATCCCATGGCTGCCTAGCAGGAATTGCTTCAGTCACCTGCTGCTCTTAGCCCAGCTTTGAATAGTTTGATACATACATTCCATTTACTCACTGCTTATTGAAAAGCTTTCCAGAGGGAGGGATGAAGTGGAGATTTTGATACTGCTTGAAAATCTGAAATATTTTCCACTGTTTTTACATACCTCTTTATTTTTATTTCCTCCCCCTTAATTAGCTTTAAAGCCAAAGTTTGCTGAATCCAAGGAGATCTCTGAACTTGCCCATAATTTTGTTATGGTCAACCTTGAGGTAGGCTGCCTTCTGATCTGTGTCCATGTTACTGCCTGGTAATTAAGCATTTGGAATCCGACTTTACTGGTTACATCCTGTTCGGTGTACATCCTAAATCCTGCACTCCTGAATAGGCATTCAGGATTGATTGATACAGCTCATTGTTTTAAAAAGAGTTTTCTTTAGTCTGGTTATTTTAATTCTGTTTATAAACCTGGCTCTCTTTAACACTTTGTGCCTTGTGTGATTCTGTTGCTGCAATAAAGGAATTTATGTTTATTCTCTCATTACCTATCAAACATTCCTACAACAAAATGGAGTGTGTAATGCAAATTAACAGGACAAAAAAAATATTATTATTTTCACAGAGGATATTGTTTAGGTAAAAATAACTTACTTTCATTGAGAGTGGAAGATCCTGCAGTTACTTGGCGTCTGTTCAAGATGTAAATTGCTCAGGGTAACAGGAATCTGAAGGCAATAACTTGTTTCTTTAAAAAGCAGTATTGTGTTTTGTTAGGTATCTTGCTAATACATTCCTCCTCTTCTGTCTTGCTTTGGTAGGATGACGAAGAGCCCAAGGATGAAGCCTTTAGTCCTGATGGAAGTTATATCCCCAGAATCCTTTTCATGGGTAAGGCATCCGCAGCTCTTGTGTCCACTCACGGGACTGGGTTCTTATTGTTACCACCTAAACTTCCTGATGGATTTCTTGTTTCATAGATCCCAGTGGAAAAGTCCATCCAGAAATCATAAATGAGAGAGGAAACCCCAGCTACAAGTATTTCTATACCAATGCTGATCAAGGTATGTGCAAAGTAGTTGAAACTGCATTTTTAGTGAGGACACACCTTCACTGTTTAGTGGAGAAAAATGATGATACTTTACAGCATAGCTGGGAGCTGTTAGGTACAGTGTGAGTGAGTGGTTCTCCAACACCTGAGGAACCATATTCAGAATCGTAATTCACCTTAAGACATACTGTTATCTGTAGGACCTAAACTTTGTCTCCAGTTGTGGCATGGAAAATTGTGGAATTTGCATGATCCAGCTACACATAGGTGAGGAAATGGTGCAGGACTGGAGGGTTTTTTTTGTTTGGTTGTTGGTTTTTTTTCCCCCACAGGTTAATTTGTAGATATACATTCTATAACTGTTGTTTTAAAATAACCTTCATTACCAGTCCACCTTGATGTTTGCATCAGGAGATTAATAGTTGGTATCTCTCTTGTCTAATCTTTCAGTTGTCCAAGGGATGAAGGAGGCCCAGGAGAAGCTGACAGGTGATGCTTTCAAACAAAAGCACCTGGGAGATGAACTATAATGGATACGCTAAATGATGATTTTTCACTGCTTCAAAACTCTAAAAGGAAACGATTGAACAGACTGAGAATGTAGTTGCACTGAAGGGACATAATTCTCCTGTCAACAATGTTAGGGTAAACCCTGTTTGGAGTTCACACACATGCATCAGTCACAGTGTTTTCTCCTCCTGCCTGGAAGTTTGCACTGTGATGATTATTTGCAACTAGGTAACGTGCAAACACATCCCGTTGTGTGTTTGAGCAACCACTAATATTTGGTGTTAAAAGGGAGGTGTGTAGGGAAGAATATTATTTGAGGACAAACAGTGTGATTAAAAAACCTAGTAGCAGCCAACCTTTTGACACCTAATCAGGGTTGAATTCTTCTTTTCTCACTGGTATTATGTGATCCCATTGTTTTTACTGGGCATTGCCATCAATGGGGCATCTTCCTAGGCCAGGTATTTTCTAGATATTCCAAAACACGAATTCTGCCAGTAAACCCAGTAGAATACATTTCATGAATGTCCAAGTAGCATGTGAAATTATCAGCTCTGCAAATGTATTTTTGTGTAAAACTGTGTGATTCACTTTTATTTGCCTTTGGGCAGAAAATTAACTTTTTCCTTATGCACTCACCTTTTGATTGTTCCATCAAGTGAGGGTGGGTTATGTTGAAGCTTTACGGGGTTTCCCCTTTTATTCTTTGAATGTTTTTTGGCGAATGCCTTGCCATCACATTGTACTGTATTTTTGTACCAGGGTGAAAAAAAAAATAAACCTTTTTAAACATAAGCATGCAGAGAGTGTTTTGTGGTAAAGGGCATAACTTTCTGTTCTTAAGCAGTGGGGGATATATTTTTGTTTATGTTGCAGTGGTTATTAATGTTGAATGTCTCAGCTGAAGAAGATTCCTTGTCATTACAATTCAGCCATTCTTACACTGCCTATACCGTCAAGGACAAGGTGATACCTAATGTTTATCTACTGGAACTGAAAAGGAAAACGGAAAGGAGAAAAATCACCTCTCAACCTGCTGGGACACTTTTTCTAAGGCAATCCAGGATGCTGTTGGCTTCTTTGCCACATGGGCATATTGGCTCATGGTCAGCTTGTTCTCCACCTGGACTCCCATATTCTCATCTGGAAAGCTGTTTTCCAGACTCTACTGGTGCACAGGTTATTCCTTCCCAGGTGAAGGACTTTGCATTTCCCTTTCTTCAACTTCCTGACAACCCCCCCGCCCATTTCTCCAACCTGTTCAGATCCTTTTGAATAGCAACACAACCATCTGGTTATCAACCATTCTTCCCCAGCTTTGTACCACTGCCAGTTTGCTCAGAGTGGGCTCTGTCAGTTCATCCAGGTAGTTAATGAAGGTGTTACAGTACCAGCCAGGGGTACTCCACTAATGACAAGCACCTTTCAGCCCAGCAGTTCTGCTGGTTTTCCATCCACTTCACTGCCCATTTATTTAGATTGTACTTCATCAGTTTGCCTATGAAGATGCTTTGGGAGACAGTGTAGAAAGCCATAGTAAGGCCAAAATAAACTACATCTGCTGCTCTCCCCTCATCCACCAAATTAGTCATCTAAAGCAAAAATTCCTGTCCCAAAGACACTTGCCATAACTTCCCATAAAAATCACAGAGACATCATTTTCTACAGATACTTTCTGAAGAAGTATCTGTGGACATTAAGTGGGAAAAACTGTTGTATATACAATAAACCCAACTTGTCTACTGAATCCATTATTACTGTTCAGTAGCATTAAGAATTTTACTTTGCATACCAGTCTGTCTGGTGTCTGATTTTAGACACCAAAACTCAATTGGCCACTAAAAGAGAAGGACTCAGTGGAAATAATGGGATTGTTGCACATCATAATTATCCTGATCAGCTGCTGAAAGTTATTCTACAGGCTTTATCCTCTTCTTCTCTTGCAAATTGTCTAATAAATTAATGATCAAATTGAACTCAGTAACTATTCTCAAGTTGTATCAGCCTTCAAAGTAAACCTGTGTAAGTCCTAAAAAACGGACCTGCGTTTTGCAAAATTGTCTTTTTTTCCCCCCAAGCTGTATCAGTTGACCTAATAAAAAATTGGTCCTGTCTGATGCTCATTTCATTTATAGCCTTAGATTGACATGATTTAAAAAGTCATTGCTATGGCTTTCTTTACTTGCCACCAGGGGGAGGACTCCGCATTTTCATCTCGGATAGGATTCAACAAATCATCATTAAAAAACCAATCTCTAGTGCACAATAGCACAATAGCAGGCTGGACCTCTGCGATTTTCCATGCACAGCTTTGCAGCAGCTCTGCCCCTGTCTTATCTCTGCAGTGAAATTACAGCCCATGTACATCAATTGTCCCTTTCTTTGCAAAACACTCTGATGTCAGAAGCAACATGACCTCAAAGTAATTTTTAAGAAGTTCTTAACCTAGAGACAGATGTGAGCACTGTGCTTCATCCTTTACATTTAAGACCAACCTGATTCAAAATTACTCTCCTTCATGTCTTCTCTCACCCAATTCCTCTCCTTCAGCACTTTATGCCTTCCAGACTTGCTACTTTGGAAGGAAAAAAAATTCTGTGACCCTTTTTCCTTTGTTATTTGGCTACCTCCTTTCTCACTAATCCTCTCTACCCTCTGTATGTTCAGCCATGGTGAGCAGGCACAGCTTCCCCACCCTCCCTTTGACTTGCTCTTTCCTAGACTTTGCTTTTGTCCTCTGTAGCAAGATGGAGCTTGGCACTTGCTGGTCTGGTCAGTGTTTAGCTGGGGTCTCAGCAGAACGTGACATATGTGCTGCCACACATGGTTGCTAGGGACAGCTAGTTAAACTCCTGTAAAAGCTGTTTCACATCTCTGGATTGCAGGGTGAACTTAATCTGTTACTTAAATATTTTTGTCTTTCCTACCTGCCAGCTTTGTACCTGGACATTTTAGTTGCTCACTCGTACTGCAGATTCTTTAAATTATTCTTCTTTTTCACCTAGATCAGGTTGGCATTTTCTTCTGTGCAGAGGCATCCATCCAGCAGTTGTTTTATACATGTTGAGTGACTTTATGGACACAAGCAAGTCCACAGGGCTTAGAGGACCTGCTTGCAGGTTAGTGTTTGCTGTAGTTGTGTTCAATTATACACTGCAGCAGCTCAGCACTGCACAAGTAACTAAGGCTTCAGATTAGTTTGTCCCCATCAGCTTTGCTTCATTTGCTGCCCATCTGTGTGTGACTTGCAATAAACCTTCATACTTACATAACTTCTTCAGATGCATCCTAGAAATCCCCATGGATTCTCAGCTTCTCCTCCTTCTGTGAGGTGACAACAAAACCCAAAGACACTTCAAAATTCTTAGTACGGACCCAGGGAACTGCCAAGCCAAATCAATCTCATGTAAACAAACATGCTGTCAGTTCCCTTTTTCCCAGAAACAACCCACAGAGGAAAAAAACCCAAAGTTAATTAGGGAGTGCCTGGATTGCAGCTGGCCATCTGGCTGCCTGGGAGCAGAGGTTGCTTTTGCACCTGAGGCTGAACAGGCTCTAAGGAAGAGACTCAAGAAACCTTTCCTTTGCCATGTTTAGCAGCAGGGAACAAAAGTACAACAACCAAGAATGCCAGCATGTCCAGAGTGTCCTGTCTGTCATCCTGGCATGCTGAGTTTAGGGATCATCTATTTCAAATGCACTTTTGTCCCTGTGGCTGTCTGCCTGCCATCGTATCCAGCCTGTATCCAACTGCTAATGAGCTTCATTCACTGTCCTCACTTAGAGCTTGTGTAATGAATAGCTCTGAATTGAAGTATTATTAAACCTCTATGAATACAAGGTCATATATCCTTGGAGGTGATGAAACTTCTCTTGGCTTTTGCAAGAGGATTTGCATTTGCATTATGCTGTGGTATTTCTTTGCAGTTGACCTGGTGTTACGCCTGATGGGGTTTGCCCAACCAGGAAAACCACTTCAGGGCTGTTCCTTGACAACTGTGCAATAGGTGGATCAAAACCTGAGACCTAAGGATGGAGATTCAGAAAACACTAATGGTGGAATTACACTGAGCAGAGCTCTATCCAGAGTGTGGGATGAAAAGGGGAACTTCACTGCGAATCCATGCTCGTTTCAAAGACAGCAAAGCCAAAGATGAAGTTTCTCTAAATGGTTGCATCCCCCTTCCAGACAGCTGTGTAAGTTGTCTTTGGCACTGACTGGATAGGGGAGGTTGCTGCCTGGAAGGAACCAGGAAACAATTAATGAAGGTTTGTCAAAATGGTGAAAGTCACTTTGTCTCAAAACTATTTGGCATATTAACTCATTCCCGCTTTCCTCCTTGAAGAAACAAGTGCTGATTTGTTAAGCAGTTAGTCAAATAAACTCAGTTTGCTTTTCCTTTCAAAGTTTGTCCAGAGTAAGGAGTGGCTGTGCACAGTTCCCAGGCCTGCCATTGTCCCAAGAGCACCACTCCTGCCAGGGCTGGTGATTCACTCCTGCAGCGCCAGCCCGGTGCCACCACGTCAGCAGAGGAGGAGGAATCTCCACTGACAACTCCCAGCCAGCTCCTGTGACCTGTCACAGGCACTGGGGACAGGGCCTGAGTGATCCTCTCTAGGCTGTGAAAAATGTCATGACACAATGGCTAAATCTGCAGAAGGTTCCTTTGATTAGGGATGAAGACAAGATAGATGCCCCAAACTTCTCTATTCATAATTATGTTGGAAGCAGAAACTGGCTGACCTGTGCTTACAGCATTCCAGGTTCAGACTCAGACCAGTAGAAGAGGCAGTTACACACCATCCTGGGCTGGCAGTCATCCCAGGACAGGGCACAGTGGCCCATCAGGTAAAGGGCAGGGAGCAGGCAGGGTATGTTCTGGGCATGGAATCACCGAGTGGGTGGTTGCTGTTCCTGTGTTCTGCATTCCTGTGACCAACACAGCTGTCTTCTCCTCCATTTCACAAGTCCCTGCTGTGATGTGGGGGATAAAGGGGAGACAACTTCCTAGAGTTTCCCCTTTCTCCCATTGCTGCCACTCCAAGTCAGGGCAAGGGAGAGAAGCCCATAGAAGCAGAGAGAGGAGCTTGGGCAGAGCTGAAGGGGCAGAACAGTCTGGACTGAGTTTGGCTAAGGCTGTAGCAACTGGCTGATTAGACATAATTTGCTGGTCTACATTCATTTTTTGGCCATTTTGCACGTGCACAGCATAGTGTAGGTAGACATGCTGCAGAAATATTAATTGATAAGAACTGCAGATATTCCCCCTGCTTTCTGAGTGTGCTTCAGGTCACAACACAACATCCTGTGCATGAAAGAAGCTGCGTTGGCAGCACAGTGAAATTTGGATGTCACTTTATTGTGCTATTTCTGATATTATGAACAATGTTCAAAATGCCATTTGTAAGGATTTTGGTACATTAGCCCTGTTAAAGAGAATGGAATTTGCACACATCCTGGGGACACAGCATGGGCTATACGTGTTTTTTATTCCACACTGAGGCAAAGAAGCACCTGGGTGAGTGCTATTTGAAAAAGGAGGATTTTGTTTTCTCCTGGAGGTTGGCATGTTTTTATCTGGCTTCCCTTGATAACAGCTGGTAGTGAGCTGAAACCACCACTCCGTGTGCAAACTGTGGGATCCCAAACTTCAGGATACAGTTTTGTTTATGTATGTCCAATGCTTATAATGAGCTTAGGCAATGAATCTGTTAGACACAGGGTCATTACTGTTATTACTTCTTACAGCATTACACACAGCAGACCTTCATCCTTGATTTAAGTGTTTTGGTGCTGCTCTTGCTTTAAGAATAAATAAATACATTAATTTAAAAAAAACCCCCTTTTTAGAAAAGAGGTAACTAAAAATATTAAAATTGTTTCCTTAGATCGATTGCACTGTGTGAGGATGTAGTGTCTTGAATTAAAAATGTTGGGAGGATAGTAGATATGTGTTGTGCTTGATAAATGTGCTCTCAGTACTGCTGTGAGAGAGTGAGATAGATCCACACATCAGAAAACAAGATAAAGCACAACATCTGCTCTTCCCTTCTACCTCCGTGAGCTTGTGGGAGTTCTTTCCTGTTCCCTCATTTCCTCATCTATAAATCTAAAATAACACAGGCTTCCCTTACTGGAAGTTGTGTAAGCAGCTCATGACTGTACAATATTAAAACCTGGAAGGGAAGTGCACTAGGAGAGCAAAATATATTCTCTCCATAAATTATAGAAATATGGCCAAACAAAGTGATAGACAGAAAAAATCACTACAAATTCTCCTGTCTCCTAATTACCTGGGTGCATCCCTTCTTTTGGTTATCCCTGACTGAGAAACAGCTTGTTTGTAAACACTGGGATTCAGGGATGGCAACAAATCTGGAAAAGCCTTTGGAAATTAGGCTGAACAGTGGCTCTGCGCTTATAGCTGCGATTATGGGATGTGAAACCAGGTGATCCCTAAGCAGATGCCCAAGTAAACCTGAGTCATAAGTGAGCCCTTTGCATCAAAGGTGCAGGTACCTACTCATGACCACTTGCTTTCTGTGTTGGTGCTTTATAGGGCTGTTGGCTCACAAGAATTCTCTACACTGAGGATCAGGCAGCAGGCAGAGGGAAAAGCATTATCTCTGTAACTGCAGACACTGTGTTGGGTAGAGCGGAAGTCAGGTTTTGGAAAAGGCAGAGATCACCTTTCCCAGAGCAACAAGAGAATTGCAAGGAGCTAGACAGACCTTTGTAGGTGTCAAGCCTGTTAGGCTGTCTTTGAAATACCTTTTGTAATGAACCTGGGATTCTGTTAGGCTGTTGATTATTTAGTTGCCTACACAAAGCTGATATCTTACTTAAGGCTTAAATCAGGGCCTGGCTTATATAACAATAATTTGAGTTGTGGTTTTGATGGCAAATAAACATTGTCATTCTAGATGAGAGTAGAAAATCACTCCGATGCTCGGTAAATTTGTCCCCTGAGCCACCTGGTAGAGAGCTCGGGCTTGAGTAACATGGAGCAGCTGTATGGCATCTCTGATCTGCAGTGAGGTGTTCCTTAAAGCTTCTTGGCATCTCTCCTGTGATTGTTCCTAAAATGCACACCTTATATACCAGTTATATAGCACTACCACATCAACTACTCAACTGCCCTGGTAAAAATGAAGCAATAAAAGCAATTGTTAAACTCCTTTAAAGTGGTTGAACTGTTATAAAGCTCAAGCAGCTCCAAGGGCTGGTTGACATACAAGCCAGTCCAAAGATCACTGAAGATCAGATGCTGAATATCACTAGATGTGCTAAAGGCTCTTACAAGTAGACAAAACAATCACTGTCCTGTGTGGGCAGTGTCCAAGCTGAGTCAAAGTGCTGCACATCAAACACAACGGCACAATGAGACTGAGTGGAGAGGGAAAAGAGTTCTGAGAGATGCAGCAGAGTGTAGAGGCATCTGCAGCCCCCAGTTTTAAATCACTGAGTTCAAAGGTTCTCCCTGACTACAGAAATCCTGCAAATCCAGTACCTTCAAGTGGCTCCTGCTCTGGCATCCCCTTACAAAGTGGCTCTCTCTCTCAGAGCTGCTCAAGAACCTTGTCTTTGTGCTTAGGCACTTGCTTAAATCCTGGCAGTGGGAAACGTGCTGCCATTTTTGCTTGCCGGTTGGGAAGCACCTCATTAGTTACGTCAGAGATACATTTAAAATGCCCATTATTTTGTTCTCTTTGTCCAGGGGATTATCTGTGAAAGGTTTTTCGGTTTCCCAGCAAGGAATAGACCACAATCAGGTCTCTGATTTGAACTTGGGGTCTGGAGGATTTTAAAGCCAAGAGGGTCTGCTGCAACTCCTTCACCAGACCTCTTTCATGCAAACACAGATGGCAATCAATGCCTCACTTTTCTGCCTTTTCATCAGTGCAGGTGTAGCTCCTGATGCCACAGGTGCCATCACTAGGCTTCAGAGTTAACAGTTCTACTAATGACAATTCCAGACCTTGCGGAAAGTGAGACAAGGACGGCAAATTAGGGTCGTACCAGGCATGTCTTCCCTGCCACCGGGGCTTTAGGAACGACTGAGGTGATTCTCATCCCCAGGAGTGGAGCACGGAGCGGAGGGCAAGCACCTGGTTGGGGCCACCGAGGGCTCGGGCAGCCTGCCTGTCTGTCCGTCTGTCTGCTCACCTGCCTGCCTTCCACCGGCGGCCACTCCTCGGTGCCGGGCACGGCGGAGTCCCCCGGCCGTCTCTCCCAGCCGGGGCCGCCACCCCCGCCCCGCCGCGCTCCGCCCCCGGGGCCGCCCCAGGTACCGGCGTGGGGGCGGCTGCGCCACGCGAGCAGCGGCCGCGGGACCCGCACGGCTCGGCTCGGCTTAGCTTGGCTTGACTTCGCTTATTTCGGCTCGGCTCGGCTCGGCGCTTCTCCACTGCAGGTAAGAGCCGCGGCCCCGCGGACAGGGATCCTCCCGCGCCGTCGGGGCGCTTCCTTCCCCTCGAAAGTGCCGGGGAGGGGGCTGCCGGCGGGGACTTGCCGCGTCTCACCGCCCTCGCCGGGACTCAAAAACTCTTTCCACCCTCCTCGCACCGTGCGTCGGGGCTGTCCCCGGGCTCCGCGGGCCGGCGCAGAGGGCAGGAGGTGCCCGGCCCCGGGGCAGGGGGCAGGAGATGCCCCCGGTGCCGGTGGGTGCGAACCTGCGGGCGCTCCGCGCCCCCGAGGTGCGGTGTGACGGGCAGCCCTCGGGAGCGACGAGGCAGAGAGGGCAATAGCAGTTCCAGCTCTAAAATAAACATTTCCCAGCAATGCGAGGCGATATAATAGTCCTTTATCTTTGAAATATCCTGAGCACGGGGCGGGGGGGCGCGGGGGTAAGGCTGGAGAGCGGGGCCTTCCCAGCTGTTCTCCAGCTGGTGTGTGACCCGCCCGTTCCCGTCAGGCTGGGCATTGCTCGGCTTGGGGAGTGCGAGCAGGTAACAACACAACTACCCAGCGATAAAGCACTGCCGGGGATCGCGGTGCCGTTGTCCCTGCTGGGGAAGGGCAGAGACCCGGAGGGGTCGGACTGCACAGCCCGCCCGGAGCTCCCACCACAGAGCTGCTGTTCGGCAGGACGGGCGAAACACCGGACTTGGGTGTCCACCCTCGCTACCCTACGGCACTGGGCATTGAGTCCACTGCACAAAGCCAAACGGATCAATCATTCTAATTTAGTTCATAAAAACTCTCCAGTTGGTCCAGTATCTGCTGTACAAAACACACTTTTTTTCCCCCAGTACTTTTTGAGAATACACGTTTATTTTCCCCAGTGTTTTCTCCGTGGTCCCAGCAGCCCAGCAGTGCTGCTCCTCTGATGCAGGGGGTAACACTGTGCTGTGGGACTGCAGGGCAATATCACCAACACCAGCATGAGTGGTTCCACCTTTTTGCTTCCCACAGCTCTGCCTTCACACTGTCCTTTCCTTCTTACAAGCATTATTGTGTGCTTATGCAGTGCATCAGGTTGATCTGACCTAAATTAAGTCTAACCTGTCAAAAAAAGAAAAAGTGGGGGTTAATTTTAGCTTGGATTTTCCCTTGTCCTGAGACAATATAAGAATGCGACCTCAGAATACGTGTTTTTGTGCAAGTCTTTGGTGGCAAATCTGGTTTCAACCTCTCCTGCTGTTTCCCATTACTTATTCCTGATCCAGTGCTGTACTCTCAGCTGTGCAGGTAACAGTCTGTGGGGCTTCACAGTGGCCTAGATTAGCTCTGGGTTCAAATAAACATCTTCTTATAAATGTGGGGTTTTTTCCCTCCCAAGATAAAAATATCACTGGAACTCTAATTTGGATTTGTGCAACTGTACCCAGATCATGGGAGAACTGGTATTGGTTTATAGTGGGTACAAGATTGAATCCATACACTGCTGTATGGAAGTATATAACTAAAAGGCTTTTATTTCCTGCTATTTGTGTTTGCTATCCTGGAAGTGGTTGCATATGCATTCACTGAGACTTTGGTGTGATCACTGTCTTCAGGACAGTTTTATCAGAAGAATTTATAGTGTAAGTCAGAAGAGAGACAAATCCATCTTTAAGTCAAGCTTCCTTTGCAATTTTGACAAAATCCTGCTGTCCCCCTTGCAGATCTGATACACTTTCAGGTAACAAATTGAGAACACTTGCTAGCTCTAGGTTTTACAACAGTAGTTCTTGCTACATCTAGGTGTAACAAACGAATACGTTTAGTATTTGTTAACATGATAGTTGTTGTTGTCGTGTAATACTCATGTTAGTTGACTTGTGAGTGGTTCAGAGATAGTTTTTTCTACCTCCCTTTTATTTTGATGCCACCCCGGATTAAAATGGGCAGGTCTCAGCATCACATTTCAGGGTCTTGGATCACCCTGGCTGGTTGTAGTTCCACAGAAGGGCAGTCCACTTGGCCCTCCCCAGCAGATCCATGTCTGTTTGTTACTGGTTTGGCTGAGGAAGCAGGTTTTTTTGAAGCATTTCTCAATGGCTAACATTGAGAAGTATCCTGAACTGATCATTTCAGGTATGTTTTTTTGCTGTAAAAGTGTATCTTGTGCTTCAAGTTCTACCTATTTAGTGAGCTCCTGGAAATGTGTGCTTAGCTTTGTGCAGCACGGTGGTGTTTGATATTTGACGTAAGCATTACGATTTATGTTTGGAAGTATTAGCTAATAAAACAGGGGAAATGGGGGATGCTTGTTGTAATCCCAGTTAGCAGGTGGCTTACTTTGCAGTATGGAGAACATCATAGCACAGAGAAATGAATTAACTTATTCATCACCCGTTTTCTGCTTGGAAGAGGAGGATAAAAGGCAGCAAATTAAACTTCAGCACTGCAGAGGCATCCTGAGCTGGCCCTGTCTCTGTGTGGTTCTGGTGGTTTCTATAGGACAATACCAGTCTCTGGTCACCTGATTTGGTCAGGAGAGCAGCTTGCTTTTACCTTTAAGTGAAAGGTTTCAGACCCAGTGATGCAGAAAAATGTGGAGTGCTGTCTCCTGCACACTGGTGGAGGGGTGTCTACCTGAATCTGCAGGTGGTCTCACTCTAGCTCCAAATAGGATGAGTTCCATCACAGATAGGGTGAGTTCCATCATGTACCTGAACTTTCCTTATCTTCCACCACCGTGGGAGGGCATGATCATGGCTTTCTCCATGGAGGGCTGCAGAATGTAGCTGTGCCTTGCCTTCCAGCTGGGGAAGGATCAGCAGGGACTTACTTGCATGTGTCTTGTAGCAGAGCTCGTGCAGATTCGTCTTGTGTGTTGCCCAGAGTTCTTTTAGATCACTGTCAGTGTGTTCAGCAGTGAGATACTGGGAAGTACTTCACTATTTCCAGTTCCTTCTTGGAGAAACTGAGGCAGAGCTGCAAGGCTGGAAAGCCCATGAGAAGGAGACTGAAGTCTGCTGTCTCGGCCATCGCTGCAATGTTTGTGACAGGAGGGAAGGGCTTTAATGATGGTGAGTTTTGTAACAGCAGTCAACCTCTTCGGTGCGTGCTGTTCTCTGGATTTGGGGTCAGCCTCAGCTAGTGATTCTGTAGGCCTAGAGGTTGGCTGGCTCCTGGGGTTCCAGAATTCAATGGAATACTCAGGGAATTGTGGAAATCTCTGCATCTACTCTTTGGTGCATAAGGAGGATATAAACCCCCTGTTCTGTGCACTCCTTGGGAGAGAGCTGAGCTGGGCTCAGTTAGTGCCTCCCCTTTACAAGGGGATATTTTTTTCTGTATTTTCTGGCGTAGCATGTTTGCCAATAGTCACAGAACCATGTGGTGATAAAAGAGTCACAAACACTCAAGAAAAGACTCATAGAACAGAGTAAAAAAGTGGGAACTTCTATTTCTTTACATTTTTTTACCATTGTAAAATTAGAGTGACTAATTCCTCCTTCCTGAGAGTTTTGTTGTGGCTCTGAAATGGACTTTGAGGATGTTGAACATTGTGCAGGAAATGGGAGAGGCCTGGCTCCAGATACACAGAGACATTTGGCTCGAGGAAATCTTTCTAACGACAGTCCCAGCCTGCAGCTGAACTAAAGGTAGTTATGAAGTTAGAGAGTTGATGGCAAAAAGGTGATATCTGCTGGTTCTTGACTCTTGTTCCACAGCCAGAAAGTTCTTAAAAACCTTTTTAAAGCTGTTTTTAAAGCCTCTGTTCCCAAATCCAAATGGGTAATAGTAATAAATAACCACTGACATTGCTTAGAGATTTTTTATCTTTCAGTTGCCATGCATATATTGAAATTATTTGTAGCATGTAAATTCCAGAGCAAATCCACTACAAGCATCTTCTTGTAAAGACTTCTGGAGTCATCAATAAAGGCATTTTAGATTTGCTGACAAGATGAGGAGTTCATATTTTTAAAGTAATAAACATAGACTTTCTATGTAGAGAGTTGAATTATCTTTGTTCTAGATCTATCATTTCAGTTAGTTAGATGACACCCCAAAATGAAGTCTGGATGGTACTGAAGTGCAAGCCAGAGGCTGTCACAGTGAGCAGCTGTTGCAGAAGGCAGGGGTATGAGAACAGGAGGAAATGTAACCGATACCAGAAAACGTGCAATACTTTGGGCAAGAGCAATGTGCAGCCTTGTTGCCAAGTGAGGTGATTGTCAATTGTGTGGGTCGTGAGAAAGGATTTGCTTTTGATCCAAGTTCTCACCTGGAATAGGTGGCTGCAGCTTGTTGTTTACATAAGGTCCGAGTTTGCCCACGTGTTTTGTCAGTCTACACAAGGTAAGATAACGTAAGTCAGGATGACACAAGGTGGTGTGCTCTGGTTACTGGAGAGGCAATGCACCAGAGACAAAGTTGGCCTTTAGATTGTATTAGCCATAAAAAAGATGACTAAATTCTGTTATGTTTTTCTACTCTAAATCCAGAATGACTATTACTTTGAGGCAGTTATTTGTGTATAGATGTGCTGTAAATTGCAGACATTTCCATGTCCTATTGCAGTTGCCTTTGCAGCACGGTAGACTTTGATCCAGGCTTTGTGCAAAACACCAATGTGTACAGATATATTTCAGCTGCTCCTTGGTTTCATTTGCTTTACTGCCTTTCTGCAGGAAATGTGTGATGATTCCTATTTAAGGTTTTCCATCCAGATTGATCTGGAACTTTTATTTTAGCTTAATCAAGATAATCTCCCTTTAATAAACTTTAAACTGATGGCTCCAAATATCTGCTGCTATCTTAATATCTGCCACTAACTCAAGCACTGTTTCTATTCTCTTTGTACACTACAGGACTTTCCTCTTCCCAGAAGGAAGCTCAGACCTTACACAGCAGTGTGTTCCCAGCCTAACCTGCCTACCCATTAGTCTCCTACCTACTATTCCCTAATATTCTCATTATCCACCTTTATCACAAACATTTTAATCCTTTTGCTTCTACATCGCAGGTTCAACAGTGTGACCACTCTATTGATTCATATACTCACAACAAAGCCTTCATCTGTCTCATGGATTATAGATCTAAATTGGTAACTATCGCTTGCTTGCAATATTTATTAGCAGTTTTGTTACTTGCTCACACTCTGTTTTCTGCTTCTGATAAATCTCTTTTGTAGTACAGCATTTGTATAAGACTCCATAAGGTCACGGCCTTATTTCCTTTATGAGCTTTATTCTTAGGACAACACACATTGGCTGTAAAAAATTTCCATTGCTTGATAGAAATTTGATTCAGAATTTAATTTCTGAAAATGAATACAAAAATATTTATTTTCCAATGGCAGAGCACATAAAGGAATGAGTTTTTATAATAGAAAATTAATATAGATGTATAATTTGTGAACTAGAATATTTTAATTTAAATGCACTTTTAAAGACTCTTTTTGGGGAATAAAACCCTACAAGATATTAAATCTTTCAAAAAGAAGTTACACTGCACGTTAGTAACATCTCTAGTGGGTTACTGTTAAACTGTAGATGTCAGAGATTAAGAAATCTTCTGGTTTATCTACTTTTTTTGTTGCTTCCCTACCACGTAACTTACAGAATAGTTTCTACAGTCTTTTAGCATCTTCAGGGCTGTCTGCAGTGCTGCTGTCCTTTGTTTCTGTAAGAGCCTTGACCCGTGTGTGATCTATTTGACTTTAGCACAATGCATGTGGGGTTTTTTTAAACTTTGACCTTTAATTGGGCTCATTATTTCTGCTTTACCAAATGAGTGTGTCTAGAAATCTCTTTTCTTCCTTTCACACTCCTAAGTACCTATGGATAGCCAGGAGTCCAACAGGTACAGCTGTGTTTGTGACTATGCCCCTTCTCTAGTTGCCAATATCTTTCTTAGATATTCTCTCTTGGCTGACCTTGAGCACTGGAAGTCAGAAACAGTACTGTGAAAGTAGGAAAAAAGAAGTTTGGATTCTGACATAAAGGAATGATTTAACACTGGCAGCTCTGTGAAAAGAGTGTCAGGAGAAACAGAGTGGCCCAATTGCTGAAAACATAGACATATACACACAGAAAATGAGGCTGGACCCAGCCTGGAGCAGCTGTCATAAGATCTTTGACTCTTAGAAATATAGAGGGGTGAACAAAAAAAATCTGTCTGTGCTGGCAGATGATGATGAAACAGTTAAACAGTCATGTTTAAATTGTTACTGGTCCTATGTAACACAAAACATATGTAGGAAATTTAAGTTTTGCCTTTAAAAATGAAACACTGACATATTAAAAGATGTTTTTACTGCTAGAAATGCCCAGAAGATGTAATATCCAGAACACACAGGTTCATAAGAAATTGAATTTGTTAGTGGGTGGTTTGAAGTATAAGTTGCATTAGTGTGACCACGTTTCGTGGTTAACTGAGGTGACTGACAGAAGACAAGGAGACTTTTTTCCAAACTCAGACTTCTTTCTCACAATGTTGTGAGAGAGAGTGAGACATGGAAATGGTCATGTCTGTGAACACACTCATGTGGTTGCTAATAGAGATGTGTAACTTCCATGGGAATGATTGGATTTCTTGTTTCTTGGCTGTGAGAGGATAGAGAAGAGCACTCTCCATTAGTTTGTAGCCAAAACTTCAAGGAGCTGGCAGCACTTGGAGTCAACCTTAGCTTTTTTTCCTGGAAATAAATGAATGGTAAGATACAGCAGTTGATTTCTAGCCAGCACTTTTTTCATGTATTTTACTGAAGTTGGCTGTGGGCAGTAAATGCCCACAGCCACTGCCCACAGTCACTGCCAACAGGGGTGGCAGTGACCACTTCCAGTGATTTCTAAGAGCAGAAACACTATGCTGTTTGGTGTTTCACTACAAACTATTTTGATTCTTCACCACGATGTTGGTCACAAATTGAAGAGCACAGCTGTGTGAATCCATCTGTATGACACATTTCAGTGAGCACTGAAAGCAGCAAAGGCTGGTTTCCCATGGAGGTGTCTTAGGGCAATAGGCTTTTTTCTTTTAAACTTCGTTAGACCAAAATAGAAACTAAATGCAGGAGAGCCGCCTTGACCGAGGAACATATTCTTTGGTGGCTAATAAGCTCTGATTAAGATTTTATTGCTTTAGAGCATTTGCAGCAACCTGCTCTTACATGGTTTCTTTGTCTAATAAAAGATGAGCTCACACTGCAGGCTTTTTCCTCAATAGGGAAATAATAAGGTATCTCATAGCTACGTAACTGCCTATTTTCACAAACTAGTTGGAAGTGGATGTGTTTGAGACCTTGCTCCCATTACTAAAGCACATGGGGGAAAAAAAGATTGTCAATTTTAGTATACTCTTAGCTGCAAAGCAGCGGGCAGAGAACTAAATGATGCAAGGCCTCATACTGAAGTGTCCTCAAGGACAATCTGATTGGCAGCTTTTTCCTCTCCCGTGTAATGGGTTTTATGGAATGCGGCTAAGTCTTTCCTGTACAGGTATTTTATTAAGGATTATTCCGAGGCAGTCAAAATGGAAACATTCACAAGCATCTCCTTTGCCCTCTGCATGCCAGTTGTGTTTGAGGTGATCTTCTGCAACTGAACACTAGCCAGGGTGTGAAATAGCAGAGATGCTGCTCTATTTGGAGCCATCCTGAATGAACAGTGTATGTCCCTGTGCGCCCAGAGAGCAGGGGGCTACACTGCCAGCTAAATGGCCTTGGACCAAGGAGGGAATACAACCCCCTGGGAACAATGGCTGTGTGAGCTGTTTGGATGATTTGGAGGGAGCTGCCCGTTGTCATCGTTCCCCTCTGCTGCTGCTGCAGAACCTCCTCCAGGTGCTGGGGGCCTGCAGGAGATGTGATTCCATGAACCTGTCTCTCAGTAGCATAGCAACTGCCATCAGTTCCCACTGCTCTGTCCCCTCTGCTTGGCTCCCTCAACTGTGCTGGATCAGGAGCTGAACCAACTTTATAAACAGCCCTGCAGAACAGAAGTTGTAGGAGGATTTATTTTTAACTGGGATCTCTCTGTGCTCTGAACCAGCTCTCTGTGGGGTACAGGACTGGTATGACTAGGGAGTGCTTGGAGCAGGAGTGAGACAATAGGTGAGGAAGAGGGAGGGGAGGAGAATCGGGAGAAAGGTCTGCCGTTTCCTGGCTTCAGAATTCAGCACCAGTTCAGGGGCAGCCCTGTGAACACTTTCAGCCTGAATGCTGGTGGAGCTCATCTTCAGTCATGATCTACCATGAGAGGAGTAATCAGAAATTAGAGCAAAAGTCCTTTCAGTTCCACTCTATTGACCAGGGTGGGGGAAGGGAAAAGTCAAATTTAAGCAAGGGGATGGAATTTTCTTTGAAATCTTTGTGCTCTGATGCTGCCTCTGGTGATTCAGGGCGCTGACCTGCAGCATCTCCAGCACAGCACAGAGGCAGGCGCAGGCCAGCGAGTGTTGTGCTTCTATGACAACAGCCCCGCACTCCGTGCAAGTATCATTTGATCTTATTTTCTGTGTTGTGCTTCTAACAAAGCTGCTCGAGCTGGCCACATTCTGTAATTGCTTTCTTAACTGACATCTGAAAGTCACATTCGTAGCCAGGTACACTTCTGATTAGAGCAATCTTGGGGAGTTAATAGAAGCAGCAGTGCTTCAGGTAAAAGATCAGCTTGGAGTGTGTGGATGGATTCTGTGAAAGCAGGGGTAGAAAGAAGATATTGATTCCTGTATGATTAGTGGAATACTTCTTTGTTAAAGGTCTGCCTCTGAATCTTTAAATGACTAGCCTTCAAGTGGTGAGGGCTTCTCACTTTTTTCAAGCCTCTGTGAGTGGAATGGAGAAGTAGAGATTTTTATTTTTTTTTTCTTTTTCACTTGAGTGCACGAGTGTTCTCAATGGCATTTGTGGAAATACACAATGTGTACGGGGAAGATAAATTACTGAAATGGACAACTCTCATTGTCTTCCATCTTGGTGATGGTACAAATCAACCTGATGCATAATCTTTACGGCTGAGATTTCTGAGATTAAGGAGGCAGTGAGTGCATTGGCTTGAGTGTGTGCATGGAAGTTAGTCAGATGTTGAATTCTTTGTTTTAGAAATTCCTGTTGTGAACACAACACATGGGTGGAAGAGCTGTTTTCTGGTACACCGATGAGAAGAAGATTTGTTCCCATGTTTTCTGGAGTGTTTCAAAGGACTGTGCAATCTGAGAGAATAGCAGCTGAAGTTCAGAAAAGAGTGTATCAAAATGTGTTGTATCCTACAGAGAAACACTTGTGGGAAGATTTTATTGCATTCAGTGCAGCTGTTCACTATTGAGCTACTGATAAATTGCTTCAGAAACCATTCTTGTTAATGCAGTCTGTGAACGAAATGTCTGCTGCACCAGCCCTTCTCTGTGTGAGAAAGTTGCATGTGTTTAATCAGAAATAAACCATCCTGCATATTGTATTGAAGTTTAAACTGGGTTGGGTTTGATTCGGTTCCCCTCTGTGGGGAATTTAAGTTAAATTATCATCCCTATTTAAATTGCCTTTGAACAGCATTTTGGTTTATAGCTGTTTAACTACAGTGAATTTTGAACTGTTTGTTTCGTTTTTTGGGGTTTTTTTCAGTAAATGAGTGAAGTCCTGTGTGCAGGTGAGACTTAGTAAGAAGGAAAGTATTTGGCCACATGGTGAGAGTAGACATTGGAGGGAGTTTTGTTCCCAAATGTGCCTATGAATCTGAGTTGAGGGGAAAATTATTTCCTTGGATGCTGGGGAAAGATGAGTCTTGGGTCTCCACCCAATGCTTTCTGATACTGTACACAAGTAGCACAGGTCCTGCTTTGAATGAGTAGCTGCTGCTCAGACCTGTGCTGTCATTGCCTCAGTTTGCCAACCCTGTGACTTGTTATAAGGAACCAAGACCTTTGGTTGTTTGATGTGGGGTAGAATTTGAAACAGCATGAGAGATTAAAAGTGTGGTGTAGCTAGTAAAAGGTAAAGTTTCCTTTCCCTCCTTTGTAGTAATTTGGTCTGTGTAGTTGTGTTCTGCTCTGTACAAACAGAGATGAAAAGTCAGGGCCTTGCCTTCTCCCATGAAGTGTCTGAGCTGCGTTCATTAAAGCAGCCAGGATTGCTCAATGAGTCCTGATATTTCAGATTCAGCTGTTGTTTTTTGGTTTCTGAATCCAGTTCAGAGTCACAGGGATCTCTGAGGCTGCATCTTCCCCCCTCCCCATTCCACTAAAATTCACAACTCTCACAACCACATAATAAAAGGGATAATTTATCCATTCCAAATGCTGCCTGCAGCCACACTGAGCCCTCATATTTTATGCAGGTGCTGTTCATTTTAATTGCAGCCTTGATAGTAGATGGGTGTTGGATAGAGTTAAAATTTCAGCTGAAATTCCTGGTGTTTCATCTTATCCTCTTGCCTTTTTTTTTTTCTTCTGTAAATGTTGAGAATAGAACTTTTCTAAGGCTAAAATGGTGGTGGTGCATGTGCTAGAAGTGCAGATTTTCCACAGAAGTCATAAAAGGAATTATTTAGGTTTATTTACCTTGCAGGCTGCTTGATGAATTGCACGGTTGGCTACACTGTCAAAGATTTTAGTTCTTGGTTGCAGTACTGCAGTTTATTGGAGCAACAGAAGTGGCACCCTGCCACAGGAGTAAAGAATGCTGTTTCCCCATAAGTATTTGAACAATCTGCAATAGCCATCTGTTATTCTGTTCAACACAAAGCAGTGCAACAGGTGTATTTCTTGGGGTTGGGAATCTTAGCTGTACAAGTGAATAATAGACATTTAAAGCCAGGATTTAAAAGAAGATTTCAAAGTGTGTTCCTCTTTATTCAGCAGATATAGTGGTTATGACATTAGAAAGTAGAGAGGTAACCTAAACATATGGTACACAGTTAAGGAAAACAAATGCTGAACTGCTCTTAAATCTGTTCTTTTTCCATGTTTGTCATTGTCTTAGATGGCTTCAGTAACAGATGCCAGATACAGGCAGAAAGATACTTCAGACCAAAATTTTGATTACATGTTCAAGCTCCTGATCATTGGCAACAGCAGCGTGGGTAAAACATCCTTCCTCTTCAGATACGCTGATGACACTTTCACACCGGCCTTCGTTAGCACAGTAGGGATTGACTTCAAAGTGAAAACAGTTTACAGAAATGACAAGCGGGTGAAGCTGCAGATTTGGGTAAGTGCCAGCGTGTTCAAAAATGCTTTATATTAATCCCAGCAAAGATATGATGGTAAAAAATAGCTTGTTTGGAAGTAGATTTTTGGATTGCTGTAGATTTTGGTTGTTCCTAAGTTCTGTGTGGCTGTATCTTCGTATTCCTGCAGTGAGCTGAGTTCTCTGTGTTGCTGGTCAGAGCCCTGGTACTGTCTTAAGCAGCAGCTCTATGATCTCAGAAGTCAGTGTCTATTAAACTGCAACAAACTCTACGCAGGTCTGGAGCTCTTTAGTAGCACTTATTCAGTGAGCAGAGTGCTCACTGAGTGAACTCTATACATAACTTCTACTATGGATTTATGTCCTCTGCATAAGATACTTGTACCTTCCTGCAACTCCTGTACCTGCTCAGCAGTGCCAAGCATTTCTACCCAAATCTGCCCCAGCTAAGATCTTGGTCTTGTAATTGATTTATATACACTTGATTTATAATTAATCTTTAATAATTATATTTAAATGTAAAATTATAGTAATCATGTGTGGGTTTTTTTTATTTATTGTGGTGATCTTGAATAGTCACAATAAATAGTGAGCATCTAAAATGAGGATTTTTTTTTGTCTTTTAACTACAACTCTATAATTCGTTTTATTTGTGAGTTGCTGGGTACAAGTTACAACAAATTACTTAATAAAAGATCCTTTTTGTGTTGTAAAATCCTGACACTGAAACTAACATAGATAACCTGGCATGAAGCTGTTTGATTTAATTTAGGGTTTCGGTAATAAAAAGGTTTGTACTTCAGGCCCAAGAAACAACTAAAGATGATTTTTGTCCAGTTGGTCTTTCTTAATTTTGGAACGTGGAATTTTCTAGTAAGTTGTGTAAAAGCAAGACAGAAAGCACCATAAAATATTTGGGTTTTTTTCAAAGATACCGAGATTAAAGTGAATTAAGCAATAATCTTAATTAAATCTCTTTGAAGGCTTTGGGGGAAAAAAGGCTTTAATAACCTTAAACTTCTTATGGAAAGAGATGTCAGGTGGATTCCTCAGAGGGTGCTATCTATAGGACCTGTAATGTTGGAGTTACCAACAACACTGTTGATTTAACATTTATTTTTAATAAAAGGTTCATTCAGTGTTTGACAGTTTCCACAGTAACTCGTGTTTTGTTCTTCTCTCTTTCTGTGCTCATTGCATGAGTCCCTTATGTGAGTTATGATTCAAGGACCTTAACAAAAACATCGTGTACCTCTATTAAAACCACAGTATTTGAACTTGTTTATCTCCTGCCCATCCTGAGATTATCTGTTTAATTTCAATGTGTTCTTCAGAGTACATGTAGTAATAGTGGGGTCCATTAATATACCAAAATTATGTGTTCCTAAGTGTAGGAAGGAAGAGTTTTCTTACCAACCCGTCTTCCAATTACTTTTTAAAAAACTACTTACAGCTGCTATTGAGTTTCTATGAGTGTGGGACTATGTGGCCCCAGTGAACACTTTGCTTTGACCTACAATTTTCCAGTTATGTTGACTTTCTAAATTATGCTCCTCGTGAGCTTGATGTTAAGCCAAGTTTAATGTGAAACCAAGTGAAGAAGAAGTACAAGTGCTTAATTTAACCACTTCAGATGTCTTAGAATTCATAGAGAAGCACTTCTGGGAACCTCTGATGCTCTCTGTCTGCAGAGCCGGGTCTTTCTGAGTTCGGGTGTGCTTGTGGAGCTCTCGAGTGTGCGCAGCTGTGGCAGACTCGAGGTGCTCAAGGGCTGTGCCAAATAACCTTGTTTTGTGCTCTGCAAATCTCAAGGTGAGGGGGAAGTTGCTGCTGCTGTGCTGTGATCCAGAGAGATCAGTGATCAGTGGGACTTTCTACACTGACTGTTGCCTGTGTTGAACAGAAGAGAGGATATTCAGGTGCAGTACTCCAGCTACAAACAATTCCTTGGGTTTTCTTAAAGCTGAGGAAAAATAAGTGCCAAACAGCTGCGTGTGAAGACTGACAGCTGTGTCAGTAAATGTCTTTCTGGCCTGTCTCGAGCTTTTGTATCTCCAGCAGAAATTGAGTAGCATTTTAAAGCCAGAGGTCCCACGTTTGTGTTTGCTGGATTTGAGGAAGTCTGTGTTTTGTGAATCAGGATTTGACAAGCTGTCAAATGTAATAATCAAAGAAGAGTGCTCCTCTGTTTAATTTTGATGTCATTGATGGGCCTCTTGCCTTGTTGACATTAACACCTCAATTGCCCAAATTGATATTTTAATAAGAGCCCTATCAGTTGTGGCAGTGACCAAGCAGGCTGGGAAATGGTCTGCTTTGAAAAGACTTGAAAGGAATATCTCTTCAGCTTGAGAGGAATGGCACGTAGCAAAGATATTCATGATGTTTTTAAGGTAGAATGACAGTGCTGCTGCTAGAGAACAAAACAGTAAAATGGTCCAGAGTGGGCTTACATGAAATAATGCTTTGTAGGCTTTTATTTTTTTCTTTCTTTCTTTAAACAACTCCAAGATGAGTTGACTGTTTTAATTTCAAATATTTTCTGACTTGTTTAGAACTGGTGGTGTTATATAAAGTAACCGTATGAGACAGGTAATTTTGTGGTGGATGAGATTTTATAATATTTTAAATATTGAATTTAAAAGATTATTTACATAAATATTATAATAATAACTATATAGTATATATTAATATACTATATAGATATTCTAATATCTACATAAATGTAATTCTTGGATTAGATTTTTTTTAATGCCACTGCCACCTGTAATAATATTTTCATATAAAGAATCTTCCTTATGATTGATTTATAAGGAGCCAAGGGGTGTGCATGTAGATTATTTCTTTCTTAAACGACAATTTTGTATTCTCAGAGTTGCTAATTACTGCTTACTGAAGGAAAACTATTATATTTTCGGCTAGGTATGGTTTTTATTATGAATAAACCTCAAAGGTAACATTATTATATTCTTAGCAAATGCAAACAGCTAATACTTAATGCAGAGTTCAGGTTGCCTAGCAGCTAGAGAGGACCACTCTGTCCAGATCCCAATGGAAGCAGGGTGAATGAATAAAAGTGATTTCAGTTTTAGGTGAGAGCAAGGTGAGATTTCTTCTTTTTTTTCCCCCTTCTTCTGTGCATTTGTATGTCTATTGGTGGTAACTAATAATGGTGGTAGAAATACCAGCAGAACTCTTGAGCAGCTCAGCACTGAGGTTAAATGCTGAGGGGCAAACTCTGGCCCTTTGTGCTGACCCAGGCTACATTAATTACATGAACTCTTTACATAGTAACATAAAATAACGGATGGAAAGTCATGGGCAGTGTTCAGCCCAGAACACTTGCACACCACACAATACATACTTTGTGTGAGGCATTTGATTACACTTTTGTACAGTCCCCTGCACAAGGGACTCTCAGTTTTGATGCACGTACTATACATAACTCATGATCATTTACGTGATTAATAATAAACAGAACTAAATACAGGGTTTGGCAGCTATGTTACAGTTGAAACTACTTTCAACCCCCCTTGTAAAAAGCAAATACAATTAAATTTAACTTCAGCTAAAAAGACTGTGATGTTCAGAGGCAGCATGTTTAGACTGCAGTATGATTTTTCTCTTAAGGTGCTACTTATCAGAATTACACTACTAGGATGAAGGTTTTTCGTTCCCATTAACAAAAATGTTTCCATGTCTTAACTGTTGAAACATGTTGGGGTGTGAGATTAGCTGTAGTGGATGTGTGGAACACGTGTTATAGCTCTCAGGCACAGCTGGGGAGAGGGTACAAAGCAACATCGCTCTGGTTTTTCTGGATCTTTAAGAACCGAAATATGACAACTGCTAATTATACTGAGTGGCAGTTACCATTGCAAAACAGAAAAGTGTAAACCAAAATAAACCCCATGCTGTGTAGCTGTCCAGAAGGCAAATATGGAGTGTTTTTAAAAGCTTTTTGTATCAGTTGTCTCGTGGATGACAGGATGTTACTGAGCAGCTCATCTCATAAGAAGGGATTCACAGAAGTAACACTGGTAACTAAGTCTTTTATTTTTTTCCCTCCATTTACAGGAGGTAAAATTAGAACACCATCATATTTGATTGTAAATTTTAATGTTAATTGCACACTTAACCAAAAGCTAATTATGCATTTCAGATGAGAGAATCATCTATTCCCCAGACATCCCATTCCCATCATAGTTTTGCTGAGTTCCTTGCAAGCACTGACTTTAAGCTTGAATGCTTGCACAAAACTTGTTTCTAAAAAAAGAGATAATAAGGTTCTGTAATTTAACGTATAGATGCAATAGCAGTGTTTGTCCCCAAGGATCTGACAGGCCTGATTCTGCTCAGTAAATTCACAGCTGTTGTAAAATCCTCTGATTTGCTGTTTAAACAAAGAACTAAAATGGAAAAATTCATGAGAGTGAAAAGAATAGGTTGATCCTTGTAAGAGAGTCAAGAATTACATTTTATTTGCAGCATTAAGGACTTACTGGGTCCCAGGAATGGGAATCATTGTGGTTGAGTGGACATAAAGCACTACTTCTGATGCTAAAAAATAATGCAGAATATTTGACTGGAGAAGAGATGCAATAACAGTGTCTATAATTCAATTCTGAGGTCTTGGTTACATCTCAAGTAATAATACTGCTGCTTTGAGAAGAACTTGGTGCTCATGCCACTCTGAATGGTCTTTAAGATTAGAGTTGCAGGAGTGATACAAGGGAGAAAAAGAAAAACTTAAAAAATAAACCCCTGAGTGGTTAGTTATCCCTCACACTATTGAATTTATTGAGCAGCCTAAGCTTGCTGAGCAAGGCATTGCTGTGTTTGCAGTTAAACAGTTGACATGGAGGGTTTATTTCTGTTTATAGTTAATCACCTCAATCCCATTGTTATCTCATTATAACTCTGCATTATAGTGAAGGCCAAATTCAACTTCACTCTAAGTTCTGTTACCACTGCAGTTATTCCTGCTGACAATACTGGATTTGCTCTCACTGCAAGGTGTAGTATCTTCTGTGCTCCATCTTTTCAGAGTTACTGCACATATGGAGCATTGGCCCTTGCTTTGTGCATTTCAGTAAAATAAAAAAGGTACAAATTGTGTTCAGAGGTCTCAGGTTGTATCCAGGAGCAGTGTGGAGTGTGTTTGTGTTATCTGATAAAGAGCTGTTGGTAGGTCAAAGGTTTGGACCTTTTCTAGAGAAAATGGACCAACGTTAACACTTTGTCCAGTAGAGGAGAAGCTGTATGTGGGAAATTTCAAGGGAAATTGCTCAGTTGTTGTAGTAAGGCAGTTAATATTTGAGAGGACAAACAGGTTGCTGTGCTCCTGATGTTTTGCATTTAGTGCTTTTTTTTTACCCGAAATTCAGAATAGATATTTTATAATCATTTTATATAGGTCTTAGGCTCATGTGCCTCAAAATATTTTCCTGTTGTCCTTGTCTTATCAGAATCACCCTCATTATTATTTTCTTTCACAATGTTATCTTCTGCATAATGACTAGGTATATTCTGTATTTAAATATGCTTGGTTACGCTGTGATCAGTTATGAGATAATACAGTGGGTGGAATTTATGAGCTCTCATAGTATTTGTCTCAAGTGAGCACTACTTAAACTATGTGACATTTGGTCAAAAAAGACTATGGGGCTTCACATTTATAACTTTCATGCATTGTGTTGTCTGCTGCAGTGTCATGTTTATGCAACACTCGAGTATGCTGAACAGCTGGTTTTAGAGCTAAAACCAGGAAACCAACCCCCCCCATTGTTTTCTGATGTGAGAGATTGTACCCTGTAGCACAACTGGACTACCTGGGAGTTTAGCAGTGGGTACTTTGTGATTTATTTTCTGTTGAGTAGCTATTCAGCATCATCCTGATTCATTAAACAGTGTGAACTAAGCTCCCAGATGCTGAGTGCTGACTTGCTGTATTTCTCTTGGCAAGGCTGTTTTCAGTTACATTGAGGGAAAGTCATGTGAGTATCCCCTGAAGCACATTTTGATTTGTTAGAAAGGGGAATGAGTGATGATCTTCCCAGCATGTGGCAAAGGGTAGCATTGGTTCCCTGTCTACAATCTAACACATCTGTAGTGTTTTATTTTTTCCTTTTAATAACCAGGTCCCCAGAATGGCCTTTTTTACCTGGTTATCATGTTTAAGTGGTGCTGAAGCTGCAGTGTAACCACAGTGTGCTCAGACACCCAGCTGACTGCTTTGTGTAGCCGTGTTGGAGGCATTGGACTCTGCAGACCAGTATGACAGAAGGAAACACTGGTGAGAAGTACCAGAAACAGGACAAAAAAGCAGTACATTTCGGCCCTGTGGAGAACTGGAAGGCCTATGGTTTGCTAGTCAGGTTCTCCCACCTGCAGAACAATGTAAAGTTTACAAGGAGACACTGATCTCAACCTAGATCTTGGTGAGCTGCTCTGGCTGCCCAGCAAATACTAATGAGAGTGACAAAGTAGGAAACATAAATCCTGTTAGGTGTTAGTTATATCTTTCAATAGCAGCTTAGCACCTTGAATTTTATGGTCAGGGCCACTGCAGCCCAAAAGTGTACCCTAGGCATCCTAATGTATCCCGTGTTTCTGTCACAGTTTGAGCTCTGCAGCATTGCTAAGATGTTCCTCCATCTAAATGGAGCTGCCAGTCCCAAGTGTGTTGCTCAGCTCACATGTGGCACCCTGTGCTTCTGTTGTGCACTTGCATCTTGTTTGAAAATTCCTCTGGTTTTGCCAATTTTGCTTTGCATTCATTTCTTTGCTAATCAGATATTCAGTGCTTTGCTACTAATTTATGTTAGAAACTGAAACAGGAGGTGGCAGGAGTGTTTGAAACTTTGGGGGGAGCAGGTGTAAGTGGAGCAGATAAACACACTGTGTTATGAGCTGCTGTGCTTCATTAACTGAAGTACCTTCACATGGTATAAGACTCAAGTGATTAAACTTGTTTATTACTCAAAGGAGGCTCAAAGATGGTATTTTCCCAGCCAGATTCTGGCTGGCTGGTCTCTCTGACAAACTGATTGAGACATCTGTACCAGTGCTAGAGGGGAAAGTCATGGGGGGAGAGGGGTGTGTGTAGATACATGTGTGCACATAGGCTGCTCATGCCTGTCGGGTCTGACTGCTGCTCTGCTTTTGTTGTAGCCAGAGCAGTACAACAGAACATACAGAGGATCTGTGCATAGGATGTTTATGAGGCAGAATACTCACCCTGCTTCTGGTTTTACTTTTGGATGTGCTTATTCAAAGATTCACCTGCTACCTCCTCTCCTTTGGTCCCTCTGTCAGTGAGAGTGCTGTGGCAGTTGTGAAGTTGCTGCATGTTCCAGTGCCATGGTAACTGCATCCCACTCCCCTGCCTGCCAGCAGGCATTGAGCCTTCCCAGTTGTGAGAGGAAGCAAGTGCTCCAAGTGCCAAATTGTGGTAGACTGGCATGAGTCAGCTTTGATAAGTCCATGGAAAGTCCTTTACCCAGGCCTGCAGGTCTCTTCTTTTTTTTTTTTTTGAGGGAAGAAAGAGAAATAACACCCATCAAATGTGTTTTTGATTATTTTTTTAAACTCTAAGATTGTCCTACATTATTGAAAGGCTAAAAAATGCATTCCCATTGAAGTTACCACCAAGTGCTAAATTGCTTCCTCACTGTGCATTTTAGCCTCATGCTGTACCCATTTCTGGAAGACTATGCCACTTTTCCTGTCCTTTTCTCTTGGCTCTGTGTTGTGCACCTTGGCTTGCTCTTGATGAGGTCAGAGAGCACCTTTGTAAGCACTCTTGCACTAACTGTAAGGATAGTTCTTGCTGAGTACTGTCATAACAGCATTGGAAATCACAGAGTTGTGCCTAAGAGTGAACAAGAAGAGCTGAGGAAAAGAGAGAAAGTCGGTTTACTTCTTTGCTTTTTGGAGAAGAAATATTCTGGCTATAATAAAGCATACAGGTGCATCATTTGATTACATGGAACAATAAGACTGGAACTTTACAGCCAGGCAAGGGTAATTAAGGAATGCCTTTTTGAAGTCTTTCGTGTTTAAGAGCGGAATGATGGACCTTAACTTTTATATTTTCTTACCCTCTCGTGGCCCTTGCTGGACCATATAACTACCAAAACTGTGAGTGCAGTGAAAACTGGCATGAAACTTGAGCAGAACCAAAGCAGTACCATGAAAAGAAAAAACCCCATGCCTTTATTGATTACATAATTACAGTGGAAAACAGCACCAAAGAAGCAGTGCTCACAAACACCGCCTTGCTAAGCAGCAGGGAGTGGCTCTGAGTGGCAAGCCCAGGAGGTCTGGGTTCTACAGGGATGGAATTGCTGTTATGGAACTGTTGGTCTGCATGAACACCACATGGATTCCAGCCTTTGTGGGAGATGGTTGGTGTCCGGGCTTAGTGCTGTCTGAGATGAAGAAGGTGGAATGCATTTGGCAAAGCTCTTCAGCCTGTTTTTATACACCCTTCCTCACCAAACCCCCTTCCTGGGTTGTTTTCCTGAGTGTGAGACACACTGTGAAGCACAGAAGAGAACTGAATGGGTTGGCCGATTATAGGAACTCCAAATGAACATTATTTCTATTCTGATGCTCATTCCAAGTGTTGTGCTATAATTATGCAACAGCTGCAACTCCATACCTCTTTAGGGCTTCTTATCCTAGTAAAATGGATTTCCTCCTCTGTAAGAATGCCCTTCAACTTGAAAACAGCATGCAGGAAGGGTCACAATGCAAAGATATTTAGTAAGGTAAATTTGTCACAACTGCTTGGTCTCCCTTGAGGCTTTGGGGTTGGAAGTGTAAAATTAATAGTTTCCTTTCACTTTTGCTGGTTAATGATTTTAGGGAAAAGCAAACTCTTCCAAGGGAAGAATCTGCATAAAGTTCTGCCTCTGTGATGTACTTGCAACTGTTCTGGAGTTGCACATGCCCCACTTCATAGTCGCCTGTTCAAAGCTGTGGCCATCGATCTCAAATCTTGGACATGTTTGAAATTACTTCAGGTTTTCTGCTAAATTTCTGACGTAAACATGCATAGGAGTTACTTAGAATTCTATCAAGACGCTGCAAGAAATCTAAAGGGAACAAATTCAGCAGAAATCACCCACACCATTGTCATGGCAAAACTGTGATTTGAATAGTCTTTCACCTAAATCTGGAAATGGCCTTGGTCTTCAGGATATTTACTGTTTTAATGTGAAATTTCACCCGAATTGGTGGTACTTGCAGAATCTGGCTGTGAGTTAGACACAACATCACCTTTGCATCACTGTGGTGTTGGCTCAGTCATTTGTCAGTTCTCCCATCTGCAGCACATGCTGTGGGAATCCTCTCCTCTCCACACAGCCAGGAGAGTGGAAAGTGCAGTAGCTCCAGTTGCGTGTCAAAACCTGGTGTTGCTAAGTGATGGCAGGGTAGCCACCTGCCTTGCCATTTACAGAACCCAAGTGCTCAAACAGAAGGAAATGAACAGCTTTATTTTCCACTAACTGCATGCAAGGTGTTTATTCACTCTGGTGCTGGAAGTATCAAACCTGCACATCCCTTTTACTCCAGCTGGAATCTCCAGAGTTTTAAAGTTCCTGGAATGGCAGCTGTTTATCCTCTCTGAAAATGCATCCTCTAAGTGTGTAATATTGTATTACCCTACAACTGGGAGAGACAGTGCAGTCAGTTTGATGATTCAAAAACCACAGATTGAAAAACAAACAAACAAACAAAAACCCACTCAAAAAACCCAATGCAAAACCAAACTGCTTTTTATCACCTAATACAAAGACAGAGAAGAGGTAGTATTTGTTTTGTTGGTTACATCAGAATCCATGCAATGTGGTCCTCTTCTTTTTCCTTTTTCTTTTTTTTGTTAACTATAGTCTACATGGCCAAGAAGCATTGTAGCATTGATTTCTTTTCTTAATGTATTTTTTTGTTCAGGAAATAGAGAATAAACCCAGGCTATCATATTTGCTAACTACTCTGGGAGTGTTTTCAGGAAATAGGAGAAGTACAATATTTTTCACTTCTTATATACTTCTTTTATGGATATAAAAAAAAAATTAATAAAGATTTAATTGCCCTCATGCCACAGGTGAGTCATGTGTGTTCTGTTAAAATCTGTCTGCTCAATAAGGTGCTTGTTCAAAATAGTCTCTCAAACGGAGATGCTGAGTGACTTTTGCAGTCATGACTCATTGGATCTCTATTTTTTAAATTAAATGATTCCCCAGACATGTTAATTTTAAGATATCATCTATTAAATTCTTGATTATTAACAATAAGAGTATTAATTTGACAGTGCATCAAGGCTTGAGGGAGTCATATAACTGGTGTTCTCTTTTCAGAAAAGGGGAGGACTTGCACAGACTCAACTTTGGAACTAGAGACCCTCCACCTGAGAGAGTGGAAGCTTTGGAGTAGATTGTCTCCCTGTGAGGCACAGTCAGGAATCCATCTCCCCATCTGCACAGTCTTCCCTTCATCCAGATGATGTAGAGCACCTCTGTGTTTGCAGAGGAAGGGTCAGGGGTTTTTAGGAATGAAATCTGCGCTGGCATCAGTGATTACTTCCTACTCCTCAGAAATGAGCTTTTCTCAAGTTTTACACTTCTGCATAGCACAGATTGACCTTTGAATCCAGACTTTTAATTTGGAGCAGTTTTCAGCAGGGACCTCTGACTCTAGAGAAGCTTTCTCCTGGAGTCAGACATGTATTCTGTGTAAAGGAGTGTTCTCTGTTAGGATGTTTGATGCCTTGGTTCTCAGTTTTGGTGGTTCCAAAGTATAGCTCAATTCTGACAGGTTGCTGCAAAATCCTATAGTGTAACATTGCTCTTATGACTGACCTCTTCATTCACTCTGAGTAATGAATGGAACAGAAAATTGTCTTTCTTTGTTTTATTGAGTAATGAAAATTGTGCTTCTTTTGCTAAACAACCCTTGCCAAAAATAGCACCTGACTATATTTTATCCATCTCTTTTTCCTTACTATTATTTTACTATACTAAATGCAATCTTTTTTTTTTTTCCCCTTTGGATTTCTTTCCGTCTTTGTGCCCTGAAGCTTCAAAGACCAAATTTTGTGAGTCATATAAATGTTCCGAGACATCAAATTAAGTAGAAACTGGAGAATGAGTTCTCAAAAGGTTGTGAATGCTGCTGACGTCAATCTCAGATTGAAATAAGAAAGAAGATATGGCTGGTGGATCCTGTGAGCAAGACTGTAAGCACTTATGCTAATTCTGTTGTTGGAGAAGAAATTGTGTTTTTATAAATGAAGGCAATAGTCCCAACTGAAGATTTAACAGGCATTCATCTTAGTAACTAGATGATCTTGAGCTTTCATACTTTACACTGAAATTTGCCTTCAGCAGATTCGAACGAAATAGCTTGGAAGTGACTAAAATGAATGGCAGCACGCTCTCTGCTTTTTCAACTTGTAATATAATTCAGTTTTCCAGCTCCACTTCTGCAGAATTCCTCCTTCAAAGTAACATTGCAAAGTATTTTTTTTAATGATCAGAAGACTATGAACCTTTTTAGAGATTTTTCTTGATTGTCTGTGGCAGAAAACAGAATTTTGAAAGCAGTAAGGAGTCATGAAATTCAATATGTCTTATGAATTATTTTGATAACATGAAACATTTATCTTGTAGAAAGTAGTTGGTAATACTGTTTTTGAAGTCAAGTGCTTGCAGATTGTGCATCCATATTGATTTGATGGTGCTATCGAAACTTCCTGTACGTGTAGTGAGAAGAGTGCAAAAAGTGACTAAAGGAAAGGGATGTTTTCCCTGTGGAAACCACAGGGAAGTAATTTGCTATTAGATTATTAGTGTAGAATGGTTTTATGTGTGTGCATGTTTTGGCAGTTCAAAATTGATTAATAACTGATATTCTTGTTGACTTCTTTATCCTACTTCCGTTCAGATGGTTCACTATAAGCCTGCAACTAACTGTTAATTAATAGGGCTGCAGTGATCCCTCTGAGTCTAGATGTGTTTTGGGCAAAGGTATGTTTCCATTGGTGAAACAGAAGTTGAAGATGTTTAGCCCTTTGTCAAATCGAACTCTATTTTGGAGAGGATCTTACAGCAACAGATACAATAGTGTCAAGTTCAGAGAGACCAAAGTGAATTGAAGTGAGCCCAGAGGTATTGAAGGAGCAAGGTAATGTGATTGCTGGTTAACTAGATCAGGACAGCAGAGGGAATGCCTCCATCAGATATCTGTGTTGCTGGGCTCAGTTGCCTTCCCAATGCTGTGAAGACCTTTTGACAGATTTCTCTGGGAAGGCAGTTTACAGATTGGTGGCATAGCATGTACCTGTGCATGAAATATCACAGTCAAGGTCAGGATGAAAATAAACAAGAAATATTCCTTCAAATTTAGAGATTAAATACAGACTGGATTTTCCTGCAGGTAGCCAGCAGGAGCTCAGCAGCACAGGACGGAAGCGGGGCTGTCTGGATGGGTACTCAGTGTGAAATGTACTTCTACTGTGAAGCTGAGGAGAGTGCATGGGAAGAGGTTCTGGCTCTCAAAGCCTGTGCATGGTGTTGTGTGAATAGAAATACCAAAGAAGAGCAGTCCCAGGGGCTGGTGCTGCTGCCAGCTGCAGGGGACACCAAGTGAGCCCATCCCAGAGCTCAATCTCCAGCCACAGATTCCTTCTGGGAAGGGGAGAAAAACCCCACGAATTTACACTCCTTCTGCCATGACTCCTTAGTTACCATTGAAAGAGAGAGGCAGGCAGTAATGATAGATGATGTGACTGAAAATTTATCAGCCACTGAGATGGGAGATAACTTGCCTGATATATGTGATGACTGTACATTTCTAAGGCTCCTGAGTAAGAATGATCAGAGAGCATCTTATCACAGTATAGTTTCATCAGTGAGGGAGGGACCTGTGAGGGCTGAAGTCCTTTAAATTACAACTATAGGGCTAAGAAAAAGTTTTAAATTGAGAGCATCGTCATAAAAAGAGTATGAGGAATTTGTCTGATTCTGCATGGAGAAGGAGGAGAGGTTTTAGTGTTTCAGTTACACAGGAATATTTTAGTATTGAAAAGGTGGTCAACCACAAGCTGGTTTATTGGTGATTGGCTTCTAAGTTAAGAAGCTGTTTCTCCTGTTGGTAAACTTTTACATAATTGTACTTCACTGCAATTTTGTGTCTATTCTAGAAACATTTTTTTCTGATCTCTGGATCAGAAGCTTCTACTATTCAGGACCAGATGCTGAAACACTTCAGCTGCTGATCTGAGCTGGCATGGTGATTTCTTTACCCCATGATGATTTCTCTACCCTATAGTGAGTGAGCTCAGAGCCAGAGAAGCATTTCGGCTTCCTGAAGCTTCCTATTTCTGATTAACTAGGATAAAAATGAGTATCTACTGAATTGATGCTTATCAGAATTCCTAAACAACTCCTCTGCCTCCAGCAGTGACACTCGATTATGTTTCTCACTCCTAAGCCTCTTAGAGGTTTAGCATTTATGAATCCCTTCTAATACTTTGCTTGACACATTTGGTTAGGCATATGACAGTGATCAGTTGAGAGAAAAACAAGTCATCTCATCAAGTACAAATTGAGGCTTCTAGTAAGGAGACTGGAGAGGCAAGGAATGGCTTCCTGCTGTTTGAAATCAGGTTAGAACAGGGCTGTTAAAATAGCTGTAATGCATTTAATATAAAAACAGGCTGTCTGTACACTTCCCAGTCAATGCTGGACAGTCTTCTGTAGCTGGTTTTGTTAGCAGGAGCAGCAGGGAGGCTGAGGACTGAGTGCACTGTAGGGTGGTTCAGCTCTCCCCTGGTTCCTCGGGATGCTGAGTGCATGGGTGGTGTGTCATTTTATGCTTGATATTAGTTCTGCAGCTTAACTGTGGGGTAAAACCCAAACACAGGGCTGTGAAGGGCTATCCACCCAGTGTCTTCTGGAATGCAAAGTAGGTGGTCTAGTAGGGAGGTGGTAACCATAGTGCTGACTGGGGTGGTGGTTCCTGCAGGCCCCTGGCTGTTGGTGCTCACTCCTGATCCTCCTGGACAGAGACAGGAGGTGCTGCTCCGCCAGCCTGAGTGACCTTTCAGCAGTGGCTTCATGATGAAGGGTCCTAAGCATTCTTGTAATACAAATGATGTTAAGAAGTAGTTGGTATTGTGAGCAGGTGCATTCCAGCTCGGCGTACCTTGCAGATCTGACAGCAGCCAGATGTTTAACTGGGTAGAGTAAGCGATGACTTAAATACCATCATATAAATCTTGCAAATGCTACTGAAGCTGAGACTCTGGGTATGCCTTGTGAATTGTGATTTCTCAGAGGTCCTGTTTGATCAGAGAGTAAGTTCTTGTCTTTAACCCTCGATGGGACCCCACAGAGACAGCAGGTATTGTGATGCACCACTAATGACTAATTCCAGCAAGTCAGTTAATTAATCCTTTGGAGCTACACGAGGCTGGTTGAAAATAGTTAAAACAAAGATTTTCTTAGGATTTTAGTGGAAATTGACCCAATGCTGCTGTGAGATGTAGCTGCAGAAAGAAGCTTCCTACAGCAACACAGTCTGGCTTTGGTATACATTTCAGCCAGCATATGGTATACATTTAACAGAGCACATGGAAAATTAGTTTGATTTAAGTTGATTGATTTTGATTACTGATGGGAGGATATGCTAATGAGAAACAATCTAGTGTGTCTAAAAGACTGTTTCAGTTGCTAGCACAGTTGATCCATAGTGCTTGTATCATATGCATGCAAAGAACAGGAAAAATGTGTTGGACTATTCTGAAATTTTTCTCAGTGGTTACTCCTTGACAAACAGGAGGAGATGCATTATTCTGATTGCAGCTTGACAGCACATTCTCCTGTCAGTACAAATTAGGACATTGAGTATTTCTAGCTAGGATAGATGTAATTTTTGCCTCAGGAAATGGGTAACATTGGTAGCTGTAAAAAACCCCAACCCAAACAACCAAAAAAACCTGCTAACCAGACAGTAGGGTGGAGTCTGGGGGCTTTGCACCCCCATGCCAAGGTGCCCCCTTCAGGTGCCACACTTTGTGGTGAAAGAGGGTAGCCTGGTGCCATTTTTTAGCAAAACTCCTGCCTGTGGATCAGAAGGTGAATCTAAAAAGTTTCAGAAGGAGGTTGTTCAAATACAATGCTGAACTCCACCAGAGGTATATGAGGTCTAGGCGACCAGCTTGGACCAGTGTCTTTGAAATTGGTCTGTTAGTTTTTAATTTACTGGAACCTGTTAGGTTTAGATGTTTGTATACATGTTGCTTAGTGAAGAAAAGCTTAATATCATAGTGGAGAATTTTTAGAGAAAGGAGATTGTTGGATGCAACATCTCCAACCTGAGGCTAAAAACTTTTGCTTGTGAGCATTCAGTTATGGGTAGGAAGCCTTCCTGTCATGTTGTGTGGGTATATATCAACCAAGGTATGAAGTGCTGCTCTTTATAAAGAAGCGTAACTCTTTCCTCGATGTAGCCATTCCTCCTGCACTCTCAAAAAATCATGTCAACTTATCTATATTGTGATCCTGCAAATGCTAAACAAACATGCTTCACTCTAAATACACAAGTTAGAACAACCATCTCCACCGGCCTCACCCTTATGAATATGGATTGAAATAAAAATCTTTCCAAACATCAGTAAATGAAGTTGTGTCATAGCAGGTCAGCAGTTCTCCTTATGGGAGACATAGAATCATAGAATCATTGAGGTTGGAAAAGACCTCTAAGATCGAGTCCAACTGTTAATCCAGCACTGCCATGTTCATCAATAAACTGTGTCCCCAAGTGCCACATCTACATGTCTTTTAAATGTCTTCAGAGCTGGTGACTCTGTCACTTCCCTGGGTAGCCTGTTCCAATGCCTGACCACTCTTTCAGTGAATAAATTTTCCCTAATATCCAATCTGAACCTCCCCTGGTCATTTCCTCTTGTCCTGTCACTTGTTACATGGGAGAAGAGTCTGACCCCAACCTGACTACAAACTCCTGTCAGGGAGCTGTAGAGAGCAATAAGGTCCTCCCTGAGCCTCTTTTTCTCCAGGAAAAACACCCCCAGCTCCCTCAGCTGCTCCTTGTACTCCAGACCCTTCCCCAGCTCTGTTGCCCTTCTCTGGACATGACTGATGTCTAAGCCTCAGAGTGATTTCCACCTAGCCAAAAATACCTACTTCATCAAGGAGGTATAAAACCTTATTTGTATAAGAACATTAAATGATAATCCTCCGCATAGTAATTGATAGCAACTGATCCGAGTGACTTATGCAAATAATCAGTATAGACACAGCTGCTTCAGGAGGAGGAAAGAGAGTGGGATGCTTTACAGCTATCTCTGTGTGGGGTTTCTCCTGCAGCACTTGAGTAATCACACTGCCTGTGCTACCAAGGTGAGCCATGTAAATAACATTTGTTTGAGTAGACCAGAGCCTCCCGTATTGAACAGCAGCAGGAGGAGAGGAGCTCTGCTTCTCCCCATCTCCAGAGGTTCCTTAGCGGGGCTGAACTTTGTGCTTGGGCAGGAAACCATCCCCCATGGAGAAGAAACTCCCAGGTAGGAGAAGCCCACAGGTGTCAGAGCTGCAGTTGCTTTCTCCCCCAGCAGCTCCAAGGTGATCACAGTGCTTGTTGCACTGTTGGCAGCACACTGAGAACTCCAGAGTTCTCTTACCTTTAGGCACTGTGATGTGTTGAGAGGAGGAGACAGCACCCCTGTGAAGCAGAAAGTCCCACTGACTTATGAAGTGTTGCTCTGTAGCTAAGTGGGGTGTCCACCTTGGGCACAGAACACAACCTGGCTTTTCTGCTTTCACTGTATGATTTATGAGAGTGATTCATGGGACGTTAGCACGGTTGCTAAGATCAGGAAGAGGTTTGCTGATATTTAATCTGCTCCTGTCAGGCAGCAGGGTGGTACCTCCTCCTGAATTTAGCAGATGACAGCCTTGATGTATCTGTGAGGCAGTTTGTAGATATTTGGAAGGGATAGCTTGTGAGTTAACACCTGTATTCATTCAGGTGGGTGAGTGGAGGGGCTGTAAAGGCAAATGAAGTGTAGTCTTAATACACTGTGAAATCTAATTCTCTGTGGCCAAAACAACTTGTATTTCAATGTTAATGAATAGCTACCTCCAGTCTGTATTTCAGTATAAAGGAATAGCTACCTCCAATCTGTATTTCAGTATGAATGAATAGCTACCTCTAGGCTAGTGCTTCTTTCCTTTTTCTGTTTGTTTGTTTTTTGGTTTTTTTTTCTTTTATATATCAACTTTTCATTCCTTAGGAAGAACACAAACTAGTCCTGGACATGACTTTGTCATACTCATGTCTATAGATGCCTTTCTCTCACACGCCCCAAAAATTCAGGTCTTCTCTGCAAAGCCAGTTTGGGACAGAAGTAGATCAAGGGCATTGGAAGTAGCCAGAAGTAATCAATGAAGGTAGAAAGGTGTTTCTGTAGTTGGGAGAAAAATACTTGCTGGTAAAAGGTTGGTGAAGAGAGAATTGTTCTCACAAAAACTCAGCAGGTCTCCTAAAAGGCCCTGGCAATGTGCCCTTGTCTCCCTCACTTTAATACCCTGTGATATGCTTTCTCTTCTTGTTTTCTGAGCTGCCCCTCTGGCACTGTCCATCTGGAGTGACAGGAACATGCTCTGTAATTGGCAGGGCTTTGTTGCTGTTGAGCAAGTGAAGAAATGGAAGATCAGGTGCTAATCTCAGCTGAGATCAGACAAACCCAGGATGCTCCAGCTTCTACAGCAGCATACCCGAGAGAGCAAAATCTGGATCAGGTGCTTTGTCTGAAGTTACACTGGAAAAGCGCGTCCAGAGATTATTTCACTTTCAAATTGTAACTATAGTGAGTTATGAATAACAAGCTGGTGACTCCTGTGAACAAAAAAATTCGGAAAATCCTGTGCTGGTTATTGCAGCTTCCCACAGAACAGGATGAATGAGTTTGCAGTGGCGAAAGTACAGCTCTATGTTGCCTTTAAAGTATTTAATTTTGTGTTGAAAACGTGAAGCTGGAAGGAACAATGGTACCCTGGTAAATTGTGATCTTAATCTCTCTTACCAGACTGTAAAACTGTTTACCTTGGCACTATCAAGTTAATATAGCACATTCTTTCTGAGTTTCTTCTTTTCCCTTTTGTTATAACGGTGTTTTTGAAAACTCTCTGATGCTATATACTGCTATTGAACCTCTGCAATCCCTTCAGTAAAACAAAGATGCTAATTACAAACATTTCAACTGTGCCTAGTTGATTTTTTTCCTTCACTTGTTAATATTCTTTGTTTTAACAATCCTGTTAACACCTGAGAATTCTGACCTAAGCCCAGTCTGAGACGATGCGCAGCCCGTGACTGAGTTTCTGTTTTCATTAGATAATTTCATTAGTTGTATTTCCATCCATCGCTCCTGAAATCTGAGAATGATGTCTGAGAAATGGCTTTTAAGTAACCACATGGATGTAGAGGTGGTGACAACTCTGCCTCTCCAGAGTGTGGTTATAGTTCTTAGAGCATCCTGTGCACTAAAATCTGCATTACCATGCTATGAACTTGTCAGACATTCAGATTATGGTCACAAAATGGAAAAGCTGCAAGAAGAGGATGATGCTGCATGTTAGAAGCATATGTCACAAGGCATCAGATCCTGACCTGAGTCTCTTGGATGCAAACAGAGCATGAACTAAATGCATCTTTTACTTTGAATGTGTTAAGTTTTACCAGGTTTCTTCACAACTCTATGAGTGCTGAATTTGGCCAAACCCCTGGAAATGACAGAAGAAACTACACAAAGATGTAAAAATCAACCAAACAAAAACCCCAGTGACAAAAAGAACCCCAACCCACCAGCAGAAGTCTATGATTACCAAATAAAATAACTGACTGAAGAGTTTTCCTTCTCTATTTAAAATTTAATTTGTGAAGTGGACACAAGTCCTAGACCCAGTGAGATCAGCAAGAGTTCTTTGGTCTTATTGAGTATGACAAGGGTAATATCACTTTATCATCTGTAGTTTCTAATGTTCTGTGGGAATTGCAAGCACCCAAGCTTGAAGGAGAGACTTCCTGAAGACCTGTTCCTGCTGACCTCTGTCAGAGCTGAAGAGACCTGACCCTGCCCAAAGAAGCTCCTTGTTCTGCCTTTTCTGAAACAAGCTTTATAACATCCCGGGATGATCATTGTACTTAACCCATCATCTTGCCTTTCCAATGATAAGCCAGCCCTCCCATCATCTTTTTCTGCTGGTCTTTTGGTTTATTTCAGCTTGTCCCTTTTTAGGGAGGTGTCTCACCTCGCCATGAGGTCTATTTCTAGTATCATCCCTCCTGTTTCCTTTCATGGGCACAGAGATGAACCTCTTTATTTGCCAGATGCACCTTTAATACCTGTTGTTTTTCTTCTTTTCACACAAAAAAGCCTCTTCCAGTTCTGAAGAGCAGACAATTGGACATATCACTGAAGCAAGTGTGGGTGAGAGGTGGTTCCTGCAGCTCCTGTCAATAAGTTGGTTTGAAAGATGGGGTATATGTGGAGGTCATTTATGTTTACATCTCATTTCAAGAGCTAGACTGCAGCTAGTCTGTTCACTAATTAAAAGGAAGTAAACATGTACCAGAATGTTGCCTGTTCTTATCTGAGAGTTTTTATATAACATTTGCTGTCTGTTGGTTCCTAATGAATGCAGGGCTGATTTGATTTGATACCATTAGTGATGTGGTAGGACACTTTGAGATTAGAACAGTGTTTATTCTTTATATCATCTAATACTTATTGTCTGACTGTTTGACTCCAGGAAGAGTACATACCACGGATGAAATTTTGCGGCATGTTTATTTATGCCCCACTTTATCAGGATAATTGGAACTCGGAAATCTTTAGTCGCTAAGCATAAGGAAGGCTGGCACAAAGCACTGTTTAACTGTGGCAAAACCTCCTTGTTGAGGATTAGATCTCAGGATTCCCTTCTCTCAGCTGCAGGAGTTGGCAGGAGATGAGCTCTGATGTTACCACATGGCCTGCCAAGAGGGCCTGGCTAAGGTTGTCCAAGATTTATGGGAGCTTTCAGTTTGTCCTGGTATGACAGGGATGAAGTCTTCAGCTTTCCCTTCAGGCTCCATATGAAGAACTAGCAGAAGAACACATATAAACAGATTCAGATATAATTGTGGCTTTCATAATTTTTCAACTGGCTCAGAAGATAAAAAAGAAAACCTTTGGTAAAGGGAAGCTACTTCCCTTTGGTGTACTGGATGGAGAAAGTAGATCTGGGTGCCTTGTGAAGAGAGAAGGGTTTCTTTCCTTTCAGTTCTTTGTATTAATTTTATTAATGCTTTAAATGGGGATACATTTTGTTCTCTGGACTCCGTTCTTCTGAGAATGGTGTTTGTGATATGAGTATAGCAGTGAAAGAGGAACTGTTCCCTGCAAGACCAGAAATCATTCTAGTCTGCAGATACTGTCACTTGCTGCCTGGATCTTGGGATAAAGCATTAGGGTAAGCTGCAGACAGCCAACACCAAAGCTTCCCCTGCTGCTCTACAGCTTCTGAAATTGGGTTGAATTATAATTCTTTGATGTTGCAGTAAGGCAAAAATAGCAATAGGCAGAAAGCACAATTCATTTAATTGTAGTTTCACAGTGTTTTGAAGCAGTTATGCTGTTGCTGAAGTCATGCCCTCTTTTGTGAAAATGTCTTTAGCTCATTGGCAGATCTAATTCCACTCACTTATGCCTTCTGCTTTGCTCCAAAGTTTGTTTTTCCACCCTTTCAGTCAAGAGATGTGATTTGTACTGGGCTGGGACCAAGGAAAAAGTCCTAAGAGCCTTCTTTTTATCTCTGTCACAGTAAATAACTTGTATTCCTCAAAACATCAACTTGTTACACCTTCTGCAGACAAATCACATAGATACATGTGAAAGCAGGGGAGCTCAGTCTGCCCAGAGGTTTGTTCTTGCTAAGGAAGCTGCTTTCATTTGATAAATATTTCAGCATGTGTTTTTCCCAATGTAACAGGACAAATTCACTGCTAAGCTGGGAAGTGTTTGTAGAAATATGACGGTAATGGAGTGTGGAATTGCCCTTTGCTGAACTGAGCCGGTGGTCCAGAGAGCCTGTTGTCAATTTTCTGTTGGCAGAGGGCCTGAGTGATTTGGGAAGCAGCATAATGCATGGACCTGTGCTTGGATTGTGCCTGATATTGTGATTGCTTCAATTACAGATTTGTTTATAGACCTTTGCTTGCTTTGGGTGATGCTGTGCAGTTTCCCTACTTTATGAAGCTATATTAATATAAAATTGCTAGAATATAATGAAGACTGATGCCACCCATATTTTTGTTGATCTGTACAGCATCACACACATTTAGTGTTCTGTACAAATATAATCTCATGCTGTTCCTGTTGCACACAGGATTTTTATTAGCTTTAAATAAGACAGTTTGGAGTTGTCATTAACAGCTCTTTTTACAGCCTTCTTTCCTTGGGCTGAGGTCTGTGTTTCGAGAAACAGATTATGTGGAAAAATTCTGTCTTCATTTCCTCTTATCTGAAAATTTAGTCTGATTTGAGAGGAGTCAGGACCTCTGCCTATGCTGGATTCTTCACTGAGGTCACTGGATGCAGGCAGGACCTTACAATTCAGGATTTATTTTATATATCAAAGTTCAATCACCAAGTGGCATCTCCCCACATCGGGGCTGAGGTGAGCGGTCCTAGTAAGTACAAGCAGTAGGCTGTGCTTGGGAGCCTGACTAAAGTCCCACTGGGTGGTGAATGGCAGAGGACAGGTGACCCTGGAGGTGTGCAGCAGCATACTTGCTTTTTTAGGATGCCAGCAACACATTTTCTTCAGCTGGAAAATCTGCTGTGATTTTCTTCTGTCTTTCTAAAAAAGGTAGATATGAAGATGTGCTTTTTATCAGAAAGATTTGAGCCACTCAGGCCCTGGATGTGTCCTCTGGCCAGAGGCAGTTGGTGGCCTAGACAGAGCAGGGAGGTGTTGTGGTAATGAAGTGATTAGTGAAAATAAAACAGTAAAGATACCGAACAGCAAAACTCTCACACAGGTCAAGGAGCATTTGCTGGTAATTCTCTTTCCAAATGGAAAGGAGGAGACATCACCACAGAGGTGGGTGAACTTAAAACAGTGTGGAAAACGACCTCACACCTTGAAAGGCATCTGCTGTAACCACATCAGCCCCGAGGGCACCCCAGAACTGCTTTCTGAGCTGCCTCAGGAGCCCTCTGCAGCTGCTGCTCAATGAAATTTCGAGTTTAACATCTGGTCTGTGTGGTTATAATAGAAAACACTACGGGAAATGGTAGAAGATTATTTTCTTTTTCTTGTGCTATTACTGAGCATCATTATGCGGGTGCTCTTGTGGCTGACAAAGCCTGGATTTTAAGATGCTTAGGACTCCTCCAAAATAGCTGTTCTTTAGCTGAAAGTCTTCCTTTATATTCTCAGCAGAAATGTGGGTTTATTTGGAGAGTTTCAGATTCTATTTGATTTTTTTAAAATTTTTTTTGTGAATTTAAACAACCCCCCCTTCATGTCACTAGTGTTTCATATCTATTTATTAAATTGCTTTTCAAAGTATATGCACATTTCTGTCAAATAAAAACATATGAGATAGAGGAACCTCTTATTGCAAATTCCAGCATTTAGAAAATGTATTTCAAACTCCACTGAAGGGAGTACTTTTTTCTTTTCCTTTATATTTACCTTCTGATTTACATGGTTCAAATTGTTCTTGGGTTTTGTTGTCTTTTAGCTTTCATTCTACCTTTTTGACTTCTAGAACCTTCAATGTCTTCATATTTTTGTTTAATGCTCACCTGAATTCAGCAGTGGGTTTTTTTTCCTAATTTGGGAGGTAGTAAATTGAAAATTGCCTGGTCAGCTCTTCACTTCCACCAAATCTTGTAAAATTGCACATTAGGATTTTAAAGACCTTAAAAGAATATTATATTTTACTTTTATTGGCATGTTGTTCTTAATATAAATTAAGCTTGGTTATTTTATTTTCGTCTAGCTGCTGCCCTTCAATTTAAAGTACATGTTCTTGCCTCATGGTTGTAATTCAATTTGGTATTTTAATCTCAAAGATATCATAAACAGCTTCCCAGAATTTCTGAGCACTTTGTCTTAGAATTGACCCCCTTGACATAATATCTCTAGGGGGTTTTTGTGAAGTATGAGGCTCGGATTTAGCCCTAATCCGCTACTAAATAATCTGAAATCTTCCCTTGATAAGAACCAGCCCTAGGAGGGATGTTCCTAGCAGAGCACCAAGTTTTTTTTACAATCAGGATTTCCAACAGGTCTTCCAGGAACGAAGTCATTGATTTTCTTAAGCACCGAAATATTTGCTTTGCAAATGAGTTTAAGTGAAGGTCTTGCCCAGAGCCGGGGGGTGGTCGGGGTACCATCACCGGGTACCATCACCGGGTACCATCACCGGGTACCATCACCGGGTACCGTCACTGGGTGCCATCACCGGGTACCATCACGGGGTACCATCACCGGGTACCACCACCGGGTACCATCACCGGGTACCATCACTGGGTGCCATCACTGGGTGCCATCACTGGGTGCCATCACTGGGTGCCACCACCGGGTACCATCACCAGGTACCGTCACCGGGTGCCATCACTGGGTGCCACCGCCGGGAGCCGCCGCGATGCCCATCCTTGAGCAGAGCTGGCTCCGCGAACAGCCCCTCTCTCTGCCTGGCTCTCTCGCCGGTTACCATGACATTTGATCACCCAGAAACAGGCTCCGGGAAGTCTGTCTGAGTCTTGTTCGGCTGCTCTCAGAGCAGGGATTTGCTCCGCTTTCCCTGCGTGCCTTGGAGGGGGAGGGAGGCCGGGAGCACCGCGATGCTGATTCCCTTCACCTGCCCTTGTTCCTTTCCAGATCAAAGAACCAGACTACTGAATTCAGACAGATTTGTACCGCAGATCGCTTAACTTCCTCCTCGCAGATTGTGCGCTTGTTCTTTTGGCAGCTGATTCATAATGTATTGAGATTTCCCTTCCTGCTGTACATCTCTTGGGTGAGCAGAGTGCTGCTGCGACCCACGCGGTGGGAGCTGCACTGAAGCACGTCAATCCACTGCCCTGCAGGACCATTTAGGATGTCCACGGTGGTGCATTCACAGGAGCCTGGTGCTGCTTCTGAAGTGCTCTGGCTGTGATTAATTTATCTGCTTCTCAACAGCAGCTAATTAATAATGCTTATAGTGACTAACATTGCTCAGACATCTGTGTGTTGTGCAGCTGTTCTTACAGTCCTGATTAACAGAATTAAAGGATATACGTGGGACAACTGAAAAGATCTAGCCAAAGCAGCAATATATTCTATGATAATAATGCATTCAGTGCCCAGAAAGCTTCTTATTCTAGGATCTCAGCCTCTTAACATTTTCTTAAATGATTTGGGTTTTTTTAAAACGTCATTGATGGGTTTATCACTTTTGCCCACAGTGCATGGGCTTTCAAATGCATCATATACCTCTTGAACTTTGTTCACTGTTTATTTGCAGCTAAGGAAATGGAAGTTGAGGTAGGTATGTGGTGTGGATGCTACATATTTTTATTACTGCCGTTTCTTTATTTTTCTATGAAGGTAACTAGATCAGGAAGAATCAAAAATATAAGACTGACCTCATATTAATTCCAAGTAATGAAAAATAATACTTTTCAAGACTTAGAATTTAAGAAATATGCACAATGTATTTAATCTTTTTGTGTAGCTCTTAATGTGATTTCAGCTTTGCAGGCACTGGCTTTTAAATACTCTAACAGAAAAACTCAACCTACAAAAAGATGAGAAGAGCAGATAATGTTTATAAGCAAGCAGCCCTATTCCAGCCCTCCTTGCTCTCTGACACATCAGGAAGGGCAACTGCTGCTAATCTTCCCTACAATCTCAAGGCACCTGGGAAAATGGAAATAATATTTTTAACGTCTTAGCAGGTCGTGAGCAGTAGTGTCAATCACAGTACCTTGGCCCGATTCCAGTGTGGGAATTGCATTCTGCTGAGCAAATGCAGCCTCTTTCGTTTTCAGTGATTCACTTTTTGTTTTACATGGTGTGGAGTTGCTGAGAAAAGTTAAAAGGGCTGGTGCTCCCCTACCACCAGAAATGTTTTAATAGTGGATTAACCTTTCCTCCTTGTCCATCAGCTTCATTTACAAAAGTACTTTGAAAGGGAAGTGTGGTGCCTCATCTGAAGGGACACTCAGCCACTGAGTTACAGGGAACAACTTCAAAAGTGTGTGTATTGGGCATGACCAAGGCCTCTGATGACTGACCAGAACCTGGTGAGCTCTTGTAGACTCTGCATGTATTAAAAGTCTCTTTTCAAAAAATTTCTCTCTCTCTGGTGGGAGCAGTTAGTGTGGGAATGTTAGAGAAAAGAGGGAGGTAGAACCTTCTGTACAGGGTAAGTAAAATAGGATAGGAAAAGTGAAGTTTCTGCAACTGGTAGTACTGAAGTTATCCAAGGCTACTGGTTTTTACAGCTTTTAAAGAGCAGAAGTGAAAATAGCCATAATGTGGGAATGTTTGAAAAGCACTTTGCAAGGATAGAGCCTTTTATCAAAAAAGACAGGGGTTTTCACGTCAGAAATGCTTTCCTGCATATTGCTTAAATGAAACTGGCTCTCAAGGTAGCTCAATATGTCTGAGAAGGTTCCAGTGATTCTTGGGCAATGGGAGAACTCAATAAGGAGAGAAAAAAACCCCACATGCTTAATGTGATCTGTTGAACTGGAGCATTTTAATTAGAGCTGAGTTCTGAAGGAACCAGGTGTTATTTTGCTCCTGGCAGCAATTGAAACTTCACAGGTTTTTCATGACATCACATCTTTTCCATGTCTTAACCAGTGACTCATCTTGCTTGCCTGTTTGTTCCTATTTCTAGCTGCCAGCAGGAACACTAAGCTCCATGTTAACATTCTCTTATTAATGACACATCCTAGTCTGTCCAAGGTGACTCTCCCTTGTGCTACCTGGTGGGTGGGTTGTTTTTTTTCCCCTTCCTCTTTCTCAAGGTGACTTTTGTTTATCTGATTCTTGCTGGCTTCCACTCAAAAATCTACTTTTTCAAAGGAAATGTGTATGTGGGAATGTAACATCCGGGAACTTCGATGGCAGAATAGATCCCTTCTGTGCTCAGCACTGGGAAAACATCCATCTAAGGAAGGCTCAGTCTCAGATGTCTGAAATGCATCTCCTAACAGGAGAGTAGTGGGATGGGACATACCAGCCACCTGGAGGTCATGAGAATTTTAACATTTCACATTGCAACAGTTCTGAAAGGTAAGAAAATGCTGCTTTGAGCAGCCAGTTCAGTCCAGTGAAGAACGTAGAACAAGGCAGCAGTGGAAAGGGCTGCATGAACAGTTGGAGAGATGGGAACAGAGTGGGGTGGAACAGAGTTATTGATGGCACAGTGGCACCCTCACTGTTCACAGCAGAGACACCAACACAGCGCCACGGGAGTACAGATGTTTCTTCATCTGTGCAGAAGGGAAAGTGAGCAGGTCTTGGATGTAAAGGGCTGGAGTGTTACTGAGCCCCAGATTGTGCTGGGTGCTGGTTATTGGGGTGGACATGGCCTCTGTTCTGACTCTGAGCAGCCTAAGTGATGGTGCTAAGTACGTGCATCTTGTAAATGTTGCCAGCTAGCTGGACTGTAAGCAACTCTTACTCTTGAGTATTATTCCTCTTTAAAAAAACCCCAAACCCCATGAAAATCAAACCATAATCCTTTAAAAAATTGGAAAGGTTTATTTCTTTAGAGGCTATTTGTCACTTACACTGCTAGAAAAGTCGTGGTGCTAAGGGGATTAAATTCAGTACAGATTAGATGTTTCAGTGACATTTTATTTGGAACAAAGAACTTGTAGCTGGAAATCTTCACTAGAAGAAGGATGGTTCAGAATCATGGATTCTGATTTTTCAGACCTGCAGCAAAGGGCATCTGTCATAATTTAAAAACTCAAATATGTTTTCTGTGTAAGTACCTTGCAGTTTCTGCTGAGACAGCCAAGTAAATTTAAGAAAAGCTGGTTGTGCTTCTATTGTAAATGTTTATGTGATGGATCTCGTGACTGGAGGGCATCTGCACACAATGCTAATACATTTAGGTCTTTTTCTCCTCTGAATAAACACTGAATTTTGATTGCTCATTAATGTGAAACCTTCAAATTTTTGTTTCGAGCTCCCAGCTAATGGTCTTGTGGGTGTTTTTAATTGTTTGTATCAAAGACAGGCACACACAATAGCTACAGAAGAACAGAGCTGTTAGCATACTGGTGTAAATATACCTCACAGAGACGCTTCTGTGCTTGGTTACAGCCAAGCTCTCTAATTCCTTATCAGGGACAGCCTAGCAGGCTTCTGGATGCTGAAGGCTCAGGCTCTTCTTCCCAGGCATTTGGCTAGACTCTTAATTAGTGCTACATCACCTCTCTGCTGATCTCTGCCTGTGCCTCATCTACTTGTCTTCTGATGAGTTTGTGGTCTACCTGGAAATCTTGCAAACAACTTGGCAGGGGGGAGGAGGGGAGCAATCTCTGTCAGTTATTTTCTCCTTCATTGGATAAACAACTTGAATATGAAAACCTGAAATACCTAATTAGCTAAGGTTTGTGGTGGTTTAAACTGAGGAAAGGACAATTATTGTAAATGCTGAAGAAAGTGAGTTGAGATTTTGCAGTTTATTTTATTTTATTTCAGTCAAGGCATCTGTGAGGGGGTTGCTCATGGTGTGAGTTGAGAAAATTAAGCCAATTTATCGCTGTCTAAAGCTAATGTAACCTGAGGAAAAAAGTAATTTCAGGGTGATATAACAACAATTCAAATGCATTTGGAGAAATGCAACTACAAGCCTGTAAGGGGAGATGACATACTCTGTACCTGTACAGTCAAACAGAGCGAGAAAGGCATCAGTGACTCACGTGGAGATGAATCACATCTCTGCATTCTGCCACATGGCTACCAGGGCAAGGTTATCAATAAACTTTACATACCATGAAACACAGGATGCCTTTCCCTCACAACACACTCCCTTTGATAACTTGAGAAGGCAAGCACCTAAGTGTATGAATATGCAAATTAGCTTTCTAATGAGTTAAGTGCACTGTCCACCAGAGAACAGGTTATGACCATGTAAATGCATGTAGCCCTTTGGGGTTCTGTACCTTCTGCAGCCCCATCTCTCACTGATGTATAAACTGGGGCTCTGCCCCTCACACAGGGGGGTCACAGGCAGAATACTGCAATCAACAAACCACATTTGCTAAATTCCAGAGCTTTCAGGCAATAATTTGCCTTTATCTCAGATGAGTCCAATTCCTCACTGAGCTGAGGCACTGAGATGGTATCAGGACAGGTTTTGGAAGTCACTCTCAGCATCCCTTGGGGCTGCTTCCCAGGACAGCCTGGACATATGTCCCCAGAGCTAAGACCTTGCTCTGAGCCATTGTCAAATTTAATTTCTTTCCGAATTATTCCACATGTAGCCAGACAATGTGTCTTGCAGTCACTTACCGCCCAGTCACAGCCTCATGCCCTAAGCCAAAATGAGCACTAGTTAAACACAGAGGAGAAAATACTAGGTGAGATTTGGGAGAGAGAAGAACTTGGGAATGCAGGTGTAAAACAACAATGCTGTGGGCATGAGAAGTGAAGAAGCCAGACTTCCTATGGATTTGTTTGGTTTTGTTGGTTACAGAATCTGTGAAGTTACTAATATTGATTTAGGCCTTTCTCCTAATGAGGCACAAAGAGAGCCTTTCTCCTGCTGGTATTGGAAAAAGATCATTGCACTTAAGCTTTCTTCCCAGCTAAGGTGTGCTTAAAATCTCTCTTCACCTTACCAGCTATTTTTTGTGACATGTGTAAGGAACATCTGAAAGCATTTCCCCTCGGTTAAATTTGATCAAAAGTGCACGTGTGGACACTGATGATTTAATAAGCTTCATGTGTTTATAAAATCAGGCTAAAATAAAGCAACTATTATGTCTCTCTGAATAAAAGAACAATACTATTGCTGCTGAGACCTTCCCGCTCGAAGAAGTATAGGTAGGATCTAGTTGTCACGGCTGGTTTAGCTGTTCAGCAGCCAAGTCAGGATGTGCTGTCAGGGACTACAAGAGTGGTGGATTTATCACTGGCAGGAGAGGAAAAGGTCGCTCAGGCTGCAAGGTGTAGTCCACCTTTTTCTGGTACCTCTTGTCAGGAGGGAACAGGAAAACTCTTTCTCAGGCAGTGTATGATGCTTCATCATGATCAGCCAGTGGACTAACCCGTCTTGAAATAAATGCACAAGTTTAAAGGAAAAAATCCCTTCTTTTTCCTGAGAATTGGAGAAATGGCAAGGTACGTGCTGCATAGTCTCTCCACTGGGAAATGCACAGTGTGTTAGAGCTATGGATATTCTCACAGTAGTGCAATAGGCAGAGCCTTTTAAGCAAGCTGTCAGGAGTTTATTTACAAGCGCTCTCCTCCTACAGAGAGGCTCTGTGATATTCTGGTGCAGAACAGCAGGTGATCCCAGACTGACTGGTGTGTGTTCTGGCAGGGCCAACACTGCCTCGCATGCAGCAAAAACAAAGCTGCATGTATGGGAACAATGGGCAAGATGATTTTAAAGATGAGTAGTTTCCCACCCACTGTCTCCTGGGGTTGTGGTGATGTGCTGTGTCTGATCTCTGTACTCCTGCAAGAGTGCCCTACACGGATTTATTTTACTCTTCCAACTAGTTACATGGTTAATAAGTCCTTTAGGGTCTTTTTCTCCAGAGAAGAGAACTTTAATCACATTTTAAACCAGTGGCAGCAAATGCTTTCTTCAGTGTGGGTTTTGGGAGACTAAAGGACTGCTCATTTCAGAACTGCTAAAACAGCACAGTAACTAGCAGTCAATACCTCATGCTGAGCACGTGCTTTGAAGGTAAGGCCTTTTGCCTCCCTGCAGCTGTTCACAGAGCTGCCATTTGCCAAAAAATGGATGAAATGTCTTTGTTCAATTGATAGATATCTCCTGAATGAAAGATATGTTCAGCCTGTGACTTCTTTTTCCAGAGGGAATGGATTGACTGCAGAACTGCTGATTTGGAGTAGAAATATCCCTCAGTTTAAAAGCAGGCAAAATGTGAAGAATAAATGTTATTGGCATCCAGCAGATGGTGGTTGACATGTTTTCTAGCTGTCATGAGTCTTTCAGAATTCTTCTGTTGTATATGCCAGAGTTTCACCTTTGTGCTGCCAGGCTGAACACAGAAATGACGAACACAGAAATGACAAACACAGGTAGAGGTACTCTGCAGGGCTCTATAGGTAAAGAGAATTAAGCTGAACCAGCAGGAGAGGATTAGTAACTCTCAAATTAATATGTGCACCTCAGACATTGTGATTGGGATATTCCACATTAAATTCACTTTATATAGTAAAGTTCATTGCATCAGGTCTTTAATCATTATCTCTAACCTGAGGTAAGAACTGAGTCAGCCCCGGCATCTCTCTCAAGGACATTTTCCTGATCGTGGCACTGAATTGCAATACGTAAATGTCTTTTGCCTGATTCAGTCCTGGACCATTTTCTTTTGCCTCTGCTTTGAGGTGTCAGCTTTCAGTGAACTCTGGTAAGTTCATTGAGGCAGAGAAGAGCAATTAAAGAGTTGGCATCTTTGGTATTTTTTTTAACACTACATGTGCCAAAATGCATTTAACAAATCATGGTTGATGCAAAAGCCTAATTAATGCTAAAATGTAAGTAGAGTTCATTTCAGTTGGGAGCAAATGAGAATTTTAAAATGTATAATAACAAAAAGTGGTTACCTTAGTTTAGATGTAGGACCTAATTACAACTCCTGCTTCTGAGAACTTAAAGCCTAAATATTCCTTTTTGTTCCAGGACACAGCTGGACAAGAAAGATACAGGACCATCACTACTGCCTACTACCGAGGAGCCATGGGCTTTGTGCTCATGTATGATATCACCAGTGAAGACTCCTTCAATGCAGTGCAGGACTGGTACGAAATACTGGTTTTGTTGGGTTTGTTCGGGTTTTGCTCAATTCTCTCCTCAGAATTGTTTGTTGAGAACATGAGACATCCCACCCTGTATAATGCTTTGCATCACCATGTTCCTTCCTCTTCATCTAAACTCCGGAATAAGTAATTTGATTTATAAACTTTCCTTCAAAAAAGTTCTACAGCTTCACTTTAATAAAAACGTTATAATTCAAATATTGTAGCATGCTATAGAACTTGTTGCTTTTAAAAGTTTAAATTTGTTATAAAGAAATTAATCCTTTAATGCATTATTTGGGCTTATGAAGTTTCTGGCTACGCTGCTAAAACAATTCAGTTTAACAGTGATTGTTCACTTCAGATCCCAGGGATTTGGGGAAAGGCTGTGTTTATCCTCAGAAGTAGTAGCCCTGTGAGTCCCCTCAATAATTTCTGCTTGTAACCTGGTTGCTGTTTATTGCAGATAAGTGGTCAGGGTGCAAAAAAAGGCAGTGCAGTGGTTAATGGGATCTCCCAAGACTGATGGAATTGCAGTGATCTGGGTGACCTCTTGGGAGAATTTGACGTGCTGGCTGTGGCTCTGGCTCTGAGCATCCAGCTCAGCCTGGCTGTCTGTTGAACACTTATTCTGTACCCTCTAATCTGGGCTGTAACTCAAAAGCTGCAACCATGTGGTTTGTTGTTTATAATAATTTGCCTTTCCTCGGGGCTGCCCATGTTTTTTTCTCGCTGTCCACTGAAGCAGTTGGTCGTGATCGTCAGGACTAAAGATGTAGTCTCCACTTTCAACTCATCTCAGTACCATGACACCAGGCTGCAGAAGGTGAACTGCAGAAGCATCCTAAGCTGTCCTGCAGCAACTGGTGATAGAGGAATAATTTTTTCCTTGTTAGAAACACAAACACAAAGGTTTTGCCAAAACCAGTTTCCTCTATGTGGCACACGCTCTACCAGGTTCAGACTAAGCTTCTTTTGCAAGTGTGTGCATGGGGATGTTTTCCATAGGAGTGCAGGTATGTGAGCTAGGGCTATCTTTCACTAAACTATGAATGTTTTCAGCTTGGTTCCCTGGTGAAACAAGATATATATCTGACCACACAGCTCATCTACCTGTCTGAATGTCGGTTCTGCTCTAATAAGTTTTACTTATCAATTTTAACTTAGCAAAAAACCCCCCAAATCTCAGTCTTTGACCTGCTACTATTTTGAAGTTTGTGCAGGTGAAGTTTAACCTGAAGCATTGTATTGGAAGTGGTCTAAGGTCTGTTCCATCACAGGCACTGATGCAAGAGTAAGAACTGGGAAAGGTCAGTTTTGTCAATTTGACTTCATATCTTCCAGTGCCACGGGAGCTGCAGGAATATCTTGGCTAAGAGCACCTTGTCAGCCAAAGGACAGAGGTGAACCATCAGTGTATTTTTACTCTGTGTCAGGAATCTTTCTAACCATTTTTAAGATTCTAAGCACAAATTTTGTTGTGGGGAGGATAAAATCGACACATTTCTTTCCTTCCTGAAGCTGGTCCACTAGAGAGGAGATGAGGGCTGTAGCAAAACCAGCAACGCTGGGCCAGCAGAGTCCTCTAGTGGCCATGCAGTTGAGAGATGGGTTTTCTCCCAGCCTGCAAAATTGCTTTCTAAACTTCCGAAGGCACAAGAAATGGAAACAAAAGCTTTTGTCTGATGCTGGTGCTGCTATACCAGCCTCTGCCATTTTCTAGCATAGCAAATAGGTAGGATTTTTTGTGGGTTTTTTTTTTCCCCACCCTGCTGCATGATATAGTTATGCTTAAAAAACTCGATTACACTCGATCTGGTCTTCAGTCAGGAACTGTATTCTTCCTGGAAAATTAAGACATCTCCTCCTTGAGCTCCTTTAGCTCAGAGCCTTTGTCTTTGTTTCATTGGTACATGACTGTTTTAACAGCCTCCTGATCAGGCCTCACCTGCCCACAAGGGAAATGAGAATATCTCTTCCAGTCTACCATGTGATTTCTTCCTTGGGAGATCATTTTACCTCACCCTTCTTATGGGTAGGTGTCCTAAAGAGGATCCTGGTTTGCTTTGTGTCACTCATACTTCTCCTAAACCAAGTGAAGTCACCCTTTCTCCTGAATGAGGAGGATTTTGGCTGTATATCGGGATTTAAACAAGCTCTCCAGGTAGTATATGAATGTGAAGTAGAGTCTTTCCTTCATTCACATCAATCACCCCAATTAATTATGATTTTCTTAAAGGTGCTGAGAAAGATACACAATTTAAATGCATTTAGGAATACCTGGAACATGATTTGTTTTCCTGTTCACTGGAAAAAGTAAAACATGTATGAGAAGCCTTAAAATATTAAGCCTGATTGATTTTCCTTACTGCAGTGTGGCAAGAGTTCAGTCAGATTATTTTACAAGAAAAAGTATAAATGGGCAAATGCAAAGATGGGGTTTACCTGATACTTGAAAAGAAGTAATTATTTTGTTTGAATATAAGATGTATTTCCTGTAGGGTGAGTGAAAGGGTTAAATTACCTTTCCTGGCTATCAGCTCAGTTTCTAGAATTTTTTTTAGTAGTCTCCTTTGATAGCTGTTATTTGACATTGGGTTGATAGTTTTGTGTGTAGATAAATCAGTGGTTTATACCTCGTTTGAAACTGTACTGGAACACATATATTCAGTATTTGAAAATGTAAAGTAAATAGAAAATATTATGCAAGCTCTGCTTTGGACAATCTAGACAATTTCATAGAAGGAAAATAAAAATTGGTAAAATTTAACGTAGATATAAGTGACAGCTGGGTTCACAAATCATCAGCGTTATTTATCTTTAAAGCTGATCTCTAAATTGGGTTGTTGATACCTCCTGTTGTAACTGTGAACCTGAGACTATTTTTCTTCTAAGTTCACATGTGAAGCACAGAAAATGTGTTTTATTGTTAATTTGGGGAATTCAGCACAAACAAGGCACAGTATGTTTATTTTGTGACAGAAATACCTTTCTCCCAGTGTGTATATTGGGCTCACCCTGATAGTTGTTGAAACATCTCAATTGCACAAGCCTTGTTATTTAGTAATTTATCTTTCCAAAAGTTTCTGGAAATTTGCTGCCATTTTTTTGTAATGGCATCAGGGTTTACTTTAGATGTTCTTCATAACTTTTTTTGGTTGGTTGATCTTTATGCCTGATAAGAGTAAATATTTGTGTTCTGTAAGAGGTTTTTCTCTAGCTTTTATAAAACAAGAAGGATATGTTTCTGTGGGGGATCCTTCATGCAGGTTGCTTCTTTTTGATAAGTAATTCTGTTTAAGTAGTTGAGATTTGGCAGTGTGTCCCCATCCAATGCTGGGGGCTGAAATGAATCCAGAGGTTGAACTGGGAGTCAGAAGAAGAGCCTGCTTATAGGTGTTTTAAATTGAACCTGGGAAGACTTTATTTCTCTCTATTGCTTATGGAGACTGGGGAGATTTCATGTTCCTGGGCTTTTGGCTCATTTCTGCAGTCAACCCCTTCTGTGATGAGCCTTGAGAAACCTCAGAATCCCACATAAGCTCATCACAGACTCATATTAGCTCCCATAGGGCTCGTCTACATGGAGTCACTCAAAAGGGTGAAACTGGAGGAGCCAAAATTGGAACTGGAGAGAGTGCCTTTCCAGGAGGGCACTAGGAAGAGGAAAAAATTTCATTACACAGAGACTTTGTTTATTTTTGGGTGTTGCACTAAGGGTCTGGGCTGGTGCAGTGGGCTTGGGTTAGGTTTATGTTTTCCAGTGCAATCCAAACAGGCTGCTGCTTCTTCAAGGCAAGTTGTACAGTGAAATGACCCCCTTTTCCATAGTTATCTGTGAAGTAACACCACTGGCTTCTTTCCATGGAAAAGGCAAGTAAGCAACTCAAACTAATTAAAAATTGTCATTAGTAGATCAGAACTGGAGGCTCCTGCTAATTCAAAGGAGAAGGAATCAAGTGCTTTATTGTTAAGGGAGTTCAAGCAAACTTAAACAGAAGTAAAAATCTGAGGGGACTCCTGGCTCTCCTAGGAAATGGCAGGGTTGCCTGAAAGTGCAGTGTCCAGTTTGGAGTGGTGGTTAATAGGGACAAAGAGTGGAAGGTGAGTTAGGGACTGGAGGAGGGCTGGAGCTGGGAAGGAGTGTATTGCTTCTGGCAGAGGAGCCTAATTACCTTTGGGAAGGAGGGAGTCAGAAAAGATAGAGCTGACTTGGGGAAGATGAAATAGGTTGTGCTGGTCTGAAAAAATGGATGAAAGTGAACACCCCCAAGCTAATACTGTTCTGCTGCTGGCCTTGGGGCACCTCCCCAAGGATGGTGGGAGAGGACTGGCCCTCAGGCTAAACAGGAGGAAAATCTTCAGTTTCATCATGGAAAAACTATGAAGAGACCAACTTGGGATCCACAGTGAGCTCCACTAGAGTCTCTAATCTCACCTGAGTGCTCCTTCCTAAGCTCCCATGCACTGCACCCTCTGCCACTGAAGTTAGCGTTGGTCCCGTACTTGCTGTCTGTCATTGCATCTACTGTTCCCTGCCTTAGGTATCACTTCATCCTGCTGGGTTCAAATATTAGCTCACAGAGCCTTGCCTTGATCTCATATCTTCCTGATTTGGTACATTTCTGTTTCTCTTTAGCAATTATTTCCATGTTTCTATGCAATTTTCAGCCTCCATGAACCCCTTTTCCTGTTCAAGCAAAGATGACTTGATCCTTCCACCTGTATTTATGGTGTTCCTAAAACTCTACAGCAAATGTGCTGCAGCAAATGAGCATCTTTTTTTGTCTGCTCTAAATTATTGTTGTTCTGTCTTTTATAAGAAGTTGTAAATCCAGCATGAAGTGTGCATCTATTGTATGGCTCTCTCTATGGGACAATTATCCTGAAGAGCTATAATTGATTGCCATTCCTCTGACAGAAGACAGCTGAAGGAGAATAAGCTTGTTTGTCCCTAGACTTCAAAAATTCTTCAGTTCAGCTTTTTATCTGGATCTCATGATCTTTTAACACTTGCAAAGTCTTAACGAGAAACTTTATTGTCACACCAAATTAAGGAGTAGTAAAACAGAATGGTGCTGTGAGCTGCAGAGTCTGCATCCTTCCTTTATGTGTAAGCCAGGTCATTAATGGTACTTGTTCTTATATTTAATATATGATTATTTTGGCACAGAATGTGACAATCTTTTCTGAACTGCTGCAGGGCCACACAAATCAAGACTTACTCCTGGGACAATGCACAAGTGATCCTGGTTGGAAACAAATGTGACATGGAGGATGACAGGATTGTTCCTGTGGAGAAGGGGAAACACCTGGCAGATCAGCTCGGTACGTGGAAAGCTTTTCTTTCTACCTCTTTTTCCCTCTACTACCTTATACTGTGTTCCTTTTAGTTTGTACAATAAAAAGTCCCCCCAGGAGTAATACATTAATAATGGTCTCACAACTAAGAAGCGTAATATATTCCAGATCCATATTTTACTTGCTTCATGCTCAGTAGGCCAAGATGTGCTTGATAGAATACTTGTAGTGTTGCTGTATCTGTAAAGGTAACGTCTGAGGATGGAAGGAAGATAAAGTTTGTCTGAACAGAAAGGTTTTTATTAGCTCAGCAGAATGAAAAGAGAAAAGGTTTTCATAAACACAATTCTGTCTCCAGGTCTCCAAGTCCCGTGTACTCATTGCAAATCAATGCAAACATTGATTTTTGTCAAAGAATTTATTTTTTTAATTAAACAATGAAAAAAAAGGAGTTTATACATGAGGACTGTAGAATTGAGTAAAACATATTTTAAAAATGTACTAGGCTTCTTTATCTAGGTAAGGAAATGACATTATGTTGTTGATGTGGGATAGAAAAAGCAAAACAGTTCCATTGAGAGGAAATTGGGATTGCAATGAAAATTTCAGAATGAACAGCAAAATAAGCTTATATTAGTTTATCATGTATTTATCTATCATTTTTCATTATCTATTATAGCATATATGATTTTTTTTTTATGGTATCAGGGCTCTGTGTTAAGATTTAACTATACTGCTATCTTCTGTTAAAGAATTCAAAGTAGCAAGTAAATCCTGTTAAAAAACATAATTTACATTTAAACAAAAAGATGGTCGCTGTTCCAAAGAGTTAAGAGCAATCAGGTTATTTTTTCATGTTTCATGTGAAAAAAAAAAAAAAAGGAATGTCTGCAAAATCCTGCAGGTTTAGAGATTTCAAGTGTAAATTCTACATATGGCAAGCACAAAGGGGTCCCATTCGTGACTTGAGCCTTGAGGCACTGCCATCATAAACAAATAATGAGCAAATATCAAACTAAACTCATCAGTGTTGTTATTGTAATAATACATCTTTACATGTAGGACTAGCAAAGCAAACAGAAACATGGTTAGTTTACAAAATCAGTTATGGGCTCGTTTTTACCCATCAGAATTTAATTTGCTTTTGAAAATATTAATGTGAATGAACTTGGCTCCTGGCTTGCAGACTCTCAAAAAGATTGTGCATGCAAGTGTGTCCACATATTTTGCAGGAATAATTACACTGTTACTAGTTGAATATTTGTCCAGACCAACATAAAACCGAATAGAAAGTTTCATTTGAACTCCCACTGCAATTTGGACATCTAATGTTTTTTTTCTCATCCCAAAATTCATCTGTTTGTTGGACTACAAACTTGGCATCTAGAATCTGAATCCTTTATGTATGGGACACTTCAAACCACACACACACACACAGAGTTACCATAGCAACTGAATCCATCAGTAGGAAACTGTTTTGCTGAAGAATCCCCAGTTCTGCCCCTGACCTGTCCTCGTCTCTGTCCAGCTCACCCTGGACAAACATACCCCAGTGCAGAGCAACCCAAAAGCTAATCAATCCTTTGGGAAGTGCTGTCTCAACCCTGTTCTTCTATAGCCTCCCAAAATACTAAACACTTTTTAAAAGGGCTGAAAAATAGATCTGATTTTATCAGTCAGTTTTTCCTTATAGCAACTATGTTAATGTGTACAGCATTATCTGAAATTATTTTGTGTGTTAGCTGGGAGGAATCTCTTTAATTGGCTATTGGCTGCTTAAACTGCTACAGTTCATCATAATGATTCACATAAAGGTTATCCTTCAGCATGTTGATCTAAATTTGTATAGTGACATTACCATCATTGAAATAATTCCCTAATCAGATTAAGAAATTGCTCTTGGCCTGAGCGTGAACTGAACTAAAAGAGATGTCAGTGTGGGACTGACTAATATCTAAGTGCAGTTCTCTGATTTCCTGTGCTTTTTATGTACATTTTTATTCACCATCAAAGACAGCAAGAGAGGCAGACAACACTCTGTGCAGGAAAGCCATCCCTGTTAATTAGGAGGCAAACAGCTCCACCATCACTTCACCGGTTGTCCCCTGAATTTTAAAAAGGGTTTGAATGGGGTGGATACCTACTTATCTCGCACATCGAGGTGGCTCAGCCTACCGGCAGTGGCAAAACTAATCAGTTAAAACAAATTATCTTTCCCTTTGTTTGTGGCAGAATCAAAGGAAATTGATGCAATGTGGAACATCCCCAAAATGCAGCACAACAGAATGTAGCTTATTGCAGAAGAAACTCTCCGTGGTGCCTCAGCTCTTGCTGCTGGCAATTTAATAACCTGGTAGAACAGCAGCAACAGCCACTGTAAGCACTGGTTGGCCCTTGAGGCCCCTGGAGTTGGAAAGATAAGGAAATGCTTCACAGTTGAGCGCATTCCTGCTGCTGGAGCAGGCTTTGGGCTGTCTGGGGGAGGCTGGTTCGAGTGTTGGCAGGGAGCAGCAGGAAGAGCTGTCTACCATCCCCTTCGTGGCATAACTCCAGCCTTGCTTGTTTGGTTTTTTTAATCAGAAAGGGTCAGTGTTTGAGGATCTGATCCGTGCTCATCACTGCAGTGAAGAGCCGGTGAGTGGACACTGGAATTAAAGTTGGGTGTAGTTCAGTGGTGCTGAACCTCCTGTCAGGGCAGTGCTCTGTGCTGTGCAAGAATCGATCACCCTGAGGAGCTTTCCATCTAAACAGACAAAGAATGGGAAGAAACAAGACCCAAGTCATGGAGCGTTTAGCTCCTGAGCGCAGAGGTTGGTCAGCAGAAGGAATGAAACCACAATCTTCCTTCTCGTTCTGGCCTCTGCTCTTGCCAGATTGCAGCAGGGGTTGGTAGAGCCAGCCTGGCCCTGGGCAGGGGTGTGTGGAGCCTAGGAAGGTTCCTTACCCCTTGCTGGGTAAGCACCAGCTGCAGCCCAGGGGACTTTCACTAATGAAAGGGGGCGACTCCTTTATCCTGGGTTTATTCAGATCTGTATCATCTGCAGATGTGCTTACCAGGGTGATAGTAAGGATCCATTTATCCCTTTGATAAATATCAGATAGTATCTCACTGATGCTTGATAAATTTTAGATGAATTTCTGCTCACTATTCCGAGATTGTGGGAATCAACAGAGCTTAAGAATTATCTAATGTCTTGTTTTCTTAAGGTGCATTCTGAAAAAAAATGGTGTTTTAAAAACCATCATGATCATAAGCTTCTGTTGATACTTTCTGCTCACTTTTTCCACAGGTTTTGACTATTTTGAAGCCAGTGCCAAGGAAAACATCAACGTGAGGCAGGTGTTTGAGCGTCTCGTGGATATAATCTGTGAAAAGATGTCGGAGAGTGTAGAATCAGACAATTCCAGGGGCACTTCTGGAAGGAGCATGAGACTCACAGATAACCCACCCCCTTCGCAGCAGAACTGCTCATGCTAGTGACCCTTCACTCTGTGAAATGTCCTTCTCCCTTCCTGACTAAATTTTACATTTTCATTTGTGATGGTGCGTTATCATGTAGTCCAAAGGCAGAAGTCTCTGTTGTAGGAAACTGGTATGTTTGTTTAACGTGCTGAAGTGTTAATATTATGTATTTCTTCATCTAATAATTTAAAAATCTGAAAAAATATTGTAAGTGCACCTTGTGTGGATGTGAGTTACACTGACGAAAAATAATTGTTTGGTGTTTCAAATGTTATTTCCACGGAGAATGTTGCATTTTTAATTATAAATTCCTCTATTGCAGAGATTTTTGTCAAGAACAGTGGGAAGCACAAAAACCAATTAAGAGGGACCAGGTCTAAAAGAAAATGGGGGAAAATCTTTTATAAAGCAAGATTATACTTTTTTGTTAACCTAAAGCCAAAAAAAAAAGAATCAATCCCCAGGTATTTTGAGAGTTGTCATTGCTGTCCTGGAGACATGGGCCTCAGTTTTCCTGTACGATGGAGCAGAAAGCAGAGCATGTCTGCCTGACAGTGTGGGATCCTTCAGAGAGCGAAGAGGAAAGTGGGTGGATTTTGTGTCAAGTCTCTAAACAGAGGAAGAACACATGAAGGAATCAAATCTTCCAGGCAGGGGAAGAGGAGGAGGCCTTGCAGCCATACCTGCAATTACCCTGTGCTTTGGGTGGTGAGAGCCCTTCTAGGGGCTCCCCTTGCCTCCAGACTTCTCCCCCATCACTAGTAACAGCTTGCAGGGTGCTGGGAGTGTTGCTGTGTTTGGCACCTTCATGTCCCTAATCCTCTTTTTCTAGAATCCCAAGAGCTGACTGTCCTGCAGCCTTTCCCCTGTGTCCTGTAATTTTACCTCTCCAGGTCTGATCTACTCTTATCAACTCCCTGCTGGTGGATTTATTGCAGGACGAAGGAAAGGAGGAATTGGCTGCTCCATGCTTAGTTGGAGGCAAAATCTGACTTGTAAGACTTGGAATAGCACTGTCTCAGAGACACAAAAATACCAGGAGCCAAAATATGAGTCTTTATAGATATTAGTGCCAATATTATTAGATTGTCTCTCTGCATTTGTTGTTGATTTATTTTTTAAATTTTGTGATAGATGGATGTGTGTGTGGGGATAGTTATTCTGGTTTCAGATTTAAATACCACAAAGTATAACTTTAAAAAAAAGGAAGATTGATTAATAAAATATAACTGTGAATTAAAAATGGCAAAGACATCCTGTGAAGAGTTATTCTACGAGCTTTTTGTTGCATCATTCTTTGAAGGGAGGAAATATTTTTAAATTAAGTGGATATGGAGAGAAGTTTAAGGTGAAAATTCTGGAGAGTTTTGTGGCTTTACCTTTGGTCTGTGAATTTCTCTGACTGAGGGGACTTCCTGATGTCAGGAACCGGAGTGGAGTACCTGCCCTCTGCACTGTAATGTGCTGGATCATGACACTAGTAAGTGCTTTTGTAATTTTGTTCTGTTCTGTCTCAAAGTGTAATAGCTCTAAGAAAAAAAGCACAAAATTCGGGACAAAAATGCAACTACTTTGGGGTAGTTTGAGCTCATTGTGCTACAGGTTTCATCCCTCTGTCTGTGTGTTGCTTTTGGAAATCTTTACTGTGATGTGTTTTGGGTGCGTGTGATTTAGTCCTGAACGTGTGATTTGTGCAGTGCTGGGATTATGGTTGTTGTATCTAAACCCCTGAAACTGCAAAATAAAGAGAAATGAAGTCACTGGGTGTGGCCAGAGAGCTTGTGTCAGCTGCATCACTTGCATTAGGCAATCCTGGGCATGTGTAAAGAAGAAATCGTTTTAACGCTTTAGAAATACATCAAACTACATTGATCTTTGTTGGCAGGGTGATGATTGACCCCAGCAATCTGGAATCACTCTATAGGTTTAAAGCAGAGTGAGGATTACAAGGATTATTTGGCCAATAAATGGGCAGTGCTATGTTCTAATTGTAGAAGCAGCAGATTTTAGGGCAATTTAAATAAATAGCAAAAATAATTAAAAAAAAATCCACAGTAGCTAGCAATGATTTTGAGCTGTGCAGATATAACTGAGTGCCTTAGTGCAAATAATGATTTGTTAGCTCAGCAACTCAATGGTAACAGAAAATGCATTCAGCAGAAAGAGAATTTCAATTCTTGTCTTTTACTTAGGGGTTTTTTTGCCTAGCAAAGAGGACCTTTCCCTGTCCTACCCAATATATAATTGTGTTTCACTGTATTCCAGTCAAGTCAGATGGGTTTTTTTAAAGAATACAAGTACATTCCACGCCCTTCAAGCTAGGATGGGCAGAATTGTTTTTCACAGGACAAACCAGCAAGTAGCTACATGGCAGTCTGGAGAACTGGAAAAGACAGGAATTCTATCCTGCCCTACATTGCATACATAGAAAAACCTAGTATTTGATGCAGAAATTCTGCAGAGTTTATTTCAAATAAGGAATCGAATCATCCCAGGCAACTGACACATCTCTGCATTAATATGTAGTTTGTGTATCTCATCATCTCACATTTGCTGTGAAGGAATACAGGGAAAGCCTTTTGCCTTAAATGGCCTGCGTCTGATTTCAATATCAGCAGTGAGTCAGTAGGAATTGTTGCTTGTATTAACTTGTAAGAGGTAATGGTGAGACAGAGATTTGTCAGGGCAGGGGAAGTAATAAACCTGCTTGCACTGAACCAAAACCTGCACAAAAACCTCCTTGCACTGAAGACAAACACAAAATTTGTGGTGTGGTTTTGTATGGAGCCTTCCATTTGAATGGCAGTGGACCAGGACAGCAAGTGTTGGTAGAACAGTACGGTTACAAGATAAAAACAGGTATTGGAATGTGAAAAGCAAGAGGTGACTGCTCTTCGCAAGCATCTCTTTGGCTTGTATGATACAGCAAGAAACATAGGAAAGCTTGGGATTAGAGATGGGTCTTGGCTTCCATGTTGTGGAGGAATAAAGCTCTGAAGTATCAGGTAGGCATTCAGCCTGAATTATCACCCCTGTACCTCAGGCAGCCTTCATTTGTTGGCCTCTGACGCCTTTCCTAGGCGTTCACCGTCCCCCTGTGCAGCCAACACCGGCTCCCGCACGGGCACCGGGAAACCCGGTGTTACAGGGAAGCACAGCCGGGCAGGTGTGCAGCGGTACAGAAGGTGCAGAAGGACTCTGATAACTGCACTGGCAGCTCCCCCACAGCACCTCGGCGGTGTGTGCCAGGAGATTCAAGCCAGGAGGCAAAGCGGCATTGCCGTTGTCACTGGAGTTGGATGGAGAGTGAAGGATATCCACGAACTGGGAAACGTAGGGAGCTGCTGAAGTGGTCACGTAAAGAATAGAGCTTTATTCTATTAAGCAGCCACGGGTACAGACTTTAAGTGTATACACCGGGAATACACAGCCCCGAGCATCCGCACACGGCGGGCTCTGAGCCCAGCGCTGCCCCACACCGGGCCTGGGACAGCTGATTGGTCCTGCCAGAGTGAGCGACAGCGGGGCGGACCAATCGGTGAAGGCAATGGGAGGAAGCGGCCGGCTCCCACCAGCCTGCTGTTGGACTATTCCAACGCCAGAGCGGGGGGAGGGGGCAGCTCAGCCGGCGGGCGGGCGCACATGTAGGAACCCGACGGCGCAGCGAGCAGCCCCCGCCATCTGCCTCCATCCTCCATCCTCGCCCTCGCCGCTCTGATTTCTCCGCGCGTTCCTCCCAGGTCCTGAAGGGGGTCGTATGTCCCCTCCTCTCCTCTCCCCCCTCCATGGTTTCCCTCAGCCCCTCACGCCGGGCAGCAGCCTCTGCGCCAATGGGAGCGCGCCGCGGCCATGCGCGTGCGCATTCTGGCGGCCGCCCTCGCTCGGAGCGGGCGGGCGGCGGCCGGGGGTCCCCGCGGGCGGGCGGGGGGCGGGCGCCCGGCTCGGGCCGTTGTGCGGCCGCTGTGGGGCAGCGGCACCGCCGCCGCCGCCATGCCCGGCAGGAACAAGGCGACGTGCGGCTACGGCAGCCCCGAGCTGGCCGTGGGACAGCAGCAGGCCGCGGAGGGCGGCCGCGACGCCGGGGGCCGCTCGCCGCACGGGGACGAGGAAGAGGAGCGCGGGGCGGGCGGCCCCGGCCACAACCTGGGCGACCCCGACATCGTCAAGTCCCCCAGTGACCCCAAGCAGTACCGGTGAGGGCGGCGGGGGAGGACGAGGCTCGGTGGGACGGGCCGGGGTCTGCCCCGTGTCCCGGGCACCGCTGGACTTCGGGCTGGTTCCGGTGCCTGGGGGAGATGGGGGCCTGTCTGTTTAAAGGAGGCTGGGGGTTCGCGGGTGTGCTCCTGCTGGGGATGGGCGGTGCGGGAGCGGGGCTGGGGCTGGCACAGGCCGGAGGATCGGCTCCTGTGCGGGCGAGGGGGTTCGCCAGGCACAGCAATTCCCAGTTAGTTGTTGGTTCAGCTGAAGTGCAGAATGCGGTTGAAGTATTTTCAGAGCAGATCCCAACTTCAAAACAGCCTCTAAAACCCTTCCTGTTTTAAATGAGCTTCCAAGTTTTAACACAGACATATCTGCGAGTTGAGGCACAGTGCCTTTAGGCTGCCGTTTTGCTTGTGTTTTTATTTGAATATATCCGAGTAATACCCCGGGAAATGATGAAAAGGATCACCTTCCCTGAGCACAGCTCACAGCATCCGTGGCCCAGACACAGCAAGGGACTGGGATGAGAACTCCAGCAGGGATTGAGCTCTTTGGATGCTGTAAGACAGTTTATTCTTGAAGGGACTCTGATAACTTCTTCCTGTTACGCAGAAGATGATCCAGCCCTTGTTAGAATTGCTTTTTTTTTTTTTTTTTTAAATCTTTGCTTTTCCTGATGTCTAATCTGTGCAGCCAGTGGAGAATCTGCTTCCTGAGCCTGGAACTGAGTTTTGGATTTGCAGTGACATTGGTTGACAGTGAAATTCCCTGCTGGCTGCCTGAAGAGGACTATGCCCATTGGCTTAGGGAGAAACTTGCTCCCTCCCTTCTTACCCTACTTCCCTGCTGCTTCCTCTGAATCGCTGTCTGCCTCTCCTCGTGGCATTCTTACTCTTGCTACTTTGTAGCAGGCTCTCTTCTCACAGCTACAGATGCTGTCAGCTCAGGGAACTTCTGCCTTTGCTACCTGAGGCAGCACACTGGTGAATGAAGCTTGGGAAATCCATTGAAGGCTGTCACTACCCTTTTTGAGGCTCAGGAACCTTCTCTGCACATAGGGAATTGGAGGGTGTGTTTGCTTATAAGACAAGGGTGACATCAGCCTTAACTTAGTAAAAAATGTCATATTTTACCTTCTCAGATACAGTGATCACAAAAACCAAAAGAGCCCTGACAGAGATTGCAGGATGTATTTTCAGAAGTGAGTTTGCTGGGACAAAATAATCGTCATAATAAGAGTTAGGTTTGCTCATTAGAGCTCTAATTGGGTAGTTGTATTTACCAGAAATGTATGTTTTATTTAAATTCATCTACATGTGGAATTTCATGGGCTTGTATTGCTTGTAATTTGGGAAATTACAACATTTCTCAGTGTTTACCATACACTGGTATGTAGTTAAATCTTAACTTCTAAACAATTGTCATTAATATAAGAAAAACTGGTGTGTGAGAACAATCTTGTTTAAACTTACCCCGTATGTTTAAAGAGTACTTTTAAGAATTTGAATTTTATTTTTTATTTAAGCCTTATTTACATCAGTGCCTGTATAGTCCTTCAAAAAAGCAATTGGACTGTGCTTGCTTCTGTTTCTACCTTATGTGATTATATTTTTTTACTGTGTTTTGCATACTAATGGATACTTATGTATTGGTTACATCTGTCCTTTTCCATTGGACTGAAACATGGAAAAAGTAAAGAACACCTATGTCGGTGGTGCCTCTGATCAGTATGACCTAAACTGTTCTAGATTGTCCTGGAGTGAAATCTGAGAGCCTGCACCAGCACCTGGTTCAGTCCTGTCCTTGCTGCTGGTGCTTTCTGTCCTGTGTGCAACACCCACGAGCCTCCAGATGAGTAATGTCAAATTAGGGTAATCTACTCCATGAGCTTAAAGGGGGTATGTGGAAAGGATCAGCAAGAGCTACTGGATACACCTGGCTGAGCAGCTTTATGGCACACTGTTCCTCTGGAAGAATACCCCCATTCTGTTCTCTGCTTTCTGTGACTGATCCCTGGGAGGCTGATGTTCTCCATGGGAGAACCTGAGGCAGAGAGTTGTTGTGGAGGAGAAGGAGATGCTGATTGTGCTGGAAGATGCTGCAGCCTTAGCTTGTCACTGTCTGGGGTTCTGGCTCTGAGCTGCTCAGAGTGTACAGTGGTATACCACATTCAGGAGTGTGACACATGGACATGATGGAGATGGTTAGCAGGTAGGCTTTCAGAATGTATGGAGGATTAACTTTGCTCCCAGACATTAGTGTGGATGTGCACTATCTGTGCCTCCTGCAGTTGGTCAGAGCACCTCTGCAGGTTACACGCTCTGTGCTGCAGTTTGAACGAGCCAGAGTGCACTTGTGCCTTGGATTGGAGCAGACTTGTCCTGCTCAGCAGTCCTGCAGCAAACTGGGTGTGTTCCTGCTGGCCTAGAGCAAACGCTGTCACTTCCCCTTGGAGACTGATCATGATTCATAAACTTTACACAACTATTAAACATTTGTTCATTACCTTTTTTGCATAGACTCAGTAGTCCAAGAGCTGTAGTAATCCACATTGCAAAGTTCTGATCTGATATTAACTCAGGCGCTGGACTAGATGACCTCAAAAGGCCCCTTTCAAAACAAACTAGTCGGTGATTCTGTGTTCTGGAACTCAGATTTTTCTGGGAGTGTGGTGTGTGACCATGGGTTTGTTTTATTGTAGTTGGATTTTTTTGTTTGTTTGGTTTGTTGGGTTTGGGGTTTTTGTTTTTGTTTGGGTTTTGTTGTGGTTTTTTGTTTGTTTGTTTTAGTTTGGTTTTGGGTTTGTTTTTTTTCTGGTTTGTTGGTTTGGGGTTTTTTTCTGGATTAGATACCACTTGTCTATATCACACTAGTTCAGAGAATGGATGAAGTATTTTCTGGATCCAGCATTCCTTCCTTTCTGCACTTGATGTACTAGCCAGTGCAAGCTCCTGGGAGGGGTGCTCTGGCTAATTTGACCAGTTGTAACTATCTACTCCAGATCTGATGGGAAATGAATACTGCTGAGGGCTCTTGTGGTGCAGAGCATTGGTGCTTGCAGTCTCCAGTGTGAAAAGCTGTAGAACGGTGCACAGCGGGCTTGTGGGGTTTTATTTACATATATTTGCACACACATGTATGAAAAATTCCGTGTAAACACACACACAGAGAACTCTTTATTACTTCTTCATAATAACCCAGCCAACCCTCTGTGACTTGTTTTATGGAGCCTGCAGAGGAGCTCTGTCCTTTCTAACACATGCCTGCTAAGTCTGTGGACCCCATTTAATACAAACATTGATCAAATAAAATCAAATGGAGTCTCTGGGACCTACTTAGAGGCAAGGGCTAAGATCTTCATTCTGTCATGTAATATTTGTTTCTGAGAGCCTGACAAGCATAACAGACTATTGAAGTTTGGGTTTGCCTGTTCTGAGTACATGAAGTGAGTGCTAGTAACTTAAAAGTTTCACAAAGGAAGAAGGAAAAGCCAAAATCAGTGTGTTTGACCTTATGGGGTGAAGGGCTTCTGCTGCTGCCCTGAACTACTGCTCATTCTTACAACTGTTGAATAGCAGAAGAATTTTTTATTTTTCTGCTGTAAAACTGCTCACAGTCTTAGCTACCTTTAGATTTTCATTAGGAAATCACTCTCAGTTGAAGAGCACAGAACTGTTATAGGAAATGATGAAACTTTTGTGATTCTGAACATTCGGATTTAGGAGATGAACGTATTCATTGTAAATAATTATTCTTTCAGGTATATCAAACTGCAGAATGGCTTATGTGCACTTTTGATTTCGGATTTGAATTACTTGGACGGTGCCCCAACATCTTCAGAGGAGGAGGAGGAGGAGGAGGGGGACAATGATGATGATGAGGATGAATCTGAAGAGGGAAGTGATGAATATGATGATTCCGGAGCTGAGATTGAAGATGGTAGAGAAGGTTTTGATGATGAAGACTGTGATGAGGGGGATGAGAGTGAGGACAGTAATGGAGATAATGAGGATTTCAATGGTTCTGATGACAGTGAATTAGAAGAGCTGGCTGAAAAGGAAGAGACAAGAAAGAGAGGCTGTTCAGAAAAGCAGGTATGTACTTTAAGCTGTAGGCTGAAAAAATATACAGTGAGCTTTCCTGAGGTCTGAAGCCTTATGATTAGGCATTCAGACTAGGCCTTTTTATTGTGCCTGTCCTGATTGATTCATCTTACACTTCTGCCATTTTCCTGAAATGTTCCTTGAAGTCGCTTTTACTGAGAGTGTTGTATTTTCTCTAGTCTGCAGCAGCCCTCTGTGTTGCTGTTGGCAGCTTCTCTGATCCTGAAGATCTGCCTGGATTAGCACACTTCCTGGAACATAGTATGTATCTGCTCCTATTTCATCTTCCCCAGCTTCAGTGCTAAATGAGTGCTATGTAGCTCAGGATGTCTGTAATATTTAATATTATATATAATTTCCTATTTTGGCTATTTGAGAATTTATTTTCATGAGTGTGTGATTTTATAAAAATACTGACTTAGTATGGAACTCTTCATATGGGAGGAGGTGTCTCATACCCTTTGGCAAGCCATGCATTAGCTTATATGAATATTCTTTGTTATCCGTTAAAATTCAGAGGAACCATGTTACCCATGGCTTTATAAACCAGGCTGGAGCTACAGACCTTTATCTCCCTAGTCAGAGGTGATGAATTAGCAATATGGCCACACAAAGTTTCTGTCCAGATGTGTCACAAAATATTGTCCTTGCCTGACTGAGGCCAGGCATGCCCAGGAAGGCACAGTTAGAGGCAAAGTACAGCATTTCCTGGGCACATCACACAGGCTGTTGGTATTTGGTAGTTTCCCCCCATGTGTGAGCTTTGGGACAGTTGTAGGTAACACTGTGCTGAGGAGGGGTTGCCACAGCTGCAGTTAGGAATAACCAATTAATGTCATGTGGGTAATGTTGCTGATTTTTGTTGCAGTGGTTTTCATGGGCAGTTTGAAGTACCCAGATGAGAACGGGTTCGATGCGTTCCTGAAGAAACACGGGGGCGGTGACAACGCTTCGACCGACTGCGAGCGGACGGTCTTCCAGTTTGATGTGCAGAGGAAGTACTTCAAAGAAGCCCTGGACAGGTAACTTTATATAAATGGTGGTTAGGTGTTAATTAATGTTTGTATGTGCCTCAGGAGCTTGGGTGTAGCTTTTCAGTTCTTCATTTTGGGGTGACCGAGTCTGTTGGTGAGCTTCCATAGGTACCTGCGCTACAGCAGTGATACAGAATATGTGGAAATACTATTTCCCACAGGGTGTGTTGCTGTTTTTTGAGGTAATGCTGGTGCAGCCACTGTGGGATTATGTCGAATCCATGTGTAAGTCTTAAATGCATACAGCTTTTTGATTGTTTTGGCACCCTTAAACTGGTAGCACTGATGATAGAAGAAATGTTATGCAATGTGACCACTGATCAGAGGGGAAGTGCTCCCAGAATCCCAGTGACTCATGCTTTGAAATATCTGTCCTGATTAGAGTTACTATTTTTTCATATTCTGTTAGTTTGTTTCCAAGTGTGATCCCTCAGGATGGGTGGGATGGCAGCCTTTAAAGTAACAGTACAATGTGTGCCTCAAAAGGAAACATTTAACCCAAGCCGGGTTAATCACTGCTGTATGTGTCTTTTGTCAGAAAGTGTTTAACTTGCTCTTCTGTGCTGCTGGATATGTTGGGACAGCAGAGCTCCACATGGTTTTCTTGGCATGGTTTCCTTCAGTGAGAGGAATTACTTATTCATGGGGGCACAGCTGAGTGTTCTTGATGCTGTAAAATATCTCAGGAGGAGAGGAGACTCCACTGCAAATTTACTTTGATCAAAAAACATTCCTGTGATGACACCGAGAGCAAGTGTCTGCACATTTTACCAAGTATTATTTAAATTTACTATTTTATTATTTAAATGATGTGAACATTCTTAGGGTGTAAAGGCAGATAACCCTGCACCCATTAGTGTCATATCCTGCTGTATCCAACCAATTCAGTCCCACTTTATGGAGCCTGGAAGCCCTGCTCTTTGGTTTTTCATGGTATCACAAAATGGACTTTTGTCTTTCTCTAAGACAGTACAGTCAAGAATTGCATCATTTGTAATACAAGCAACTTTAGAAACCAAAATAGTAGATGTTGGGTTTAACTGCTGGGGGTTTTGCCTTAGCCTAACAGACACTGAAGAAAAGTGTATGAATTTTTCTGTTCCTTAGGTGGGCACAGTTCTTTATTCACCCATTAATGATCAGGGATGCAATAGATCGAGAAGTGGAGGCTGTAGACAGTGGTAAGTAAGAGAATCTTTTCGTGTGTGTTTAGCCCATCTTCTTAAAATCTACTTTGTAACACTATTTATTGGTTTCTATATTGGACTACCCTTCTGAGCACTTCAGTCGAGTTCACCTAACTTGTCAGAGAGGTTAAACTCTTCAGCTGAAGTTCTGTGGACATCAGTGGTTGTTAGAGGAGAAAGGCTGAATGTAGTGCCATCACTGTGAGAGTTTACCCTCTCATTTCTTGTATTAGAAATTAATAATTTGAAGTGGTTTGGCAGTAACTGGCAGGGCAGTTACATGGTCATTTGGATGCTCTGCAGTGAACAACATGCCTTTGGCTCCAGCATAATCCCAGTGCTCTCTCCGGTCATATATGGAATTAATACAATAAGTTGAGGTGATTTTACTTATCTTCTTATTCTAATGCTTGGATAACTACAAAATTGCTTCCCAGAAGGAAATTAAACAAGGCACAGAAGTGAGTAGAGTGTTGATTTTCTCATATGTGATGAATACTCCCAGATTGCCTGTAGAGCTTCACTGTTTTAGAAAAAAAGTGTTATTGGCAGGTATACCAGCTGGTTCAAATGTTTATTCCGAGTCATCATCTTCGTCTGTCTTCTGGCAAGGAAAGATGGGCAATTTGATCTTTAAATTTAGGTAAGTGTCAGTGTAAACAAGGACCTGCCTCTGAGTTAAGGTGTGGTTCTTCAACAGCTTAAGCCAATTTACACCTTCATGGTGCAAAACCTGTCCTTCCCTTGGACTGACAGGGGGAATGTGCTGCCCAGTGAATGGTGTCAGCTCCTGAACTGCCTGTGGGATAACCCAGCCAGAAGAATTAGTGTTCAGCTCTGCTCTGCATGTTCCTTATTACCAGCAAAAACAGCAGCAAGAAAATGCAGTTCATGAGGGTGAATTCTTGATTTTGGCAGAGTCCCATATTTAGATTAGTGTAAACCAAACGTAAAACTACATTTTTGGAAACGATCTTGCTCAGCTTTCAATTTCTTATTACAAGGCTAGAGGTTGTTCTCTGTGATTAGTAGCAGGTTTGTAATTGTTCTCTGGCTCTTGCTGCAGGGCTTGATCTTGTATAATATTTCTGGCCTTTTGTCCCCATTGAATTTAACATATTGAGGGCATTCAGACAGGACAAGTTGGGGCTTTACATGCACTTCCTTCTTATCCTTTTCTTTCTTCTCAGCAAAGAGCTATGTTTTTCCTCTTATAGTCATTACTGCTAGCAAGTCCTGTTTTTAGCCTATTTCACTGTTTCATCATACATTAAAACAAATTCCAGGCTGCATCTCTGTGGTGTATCTTCTAATCAGTTTGGCTGGGATTTTTGCTTTGTTTTGGGGGAACATGACCTCAAATGTTGATGCATGTCACTGCAAATTCTTTAAATTAATAGAGTATCAACTAGCAAGGCCCTCTGATGCAAACAGAAAAGAGATGTTATTTGGGAGTCTTGCCAGGCCTGGACATCCTATGAAGAAATTTTTTTGGGGTAAGTCCTGTATTCATGTTATAAAGTGGTGAAAATAGCTAAACTTTTAACCACTTAAAAGTTTGAGTGGTTAGATGCACTAACATGAACTATCTTATCACAGCAAACACTGGCCTTGCTCAGATGTATTAGAGCAATTATTCATTTTACAGTAAAATGGTTAGGAATAAAAGCAGCTGTCTCCTTTCTAAGATAGTTTCCGTTCTGATACTGCTTTTTGCTGATGTTAAAGCTGGGTTGCCTGAGGTGTGTAATCATGGAGCTTTCTGTTAACATAAAGGTGGTGCTCTCTGAGTCATCTCCATCTTGCTTAGGCTTGGTTTTTTACTATTAAAAATTTCTGGAAAGATAAATTATTTCTGGATATGTCTCTAAGAAGGCTTTACAGAATAAGTAATTCACTGTTGAACTTGCAGAAGTTACACCTCAACAGCCATGTGAGGGGAGCAGAAGGGAAATGTGTTCTTCCTCTTTGGGATGATACAGTCCCAGCTCCCTCACCCTCGTGCTGGTGAGTGTGTAAATTGCTGTGTGATGGGTATTAGAGTTGGCCAGCTTTGAAATGTAGATAATTTTTATAAATTTCCATAGTGACATACACTGAACATCATATTTCCCCTTCTTTTTCCCTCTGCTGTTCTGCAAGTTCCACTGTTGAGGGAATAGCTGGCAACACAGAGTGGGTGATCTGATAATGCAAGAGGACTCTGTCCTTCCTTGCCATAGAAATACCAACTGGCTTTACAGTAAGAACTAGAAATTGGAAGGTATTGAATTTCAATTAACATTCTTTTAACTCCAGATTTCTACTAGGTATTTTTAATGTGCTTTACCATGACTCAGGGAGGAAAATAAGTTCTTGATATGTCTGGTCTTGGATAACTAACTACCTACCTTTTAATGTTTCCAGGTAATGCAGATACACTCAAACATGAGCCCAAAATGAATAATATTGATACCTACACCAGACTGAGGGAATTCTGGCAGCGCCACTACTCTGCTCACTACATGACTTTAGTTGTCCAGTCTAAAGGTAACATCAGTTGCTCCTTAAAAAACAGCTTCATTGCTGCTGTTGTTGTAGTGCTTTTGGAACCAGTTCAGCTGTAGCCCAGACCATTCTAGTGGATTGTCCAGTCCTGCAGAGGGTATTTATATGCAGATTTTAGCCTGATTTCCAAATGAAACAAGTCTTGAGCAATTGTGCTGTGTTATTGTCATCCTGCCACTTCTTGAGAGTCCTTTAACTGAAGGTCTTGAATAGTTCCACATTAACACAGAAGGTAAAATCTCAAAGATAGCATTTCAAAAATGATCTTGTAGCAAGGAAGAGTCAGATCAGTTAAATTAATTAATGCTACTGATTTCTCTGCCATCAACAGTAAACCTCCACAGTAAGTGGTAAGAGACTGAGAGTCTGTCTTCCAGTTGTCTTGTTTCTCTAGGAGGAATAGAAATTCTCATTTTTTTCCCACACAGACTGAAAAATTCTATGCAAATGGATTTGAGTTTCATTTCAGCAAAGAACTTCAGACCTGTGGGTTTTTTCTGCTGAGAGTAGAAGAATTTCTTAGAAGTTATTCAAGTTAGGTTTGTTCTTAGGGAGGGGTTTTACTGAATGCTAAAACTGATTGCAATTCCCATCTGTAAAATGGAGATGGTAATAATAGAGGTAGGATTTCTTTTCTTCTCCTTTGCTTTTTATTTGCTGTCTAGACAGTAAACTACTTAGGGCATTGATGAATAATCATTAAACTGGTGATGGACTGCAGTGTTTCTTCTGGTAGTTGGGAGGAAAATGGTGGTAACTGATAACCAGTCAGGTCAACTTTGTGTTTTTGTCTCTGTTAAAACAAGCTGTGAATCCTCCCCATATCTCATCCAACCTTTTTTATTGCTGTTGACCATATGCAGCATCACTTTGGGAATTCAGAATGCTTGCTTAAACAAGCAATTTCCAAGTTTTTATTTTAAACCCCCTTAAACTTCTGGTAATTGACTCAGTTCTTCTGAGGATGGGGAGAAGAAAACCTTAGCACTACAGGACTGCATTTGAGTGGGAAAACTGCTGTGTATAGTCTGGACAGTGGTTGAATGAGTTGCAAGTATTGGTGATTTTGTAGATTCCTAAGACAGTAATTCCTCTTCACTGACACTCCAGACACTACTGAACTTTAAATCCCAGTTGTATCAGCCTGGGATTTCAGCATTATATACAAACCCAAAGCTATGACCACAGATACAGCTCAGTGAATATTAACAATTGGTTCAAACCAACAGCTTTGAAGTTTATAATTTAGAACTTTGCAATTTTCAAATACACTGACTTGCAACCTCTTTAAAATAACTGAACTGTTGAGATAAGATAGTTTGTCTTAGATCTTCAGGAAATTGCATTTCTGTCTTTCTTTTTTTCTCTCCTTTTTAGAAACACTGGATACGTTGGAAAAGTGGGTGACAGAAATCTTCTCTGAGATCCCAAATAAGTAAGATTCTTTTGATGCATAAAGACATTACAGATGATAAAATTATCTGTTCTTAAAATAGCATTAGAAAAAAAACCCTTAGTGGGGAAACTAAGAAAATGACTATTTGTTAATTAACATTCTTATCTGGGGAAAAAAAAGGCAACTTTGTAAATTAAAGACCAGAGTTAATTGTGCCAGGAAGACTTTGTTTCTGCTTAACAATTATTTAGGCTGTGAGCTGTATGGTGCTAACTTGAAGCAGTGTTTGCTTAATATGTGCTGATACCTTGATTTTGTGATAAGACATTCAAACCTAGATTATCATTTTACATTGCTTATCTTTGCTTTGTGTCAAAAATAATTAGAAGCAAAATTAATTAACACCATATCTGGAATTTCAGTGTCATCCTTAGGGTGGCAATGGGTTAGAAGTTAATCTTTTTTTTTTAATCTTTCACTGCAATGTGCTGTCTAAAAGAGGGGGTTCTGGAAAAGCTTTGCTAACTTGAAAAACATTTTATTTCTTTTTCCATTTCCTGCTTTTGCAAGGTGTTTGTTTCTGTGGTGCCTGGAAATGCACTTATGAAAGCCTAATACCACACAGAGACACATTTGTCTCTCCTGACCACCCCTGTCCTCATTCCTCCTTCCCTACAAGACAGTCCATCAGGGTTCTTTGAATCCAGGGTGAACTTAGGAAGTTGTTTACTGTACTTGGCTTTCCAAAAGGAAGTTTTTTGCTGGTGCTGCCTTGTACAGAAGGAAGGGGAGGTGTTGATGTGGTACCCAAATCTCATTACTGACTCTGCTGTGTGGGCAGTACAGGTGAGGCCAGGTTGCCTCCACTGCTGGGTGGATCCTGGGCTGCACCCTTGGTTAAGGGCCATTTTCAGGCTCTCTGGTGTCTTGTCAGAGCTGTGGTGCTTATGTCTTTGAATATCTCAGTGCAGCCTTGAATCCTTGCCAGTAACATCACACTTCCATTTTGCTTTTAAGTGGTTTACCCAAACCCAGCTTTGGCCATCTGACTCAGCCTTTCGACACCCCAGAATTTCACAAGCTTTACAGAGGTAAGTTGGAATAGATTTAAATGTTCTGAATACCTGACTTCAAATTTTCTCTGGGTGATCCAGACACTTTGTATAATAATTCTGTGTGGATTTGAATGACTTTTAACTATTCTTTCTGCATTATGTAAAATTTCTTATCTCTGTCTGCTCATGTATATTTATATTCAATCTGTTTATTTGTGTTCAGTTGTTCCAATCAGGAAAGTTCATTCATTGACCATCACTTGGGCACTTCCCCCACAAGAACAGTATTACAGGTATGCTGGTGCTGCATTTTACTTTTACTGTGTTTATGCTGTGAATAATTTATTGCCTTTCCCAACAAGCCAAAGAATCACATTGAGTTGTGACAGAGTACTTTGGTTCAGCTAGGCAGGCATTTTAAAAATGAATTAAACTGATGCAGATATGGTTCCTTTAATAGAGTGGAATTTGTACATGGCTGATTTTAACATCATTCCTCACTGACTCAGATCAGTCATTATGTTCTGAACTCCCACATTTTTAACTTATCATCCTAATGCTGCCTTGCATCCTAATGCAAAACTTGCCATGAAGAAAGAGACAGTGAATATTTTAGTCATTAGCCTGGTGATTTGAATTCATTCTGGGAAATGTGTTACCTCCTGGCATCTAATCTCCTGCAAACTTTCTTTTAGGGTGAAACCTCTTCATTATATTTCCTGGCTGGTGGGACATGAAGGCAAAGGCAGTGTTCTTTCTTTCCTTAGGAAAAAGTATGTATTTTTAAAGCATGGTTATTAAATGCTTTGCTGTCATTAAAATATAGATAAACTGTATTTTGAATATATAGAGAGATAGATAGATAGATGTATTTTCTATAGATATAAAAGCAGCCTTTTTGTATCAGTGTTTTGTTAGTGGTATTCTGTGAGTTGACAATAGACTCAAGTAAACATGGATTTTTGTCTGTGATCCATGGATCAGCAGTATCTGTGACTGGTCTTTGAGATCTCCAAAAGGTAGCTTAGCTTTTTCACTGTTTTTCTTAAATTCTGTATCCTGAGGTTCACATCTTTTTGTTGGAAGATCTTTATGTAAAGTGTAGATGGATTGAAAACCACTGAAGTAAAGCTCTGATATGCTAGTTGTAACTAAGCTCAAATAAAGCTGAAATGATTAATTAATAAGTACCTTTAACTCTTCCATAGATTTTGGGCTCTTGCATTATATGGAGGAAATGGAGAGACAGGGTTTGAACAGAACTCCACTTACTCCATCTTCAGCATTTCTGTGACCTTGACTGATGAAGGTTACAAGCACTTCTATGAGGTATGTTTAACGGCAACTTGATTTTCTTACCATTTTCCTAATGTCTGGGAAGATGACCCTGTTCCCTTCTGTCTGCAGGTGGCCCATGTTGTATTTCAGTACGTGAAGATGCTGCAGAAGAGGGGGCCAGATAAAAGGCAAGTGTTTGCCACTGCCTCGGATATTTGTGAAGTTGTCCTTCTCCATTAGTCTGCTGTTTGTAGTGTTTGCACTTTTCCTAGAGTTACTAGAGCATAAACATCAGTAGTAAAGCTTGTCCTTGGGGAAAATATGTCAGTTTTAAAGTTTAAAAAGGAATTTTCTAAATGTTTATGCTTATCTCTTGATACTTTTAGTTTGACTTATTGTGATCTGATTTCTGATGATAGTAAGCTGAAACTAGCTGAACTGCACCAGTTTGGGTGCAGTTTTGTGTTTATTTTTTAAATTTGTTGAGCCACATCTGTGGAAGTCAGGACTGTGGTGTTCTGATGTCAACCTTTATGTTTGGTGTCAGATTTTGACTCTTTGTAGTTAACTCTCTTCCTCTTTGGAAAACAGCTGGTTGAGAAAGGCCACTTTGGGTGAAAGGAAATTACATTTAATACTGGCTTCTATGTCTTGTACCTGAATGAATCACTGAACTCACCTTTAATGCCTTTCCTAGAAGATTGCTTTTTTCTGATTCTTAATAAATGTTGTGGAACAATGGAGAAAATCCACTCTTTTTCTCTTCTTCCTCCTTTGCAGAGTATGGGAAGAAATACAGAAGATTGAAGCTAATGAATTTCACTACCAGGAACAGGTATTTATCCAGTTTTGTGTTGATGTAGATAAACCATGAAAAGGATTTCGTTGTCATTTTGAAACACATTTTCAAAGTTCTGTTCAACCAGAAATAAATTGTGCACTTAATGAGGCTGTATTTTGCTGAAAGAATATGTATCGTAGGCAGAGAAGTATTGTGACTTTTTCCCTAACAGAATTAAGTGTTGCTATTTCATTCCCTACCTGCTAGGTAGGCTCTCTCTCAGTTTTAGTCATTAGGCCCTTTTGTGTGAAGTTCTATGCCCATTAATAATGCTCTACAAATTGTTTAGGGCTTTTCAATATTTTTTCCTAATTTAACTTTTTTTAAACTGTAATCTTAGAGAAGAGAACACAGTTGGGATAATTTGAGAAGCCTCACTTTGTTGACTTCAGTCACTCCAGTACTTGTCAATAACTATTAGAAACCATGAAATGCATTGAGTTCAACAGGAAAGTAAGAGCAATCCTAAAGAATAATGGTCCCAGAGACATGGGTTTGGGATAAGCAGTGCCCCAGGAGAGGTTTAATGTTTCCTGAGGTGTACAGCATCTTAAGAAATTCCTGGTCATTTTTTCCACTGTTGTTTACAAGACACAGATATGTCAAACTCCCCTCTTTTCAGGCAGATTATGGTCTATATCTGACCCACAGTCTTTACAGTGTGATGCTGGCTAGTGCAAAAATCCCAAAAGCACTGAGCAAGAAGCTGAGCAGCCTAGTCCTCTAGGCAGCCTTACACTCTTAAAAAGCAATGTGTATTCCATGTCCAAATAGGAGAACCTCTTCTTCCTCTCACTGTGCATCACAGCAGAGAACATGGGACAGGAGCAGAATCAGAGATACTTGTGCAGCAGCAGCAGCATTTCCTCACCTTGCACTTTCCAGGTTCCAGATCACTTTACATCTTGAATTGCAGGACTGTGCTTGTGTTCCCTGGAGGCAAGGAGTGCATTCTGCTGGGTCTTTAACCTAGTATATTCCATGACTGTAAACTGCATAATCAAGGTTTTTCCTACCAAGATGATTTGTCTAATTCTCAAAGGAGACGGAGCATTAGATATGGTTATGAAATACATTTAATTCAATAACTGAAACTAAATGCCATAACAAGCACAGCATCCAACTCATGCTCAACATCCCTGACTAGTCAAGCTCTTCTCAGAACAGAAAACTGATATTTTGGTTTTCTAATTATGTGACAAATAGCTTTATTTATTTGCTTACAGACAGATCCTGTTGACTATGTGGAAAGCCTTTGTGAGAACATGCAGTTGTTTCAGAAGGAGGATTTTCTGACAGGAGACCAGCTCTTGTTTGAATACAAGCCTGAGGTAAATATGCTTTGAACTCTGATTATATGTTTTGATGTAAGGAAAATGTGGGCATATTGTATAATAGAGGCATGTGTATAGGCATTTGTAATTAAGCATAATGCAGGCACAGGTTGTGTATTAATTGAAACACTTTTTGTATTCAGAAAGCAAATCTCCTGTTTGGTAAGCTTGTTATTTCTTATTCTTCCTGCGTTTGTACTGAGAAGTCTTTTCTGGGTCAGGCAGAGCCAGAGTTGCATTTGAGCTGGAATATTGTCTTGAACTTGCAGATCATTGCTGCTGCCCTGGAGCAGCTCAGCCCTGAGAGAGCCAACCTGGTTTTGCTGTCTGCTGCCAATGAAGGCCAGTGTCACCTCAAAGAGAAGTGGTTTGGAACACAGTACAGCGTGGAAGGTAAAACAGCAGCAGAAACTCAGGCAGTGCCTGATTCATGCAGCAGAGACAGTAAAAGGGTGACAACACAACATACAAGTGAATGGAAGCAGGGAAGTGAATCCTCAGTGCTTTACTGAGCCCACCATTAGTCAAATATTCTGTGCTACTCAGTAATTGTTCTTTGTTTGGTGGCAGTTGATTCCCACTCCCTAGTCTGCAGTTGTTTTTGGAGGCAGAAGTCCCAGTGAGCCCTCCAAGCCCTCCACTTGGCTGCCACTCTGGTCCTGAACAGGGGAAAGAACCCCCACAAAGAAGCACAGGGTGTGGTGGTAGCTGGGTTACTAATGCAGGCAGGCTTGATTTGCTTTTTAATAGGACTGTTTCGGTCCTGCTCCAGAAGATCTTGTAGGAATGGATTTAGAAGGAGTCACGATGAGCCAGGTGACAATAAGAAACTCCCATCGTACTGCAAATCTTCACGGAGACAGCAAAGAGATGAGATGACCGGCTTAGGAAATAGGATAGCATTGCCTGCTTGTTGAACTGAATGCATTTCTTGTTTTTAATAGATATTGACAAGTACTGGAGCGATTTATGGGCCAGTGACTTTGAGTTAAATCAGGATTTACACCTTCCAGAAGAAAATAAATACATAGGTAAGGCGCCTGTGCATGAATGAACTCTTCCTTAATAATTTGAGAATTTACTGTGGTTTAGAAACAATCTTAATTTCCATCTGAACATCAACCTGATTTTCCAAATTAAAAAAACATGATCACTCTGTTCACATGGGTTTTATTTCATATTCTTTTGTTTATAAGCATGAGAACTGAATTTTTCTGAGGTATAAACTTACAGATGATGTATCCATAACATCAGGCCTTGAGAGTTAACAAAGAGCTCCAGATACCTTAGAAGAGCAGTTTTATTTGCTAAGTCCTGCTGGTTTTGAAAGCATCTAAATACCATCTGGCTTTGTTGCCAAAACCAAATGAAATGAAATCCAGAACTTGTGTCCTGGATGGAATGAAGTATCACCACTCCTGCACTGCTGCTGAGCCTCTATTCTGGTGTGGAACTGAAAAATAGGTGTTCCCTGGGTCTAGGAAAGCATTATCACAAATTTAAAAAACTGGAGAGGAAAAGGGTATTTTTTGATATATAAGGCTTTGGTGCATTTTTGGTTGTGTGTGAAACCCACTAACCCACTTTGGTTTGGTTTTTCTTTTTGTTAGCCACCGACTTTGCTTTGAAAGTTGCTGACTGCCCTGAGACAGAATATCCAGTCAAAACACTCAGCACACAACAAGGCTGTCTCTGGTACAGAAAGGATGATAAATTCAAAATCCCAAAAGGTAAATGCCTGAGGGCTTTCTGAATAGCAAGTCCCTGTTTTTACCAGCTGGAATTTATTTGAAGGCAAATCACCATTTAAACTAAGTGCTTGCTGTCAGCTCTTCCATGGTCTTTTTGATATGTTTATTAGCTACAATAAAAGAGAAGCAGGTAAAGTACCTGCAACAAAGGAACCCTGCTGATACCTCTGGTTGAAAAGTGGAATCGCTGAGATACACTGGCTGTGAACAGGATTGGGCAGACAAAATATGATGCTGAGACAAGGGCTTGAGAAGGAAAGAACACATGAAAATAAATATAATATAAAAATATAGCCTGGATCTGAGACAAATGTGGAAAATATATTGCTGCTTTCAAGCATAGTGTCACAATTTTTAGTGTGTCTTAAACAGAAGTGTTATGGAGTTTTTCTGTTTATATTGGTCATGCCATGTGAGTTAGTGTTCTGCAAAGCACAGCTTTTTTTTCTAATATATGGTATTTTTAAGGGAAGATTTTTGGAGTGAGAAAGAGAAGATGTTTAATGATGACAATAAGAAAAAAAATTCTTACAGCTGAATGCCCATTTTCGTTAGACTTGAATACATTTGGCTTTAGAAAGCTGTCACTTTTTATTACACAATTGCTCATTTAAGTTTCTTTTTCCACCCCAGGTTATGTTCGATTCCATCTGATCTCTCCATTGATACAGCAATCTGCAGAGAAGTGAGGATTATATTATTTATGCTTATCTTGCAGAGTAACTAAATTACCATACCTAGTGAAAAACCATGAAGAGACATTAATTTTAAGCAGAAATAGAATAAGGTGTCCTTTTCTCATGTTCTTACACTTTCCTTGTGGTTTTATCTGCAGTTTGGTGAGGGTGGTTCTGCAGCAGGTCCTATCTGTAGCAAACAGATGTGTAGGAGTTCAGTGGTGTGTTGTTCCCCAGCACGTATTCGGGAAAAAAATAATGTAACAGCAGCAGTGCAAGTACCAGAACAAAGCGTTTAGAGAAGGAGCTGGTCCTGAAAGGAGCAGTCCACAGTCATGTGCTGAAGCAGCAGCCTGGGAGCCTGTAGGAGGGGCTGTTGGCAGCTCTGGAAACCAGCTGTGGGTCAGGCAGACCTTGGCTGCAGCTCTGTGTGTGCTGCACTGCGCTGGTCTCAGCCTGCCATTGCCATTTGGAACCAATTTCATAGTGCATTTGTCATAAACCTGCCAAGACCTGCACAACTCATGTTTTTGGAAAGCCTTTATGAATCTGTTTTCTTGGGGCTTTGTTAGTTTGAACTTCAGATTGGAATCCAGGCACTAGCAAAAACCTGGGAGCAGGGACGGCATTTTCCATGTTGTATAGCCTGATTTGCTCTAGATGATGATGATGATGATGATGATTATGATTATTATTATTATTATCTCGAGAGAGAAAAAAATCATCTCATTACTCAAGTCTTCAGCATAACTGAGTCCATCTGCCCCCCATTCCTTTACACAAAGTACAATAATTTCATTTTCTGTGATTATTCAGTGTTTTCAGCATTGGCACATTACAATGTGTGTTCCTATCTTGAAGAAATCTTAAATCTTTTGAAGCTGGAATCTTATACATTACAAAGAACAGTTGAATGTCCAAATAATTTTTAAGTAGTGTCATGTGCTTTCTGGACAAAGGGAACTGGGTTTGTTTAAAACATCTTTTTGAATCTCATTTTACTCAAGTGTCCATCCAAGAACTCACTGTGTGCGCCATCAAACTCGTTGGGCTTGACTTTTATCTTTATTCCGTCCTTTATTTCTTTCTTATTAACTCTCTGCCCTCTTCTCCCTCCAGCATAGTTTTGTTTGATACATTTGTGAACATCCTTTCCCACAACCTTGGAGAACCAGCCTATGAAGCAGACGTAGCTCAGTTGGAATACAAGCTGGTGGCTGGAGAGTATGGTTTAGTCATCCGGGTGAAAGGCTTCAATCACAAACTACCTGTAAGTTCTCATCTTCTCAATACTTTTATGCCCTCTGCTTTTTAGTGTGGGTGCATTTTCTCTGAGCAGCTGGAGCTTTCAACGCTTAGATGGGGTATTTTAAATGGCAAAACTTGTGTCTCTGTTAAGGGTAATGCAGCAAATGTGCTGCTTTTTCTTGTGCTTACATGTATAAATTCACTTACACAGGCTCAAATTACTGATCTTTGGCTGACTTAAGAGGAATCTTCCTTTAATTAATGACTGTATCTTCATTAACACTTTTAACAGCATTTCTTATGAAAAGAGCTTTGAGTCTTCCATGTGCATAGAGAGTGTTAGAGCCTCTCCATCTATAAGCTGTGGTTGTTTGCTGTCTGAGAAGGGCGTCTGAAGACAGGTTTTGTTTGCAATTTGACTTTGGAGATCTGAACATACTTATTTAGGGTGCAGATTTTCTTTGTTGGCTTGCTAAGAGGATTGGGGAATCCCTGTTCCCATTCCCTAAATGCTGACCATGTGAGACGTGGGAGGACTTAGTGGTTGAGAGGAGACAACCACCAATGTTCATTGCAAGAGCTTGACTGGAGCTTTAATAAGACTGTCAGTGGTCTGTCACACCTATTAATGTGAGGTTTAACAGAAAAAAACAAATAGGCAAACAGCAGGGACTGAATATTCTCTTTTTTAATCCTGAATGTGTCTCTGTTGTGATGTCACTGTGCTAGTCAGCTGTCAAAGGAAAAACTGGAATATTGAATACAGAAATGTTGGAGTTCCAGGCTGTGTTTGTTCCAATAGAATGTGGAAACTACTATTGATTTGGGATATTGAGCTTATTCACTGCGTAAAAATGCTGTCCTTCTGAAACTGACTGTCATTTGGGATAGAACTGTTTAGTGAAGAACATCTGGCAGAATTGAGGAATGTACTTTAGTAACATTGGATGTCTCTTATGTTGGCCAAATAGGGATGATTTTATATTATTATGCAGGATAAAGTTGAAATTGCTTCTTAAAAAAAAAAAACAACAAAAAACCTCAACTTAAAATTTTTCTTTTACAGCTTCTCTTTCAGCTCATCATTGATTACCTGTCTGACTTCAGCTTTACTCCAGCAGTTTTTGAAATGATAACAGAGCAGCTGAAGAAAACATACTTCAACATCCTCATCAAACCTGAGACTCTGGCCAAGTGAGTCCTGGGAGAGGGCAGACAGTGGCTGCACAGCAAGTGTTGAGGTTGAGCTGAAGAGCTCAGGGATCCCTGCTCTGTGCTCACAGGGGCTTGTTCCAAGGTTTCCTTGTAGCTCCAGGAGTGTATCAGACGTGGGGTCAGATTGGACACCCAGGGAGCTGCTGTTCTGAAGTGACCTGGAGCCAACAGTGGGTGCTGAGAGAGGGCACAGCCAGCCCACGGGCTCCTGGGGACCCTCTCTATGTCTCCAGTACAACCCTCAGTCAGGAATGGGATCTCTGGCATCGAACAGCTCTTGATGTCCCATGGTTCTGTTTTCCTTCCTGCCCTGCAGGGACGTGCGTCTCCTGATCCTGGAGCACGGCCGGTGGTCCATGATCGACAAGTACCAGACGCTGATGAACGGCCTCTCCATCGAGTCTCTCTCCAACTTCGTCAGGGCTTTCAAGTCCCAGCTCTTCGTGGAGGGTCTTGTACAAGGGAACTTCACAAGCAGAGTAAGCACAGCCCTGGCAGCTGCTGTGCACTCACTGGTGCTTAAAATGTGCTGTAACACACTCACCTCACCCTCCTGCTGGTTGCTGCTTCTCTGCTGGCAGTCTGGAGTCTTTTAGGGCCAGGGCAGTTTCTCCTCCAGCACTTCAGGAGTGCTCGTATGGATGGGCCAATGGGCAGTCCATAGTTGTCAGCTCAAACAGAAGTTTCCAGGAATTTGGATTTAAATTGTGTAGAGGGAAAAATATAGTAGATATATGCCTGTAATCTGTTTCTCCTGTTGCCACCATTTTATAACCATTTTAACACCATATATGTTGTTTGGTGTATGGATATATTTGATATTGAGAAATTTCCACAGTGGTGCCCCAGGAAGAGGCTTCCCTCAAAGTGCATTTATCCTGGAAATTGGATTGTGCCTGTACAGTTTGATCAAACCTCACTGAGTTCCAGTCATCGTCAGTCTTGACCTGTAGTATTCATTGAAGGCTTCTACCCTGGGATTAGGGCACACACAGGCCTGTCAGGCTTTATAAAACAGGGTGGAATGGGGCTTAGCTCCCTGTATCCAGTGTCATTGTGTGCCAGTGTGTGGCATGGGAGAGAAACCCACAATTAGAATTTGTACCAGGAAGTTTGTGCCAGCTGGTGGTGTTTGTCCTTGATCTGTTTAAAGTCTCCTAAAGAAAATGTGCTCTTTGGGAGTTCAGATACCTGTATTGTTTCCTTCCCAGAGCTCCAGGTTCATGCACAAGAGAGGGTTTATCCCCTCCTGTGTCCACCCTTTGCTGTTGGGATGGCTGGTGCTATTTCTTTGGCTTGTGCCTTCTCCTTTTGGCAAAGTTACAGTGCAAAAAGCAGGGTGGAGACTCTCTTTGCAGTGTGGTGCAGAGGAGTCTGGAGGGACTTGGGATAAGGTGAGGGGGCAGGGATGGAGGTGGCACAACAGAACTCAGCTGGTCTTTGCTTGGGGGTCACTCTCTGAAGTGCAGCACTGGGGTGTGAGGTTGTGAACTGGGGTAATAATTCTCTCCTAAATAAAATTTATGGTTTTGTTTTCTCTCCTAGGAAGCAAAGGATTTTCTGAATTACGTTGTTCAGTGAGTATCTCAACTCTTGAATTGCTTATTATGTGGAAACTATAATCAAGATAAGAGTCTTTTCTGGAGGATGGAGTGATGCAGAAACTTCCTTCTTCCCTCCAGTATCTGTGGGAGGTGGCTGTTAACCATGGCAGTTTAAGCAGACATAGTTCTGCTTTGGGGAAGGGGAAGATAAGGTCAGACCAAGTGTGGAAGTATGTGGGTGTTATGTTGGTTTTGGCCAAGACATGAGCAGGTGTTTTGACACTTTGCTGTTTGTGCTCCCTCAGAAAACTCCAGTTCGCTCCCCTGGCCCATCCCTGCCCTGTCCAGTTCCGGGTGGTGGATTTGCCAAATACCCACCTGCTGTGTAAGGTGAAAACCCTCAACAAAGGTGATGCCAACTCTGAGGTGACAGTCTATTACCAGGTAAGGTGTGCTTGGGGTGTGCTGGCCTGTTCCCTCTGGCAGCTGCGGGCAGGAATGTTACAGAGGGGACGCAGACACCTCCTGTCAGCACAGGCCCTTTCCCCTGTGGCCAAACCCCAGTGGGCTCTCACAGTGTGTGGGGTTCCCTGAAACCAGCACCTTCCCCTCCCAGGCTGTGCCAGTGCCCATAGCTGGGTTAGTGCCATGGTCCTGGTGTCCCCACCTCTGATCTCATGATCTCTTCTCCGCTCTCTTGAGGCCCCTGGGGAAAACCAGAACTTCCCATTTGTCCCTGCTGTGAATTGTCACTCAGTGCTGCAGTTCAGGCTGAGGTGTGTGGCACAGCTGTCACCTTGACCTGAACTGTGGCATTTAAATCCATGAAATCACCCTAAATTCTTCATTCTCTTTCTAGTCAGGTGCCAGGAACCTGAGGGAATACACCCTTATGGAGCTGCTTGTGGTAAGTCAGTGTTTGTGTCTCCTAATTCTTCCCTGAAAACAGTGCTTGGAGCCAAGGCCATGGGGCTAAATGGTCCTAAGGGGACAGTGTGTACCTACTGCTGCCTCTGACTGAGCTCTGAGTGTTTGGGTCCCCAAACTGTGCAGTGATGGGACTGTTCTCTGAGCTACCACCCCACCGTGCTGAGCCCTCTCAGTTCAGTGGTTGTGGCTGCACAGGCAGCACTTGCTGTGCTCCAGGTTCCGTGTGGAGCCCACGAGGGGCTTCAGGGGAGTGTCACTTCTGTGTAACACTTTGTGCTGTTCCAGATGCACATGGAGGAGCCTTGCTTTGACTTCCTGAGGACCAAGCAGACCCTCGGGTGAGTTCACTGGGGAGGAATCCTCCTGCACCTCCTCCTACCCTCCTGCTTTTGCTGTTCCTTGGTATTTTTACTCTGGAAATCCTTCCTGCACAGTGGCTAATTCCTGAATTACTGTAATGGAAACAGCAACATACCTCAAAACCGAGAGCATCCATCAATACAAGCTGCAAGCCAAGTTGCAAGCCAAGTTACCAGTGGGTTAACTTGGAATTATTCAGTGTAAAATTGTTCCTTCCACTTCCACAATCAGCTTCCCCTTCCCCAGGGCTGTTTTCACAGTGGCTCTGTGGTGCAGAGCAGCCTCCCTGGAGGCACCCTCCTACCTCACAAAACTGGAACAGGCTTTTCACAGCTATAGGTCTGTCACTCTGCTTGAATTAAGCTTGCAGGGACACAAATACTCTGCCAGACTTAAAAGGATTTCCTAAAGATGAGCAAACACTGAAGTGCAGTGATGCAGAACATTTAGATTTGAGATTTTTCCGTCAAAAGTACCAACATAATTTTAACTTGTAACTTGTCATGTAAATGAAAAGTTAATTGTGCTTGTGGAATAACTTTATTGCTTCATCCTTTCTTTTAAGCTACCACGTGTACCCCACCTGCAGGAACACTTCTGGGATCCTTGGCTTCTCTGTCACAGTAGCAACCCAGGCAACTAAATACAAGTAAGTGCTCTGTGGTGAATGTTCATCACTCTCAGCCCTGGGAGTCACATCTGAGCACCTGCTCTCATTTCAGAGTTGGCCTGTTTCAGGCCACGGAGGGTTTTCTTAATTCTATGAGAGGAGTTAGGTCAGAGCCCAGAGGGAATGTCAGAAGGGACACTGCTGACAGTTACAAAATCCTGACTCAAAACCAACACCTGAATAAAGCAATAGCCTTAAGGTTCTGAAAACTGCAGCAGTCCCAAGTTGAATAGGGAAAAGTAATCCCAAGCCTCAGTAAAATATCCCACTGCCCTTTGGAAGCCATCCTGCCAGGAGAGCTCAAATCCTGTAAATCCTGCCTAGCTGTTCTTGTGGCTCACTTTCAGCAGACACAGCACTATTATGGTTTTGTTGAAAGCTGGGGGGAATTACAGGTATTTGACCTGGCAGAGGTGAAGGGTTATTTGAAAGGTATGCAACTTGTGAAAAATAATGCTGTGTCAGTGAAAATTTAATTAGCAGAGAGGACTCTAATTCTGCTGCCTCTAATTCCATTACTGAGATTTGTGTCATCAGGGAAGGTTTTGATGTGTCAGAGACCTCAGGATCCATCACATCACATTGTTTTTCTTTCTTTTAGTCCTAATTCAATGCACCATAAGTATGTGCAGGCTCAGGACTGCAGTTGGGGATACCACAGCATCAGGGTAGTGGCTCCTCTGGCTGCCTGGTTACCTGAAGCCCCTGTTTGAATAATACTTAATATAGAAAAAAAAATCAGAACACTGGCTTTTTTCCCTGATAATGGGGAAAACTGAACACTGGGTTTTCTCAGCTGTGAGCTTTTCAGGAGACAAGGGAAGAGAACCTGTCCCAGACTTTCCCTTACTGTCAGGGGGCTGTTCTGCTACTTTATACCCCAGGATTGTTTTGTTGTTGTTGGCTTTTTGTTTGGTTTTTTTTCCTTCCTAATTTAACTCTCTTTTAGTTCTGAATTGGTTGACAGGAAAATAGAGGAGTTTCTTTCTTGCTTTGAAGAGAAAATCAAGGATTTAACCGAAGAAGCTTTTAACACCCAGGTAAAATTTCATCTTGAAAAGCTCTTCTTTGAACTGCAAAATTCAGTTACAACTATCTGGCAATTTTCTGAGGTTTTCTGGACAAAGGCCTCACTTGTAAATCATGCCTTCTTTCTCTGTTCTGTAGTGTTCCCTAAACATTCATTCTCTGGCCATTTACATTCAAGTTTGAAACTACTGAACTACCTTGTTAATGTAATTTGGCTTTTCTTCTAACTGCAGTGAATGTGATGGTAAATGAAGACAGTTTTAAAACCTTTTGAAACTAATTGTTGGGTCTTTTTCCAATGTAGGTTACAGCTTTGATAAAACTGAAGGAATGTGAAGACTCCCACCTTGGAGAAGAAGTGGACAGGAACTGGAATGAAGTGGTGACCCAGCAGTACCTGTTTGACAGGCTGGCCCGTGAGGTGGGTGACCGTGGTTAAGTGATGCCAAATGGACCACATAAAGCAGGTTGTTTTTTACAGCAGTTTCCAATGCAAAGTATAAATTGGATTTATGCTACTGTGACACACTGATTCTAAAACTGCATGTTATTTTAAAAAGGTTCTTTTATCCAATAGGATAGAGGTCGTAGAGAAACCGTTTTTATGTTTAAAAATACTTAAATCACCAGTGTGCTACTAAAACCTCATTCCTGTGGGTTTCAGATTGAAGCTCTCAAGTCTGTTACACAATCAGACCTGGTCAGCTGGTTCCAAGCTCACAGAAGCAACCAGAGGAAAGTGCTCAGTGTACACGTGAGTGTTTGTCAGCTCTGTGCTGCCAACTTCTGGAAGGCCAAACTGTGACAATTTCAGAGTAAGGGTGCGGGAGGGAAGATCTGTAATATAATTTTTACTATCGTGGTTATCCACATTTTCTACATTTCCAATTATCTGAATTGCATTTCAGTATCTGAATTTAATTTGAATGAGATTCAAATTTTTCTTTTGGTTACTTTTTTCCAGGTGATTGGATATGGAAAACACGAAGGGGACTCAGAGGTTACAGCTGTCTCAGGACAGAATTCTTCATCTGGTGAAATACCTCATCTTACTTTATTGCCCCCCTCTTCTTTGATGAGTGAAGTTACTTCCATCAAGGACATCAAAGCCTACACATCAACTCTGAATGTTCTCCCTTACCATAAAATATTAAAATAAAACTGACATCGTGCCCTGCACTGCTGTGTAATACAGGTGCTTTCTGCAACTTAAAACATTACAAACCTGTTTTTATTAAACCAGGGCTGTAGTGGTAGCTGGGATGAAGATGCCCATTCAGAAACTTTCCTCAAGTAAGTTTCCAGCCAACCTCTCTCATCAATCTCCCAAGTTCACTAAGAATAGGCCCCGACTTCCACACGGATCCACTTTCTCCTCTCCAGCTGTCCGGAGCTGTGGGCTGTGCCTTTGTGTTCAGACTGGCTGGTGCACCATCCCTGCAGTGCTGCAGCAGTGACAGCTCCTCAGGAAAGAATCCACCCAGGAAAGTGGGTGGGAGGGGAAGAAAAGCCTCAGGCTTCCATCTCACACTGCTTTTTTAGTTTTTCTGTATGTCCGACATAGACAACACTGAGATAAAATCAAATAAAAACTAGATGTAACTGTGGAGAGAACAGTGGTTTGATTGCTACATGTAGCTACTTACTCAACCACTATTAACTGCAAGCAAAAGCAGAGGTTCCTGAAGTGCTGGCAAGGCTGGATGTAGAGTCCAGAATAATTCTCCCGTGGATGCTGCAAATTGTGCTCCTTTTGCTTGTTCATTAACTACTTTAAGAAGTAGGTTTAGCTGTAAGGATTATTCCAGTGGGGGAAAAAAAAAAATACATTTCACATAAATCAATTTATCATGACTCAACTGAAAAACAGTCTTGCTGCAAAGGTTTATTATGAAATAAATAAAAAGTCCATAAGAGAAGTTTGAAAAATCTATTTTATGAAGCTTTAAGATGCATTGGGTAGAATTACCTATGGTTACATTTCAATTTCAAAATAACAAAGTTATTTTGGGCAAGACACTGAAATGCCAAAAGATTTGATTATCATACAGGTGGAAGATAACATTTATGTAGCATTTTCTAACAAACTGTCCCATCAGAGGAATCCTCATATTTACACATTGCAAACATCAGCGAGATTTAAATGATGTCTTGCATTTTGTTTCTTGCTTTTTAAATATGGAGGACCCAGGAATATTATGCAACTGATACCAAAGCCATGGCCTTCACAGTGGTTATACAGTGTCTGTGCTCCACGGCCCAGCCTCTCCCTGCTAGGGAAGCATTGGGAGCAGGGCGGGAGCCTGGATACACTGCCAGGATAGCGAGTCCCTGCACGGAGCTGCACAGCCAAGACACTTCCCGTTTAATTAACTGCTTCTCTGCATCAGTAAGTCCAGTATCCCTGAGATAGGAACCACTGCAGCTGGAGGGGTCAGGCTCTCCCATCGGTACGTACATGATAACTGACGACTGTCTTGGTATCAGGTGTAAACTTTGCTAAGCCAAGGCCTGAATGTTTTCTGGCTTTAGAACCCACTTAGTGCTTACTGGCAGCAAGTCGTTTCAACAGCGGCTCATCGTAAACCCAGCACTCTCCATCTTCATGGAACAGCTGGGGAAAAAGGAATAACCACACGTAAGCTTTTCACGACTCAAGTGCAAAGGAAACAAGTGCTGTTGGAATAAAGCTCACCCGTGTTTCCCAGGAGGTCTCGCTCTCCTTCCTGGCCCTGGCCTCGGCTCTCTGCCGCTCCTCAAGCGCGTGCTTTGCAGCCGTGGCCGCGTCGATGTCTCGGATTTTTAAGTTGTAGGTTACATCTTTCCATAAGCTTAGAAAAGAAATTGGAATGGAGACTGCTTTATAGGAGCAGAGTGCTACAAGTTGTACAAGCATAGCAATGACTAAGAGCCAGCAGTATTTGTTTTGAGTCAAGGTATGTCTCACTTTAGAGAAAGGGCAGAAAAGCCCCCAATATATATTAAGTGCAACTGCGCTGTTTACTGGAGTGAGGAGACCATGGTGGAGCTCTCTGGACCTCCCTGAATATTTGGTCCTGATTAGGATGGGACTGAGAACTCCAGGTCTCTTCCCCCTTAACTCCTCAGCCTGCCTGCACCTGGCTCTGCTGCAGCAAAGGCTCAGGGAGAGCAGAGCTGGCCCTGCACTGACTGGAGTCAGTGCACCCTTAGTCTGTACTGCAAACGAGCTAAAATAAAAACCTTAATTTGCCCAGTTAACTGAAGTTCTTACCAGCGAGACTCAAAGTCGTCTTGGTCCTCCAATTTCCTTACCTTCTTCTTAATTGTAGGCATTTTCTTGGTATCTATAAAGACAGCATTCTCCTGGAGTGGGAAATGAAAAAAAGAAAAATAAAACTATTCAGGTATTTATCTAGACTTTAAATTTATATACCCTCACACTCTAGTATACTGGTTGGCAGGAAAGACATGAAAAGCAGCAATTCTTTAGATTCTGTTTTCATATAAAAGTCAAGCTCCCTTAAGAATAAATGAACAAAGTATCTTCAGGGCTTTTATCCTGAATTCAGCATTCTTTTGGGCAGTCTCACTGGAGTTCCCAACTATTAATGTTTGTCAAAAAAAAAGAAAAAAAAACCCCAAAATACAACAACAACAAAACCCCAACAACCCAAATCCCAACAACCCCCTTCCCCCAAAGCCTTTTAAAGCACAATATTCTGTTTCTGATGAAAACTTAAAGAACAAAGAAATAAAGCTGTGTTACCCCTGTTGAGTATTTTGCATACATGACCCCATTCCATTCTCCTTCAATGGAGCAGAAGGGTTTCTTGTCATTTGGAGAACTAAAGAGAAACAAACAGTCATTTCTCTGCTGTATTACATGAACTGAAAGATCCTGAAGGATCAGAACTTTATCCCAGTTGCTGTTCAGTCTGGTTTATAACAGCCCTTAAAGTATCCATCACCAGTACAAAAGAGATGAGGGTTCTGGAACAGTTTGCTATGAATTAATTGGATAAACCTTAACAGGAAGCACTGATAAGGGTAAGACAGGCCTTGCCCAAAGCCTGGATCTGCATTTGGAGTTAGGAAACTAGTTACAGGCCTTCCAAACAGAATTAGGGTGGTAAGTTTAAGTTTAAAGATGTTTTGCAATCTCAGAGCTACTTTCCCCAGACCACTGGGAAACCCAGACACCAGTTCTCACGTGGCATCTCTCAATGTGTCAAAAGTGATTTAAAAGCAAGTTATAAACCTCATTGTGTCAGCATCCACTTACTGACATCACAGCACATCTCCAAGTACGATGGGAATCTCCACTGAATTCTCTGCCCTGGGTGTGTGCACAGGGATTGACCAAAATCCACTAGACCACAAGTATCAACAAATATGTCAAAGCCTGCAGCAGAGCTGTGACTGACACACTGTGAACAGCAGCACTCCAAGGCTTGCTGCAGTATTGTATTTTTAGGAGAGGTAGTGATGAAGACATTTTTGATAACTTGGGAGAGAAAAGTTCTCTCTGGCAATCAGCTGAGGATGTTTCTGAGCAGGACAAGGCAGCACACAGGCCTGTGCAGGCTTCCTCTCACAAATTTGGCTGGAAGACAGCACCCATGACAGGCGATCATGAGGTAAGTTATTGTGTGTTGTTGTACTCAGTATTCTACACTCCTGACTGTCCTGGAAAAAATCAGAATTTAAGTTGGAAAAAAAGTCATATGAAGAAACCTGCTTACAAAATTTCAGCTGTAACTCTGTGCTTCTTTCCTCCATAAAATGGTTTCGTGTGGAAGACAATGGAAGCATTATAACCTGTCTTGGAGCAACTAATACTGCACTCTCCACCAAGTTCTATCCATGGCACAGTGAGAATAGACCTGCAATTATAAGTGTATGTACACAGTTATAAGCTCTTGACTGATAAATATTAAGCATGAAATATCACAAGGCATTAAAAATGAAAACATCAAACAGAGCATTTACTTGCCTTCCATAGCCATTAGGAAAGGTCAAAATATAGTGTTCATCATGATCTAGGCATGTGACACATCCTAGCAGAGAAAAATAAAAATAGATTTCAAAACTATTAAGCAAAACCTCTACAAAACTTTTCATAACAATCTCCTGAAACATGTCATTACAAGCAGGTACCATGAAAAGGAAAGGTGAAGAGCTCTACTTTTCATGAATGCTGAGAATGCCCAGCTTCTGGAGAAGGCAGGGATGGTTGTATTTGTGGGAAAAATTGTGATTTCAGCACACAAGAGTGTATGGAAGGAATCTCTGATTCCCAGACACATAAGCTCTAGTTGCATAAATTCAACCATTCCTTACATTTAATACGACTTTAAATAATTTATGTAAAATATTCTATGAAAAATTCTAGTTGCAGAATGTAAATCTCTTCTACTGCAAATTTACACACACATACCTTGCCCAATGTTATGAACCCCAATAGACATTCCTAGGAATTTTGACTTGGTCCATATGTGAGCATTGAACTGTATCCTCTTGCTAAAACACTCCGCGTAAAATGCTGAAACTGAAGGAAAAGGGATTAAAAACAGCAGCACAAGACATGGATACTATTGTTTCCAAATCATTCATCAGGAAATATCTCCAACTGCCTCATACTTATGTGGCAAGAGAGTTTGCAATTAGTTTCTCAGCCAAACAATTTATAGAGATAACTTTCAGCTTTTAAATCTGGAGAGAAAATGAAAATCTCGGATTTAAACCAAGAGCTGATTTTACTGGATCCACCTCTACTTGGCAAAGTCACCGTCAACTTACTTGGAGGATGGTGAGAGACCTGCTCTGCCACAAAGGTTACGTTGCTTTTACTGACCCAAGGGACTGGTCCTTCCGAAACCGGCTCCTGTGGGACAGGACAGAGGATTTCCATCACTGACAGTGCTTGCAAAACACTGGATGCTTCCAAGAGAAGTTGCTTCCATGTTTAAAAGCTGCTAAAAATGTATTGCAGTGATTTTAACGTATTTGTCAGTTTGCTGATGGGGAATAACCCCTTAGTCCTGAAACTATGATGCTTTCTAAAGAATAGTGTTTCTACTCTCTTGTTTTTAAGTATAAATGTATTTATTTGTCCTCAAATAAAACAGTTAAACTGACTCATGCATAAATCCAATTACAAAATAATATTTAAGTGGCAGAAAGAGTTTTCATTTTTGCTTCTGAGATAGTGTGATCTGCATATTAATAATGATCAGACTGTATGTACCACAAAACCATAAACCAACATTCATTTCCTGTGGCAAAGAATGTAAAGTGTAATTCACGGTTAGAAGCAATGGAAGCACAAATACAACACTGCCTTTATGCAGGAAATTGGAGTGCAAACATTCACCTCAGAAATTAGAAAGATTTGAGCAAATAAATTGGTGGGAAGCAAATTAAATAGAAAAAAATACATGGCTTACATCTGAACAATCACATATTTAATTAGATATACTACACTGAAGCTACATGAAGTATATTGCAACAGCACTTCCCACATCATCATTTACAACTTCCCCAGGTGAGAAGCCTAAATGAGGAGCCAAAAAAGAAAAACAACAACAAAAAACCCACCAGGTTGCCCTGATTTAAAAAATAAAATTAAAGAAAAAAAATCAGAACTTTGGAAAGAAAGGAATTCACAATCAGTGCTATGAAACAGCTCAGGAAAAAAGAATATTTTCAACATTTAAGTTTTGTTGATTTGCTACTTAAAACACAGCACAGGCCATTTTCAGTGAGGAAGTTAACAAAGCTTTGGGATTTGCCCATAGGCACCACAAAACATACCACAAGGAACTAACCATGTCATCTTCACCTTCGGAGCCTGGCAACACCCAGTGACATCGGAAGATCTCGCCCAGAATGGGATTGTAAGGCTTTTTAGCAACTGACCCTTTTCTTCCTGCATGAAAAGCTGAGAGGTACCATTTAACCACCTGAACCATCCGCTCCTTTGGGTCCTTCTGGTCACTGATGCTACAGGAGCCAAAGGGAGAGAAAAGAAGGACAGGCAAAATGAAACAGAAGTGGGTACCTTGGACACAGGAAAGCTTTCTGGATGCTTGGCTGTTTCACAACTAGGAGTTTGCCTGCTTTAACCATTTTTAAAGTTTATATCAAAACCTAAGCAATATTCTTCAAAACTACCAACTTACTTCGACAGCCCACAGGGGCCATAAACAATATCAGAAGCAGTTAATGCTTTACTTAAAAGTCAAATACCTGACAAACAAGTCCGGGTGTGCAAAGAAGTCAGCATACATTTCCAACAGGGACCTTCTTTCCAGAATAAAAGTTGGAAGAACAACCTGAGTGAAGAAAAACAAGTCTTACAGATGAGGGTATCTGAACATCCTGCACACCAGCCAACTGTACTGACTGTAAATAGCAAACAGCCCCCACGGCTCTGTGTGCCCTAAGCTGATTGTGAGCTCAAGCTTAGCAATGAGTTCTGACATATGCAGGTCAGTTGGCATCTTCTATAGAACCCAAGATTTAAGAGGAACTGTTGTTTTACATGTATTCAAATCCCACTTAGAGCATATCCTATATGGCTGAGCTTATCAAAAGCTGTTCTTAATTACAGTATCACTGATTATTTAATTTCATCTACATGTCCACTGTCAATTTTCAGTTACAGTCAGAATCTCACTCGTGCAGTCACATCCTGTTATGTGTCTCTATCAAGATGAAGGTTAATGTCTTCCCTACTGCCTCCCAAATGCACGGCAGGTTCCATTCCTGTGGATCTGCTGCCTGCCTCACTGTGACCCAGACCACTGTTGAAAGCATTGTTGATTGCTGTTGCTGACAAGGTCTGTGTTCATGATGCTTCTTGGCAGCTTGAGATCAGTAATTTTCAGCTATTCCAGGAATTCCCAAAACAGACACAATTTGGATCAACTCCTATTCAGAACTGCCAGAAACTTGCTGCAGTTTGCTTGTGAGTTGCTGGCTGTTTCCCCAGAAAAGTTTTATCTTTTTATCATCTACTGTGTGTTCCACACTGGACAGTTCAAGTCATCCCCTTAAGGAAACTAGTGAGAGGACTGATCTCTCCCACCCTTTTTCAGCCAGGAATTGTTTAAATTTAACCAAGCTGCCTAGAAAGACCAGGACATTCAGAATGCTGTTCATTCAGCCTTCAGACAGACACCAGCATGAATCTCATTCATGAAAAATCCAACCCTTTTCTTGCCAGATCTACACATAGCCTTTCAAAAGGCAAAGGCAACTTATTTACTCATTAAGATCCCAATTAAGCAAAGCATTTCACTATATGGTTGCTTCCCCCTTCTATTTATGCTTTATTGAATGTCACCATACTCTGGGATCTTGTAGATCTTTGTTCTAGGAAGCTAAAGGCAAGGGTAACATTACTACTGCACACAGCATTCCTCTTATGCCAGCTTCAGAGGCACTCCAAGAATTAGGTTCAAAGAGAAACTGCCACTTTCCATAGCAAACTACTTTCCCAAACAAATTTTAACAGCTGGATATATTTATTCTGCATTTATTTCTCCCCTTCCAGTAAGAACTTTAATTGAAAAATACCATGCTAAAGACATCACAGCTTAACTAGCTCTTAAAACAAATATGCAGTTAAATTGTTATGTAACAATGAACTGATTGACACAGAACTCAGGGTTTACTCCCCCTCTCTTCCCCATGAACACCCAGCCAGTTTACCTTGGTTAGATCCATCCCTAATCTAACTTGTGACAGGAGATGCATGATAACACTCTTGTGTTCTTCCACCGATTCCCCTTCCCCATCATCCTCTCGGTCATCGGGAGGATCGAAGAGATCTAGAAAGAACAAATTGCTTTTGTTTCTCTCTATACCTTCAAAGACAGACTGTATTTAATTAGCATATATATAGCAATCAAAAACTAAGGCTTTTAAATCCTACAATTCATCAATCTTCCATTAGCAAAGAAACAGTAGATAAATCATTTCCCTAAGTACCTTGTCACACATATATGATCATTCATATATTGACACAGCTTACACACAGATGAACAATCAGTATCTCCTCACTGGAAGTTCACACAGGCCACTCACCAGTATCATTGGTGCCGTTGGACATGGAAGAATTGAGGGACTCTGTGGTATCTGGACGTTTCATGCTGCTGCCTGTGCTGCTCCGAGTCAGGACTGCAGCAGGCCCTGAAGATCTAAGGAAGATTAATACATTCTCACAATTCATAATTAACTAATTCAGACCAAATTATTATGATTTGAAATTCATAGACAAGGACTTTAGTGACAGACATTAATATATGTGCAGTGACAGACATTAACACGTGTGCTGCATGCTAATTCACAGAAACCCTAGAATGGACTGTAGCTGAAGGACTAGGAAAGCCTTCAGCCTCAGCTAACAACACCTGAAGGCAGAAAATAGCTGACTAATCCCTCTTTGAAATGTGTACCATCTCTTAAAATTAGTTTTCCAATTCATAGAAAAAGAAGAGTAAACAGAGATTTTTGAGGACAGGGCGTCACCTTCAAAAATGTCCTTTAGTGAATGTGAGGGGGAATTGGCCATTTACCAAGGGCTGCACCAAATGCACGTGAAATGCACCTGGTCTCACATTACAGCTCTGAGCTGGTGGCTTCCCAAATTTGGTTTATGTTAAGAGTTTGTCAATATTTATACCTGATGGAACGGGAAGGAGCAGAGGAGGAAACTGCTTCCCTCACAGACATCTGTCTGTGGCTGAGGGAGGGGGTACTCTCACTGTTACACAAAGTGGCTTTTTTGCCTCCCTTTTATTTTTTTAAAGCCAGTCGGGGTTAATTGCTTATTTAGCTTCTACAAGCAGACAAACCCTGCCCTTGTAGATAAAAACTGCTTTCAGCACACACTGTCAGCTACTTACTCCAGACATCGCTTTGGGGAAGAACTGCTCTGGTAGAATTCATCAGCATCATAGAACTCATCCTCACTGCTTGAGTAAGAAAAATCTGGGACTGTATTTGGAGATAGGTTGACATGGCTTGGAGAGGTGAGACTGCTGCTTGGTGCTGATTGCCCACTTCCTGTGGAGTATTAAAAATTACAAACTTAACACAAATTCTTTCAAAATCCACGAGCTGTAACTTACAAAGAGGATTGTTCAAATCAATAATAACTGGTGTGAAGTCAGAAAAGGAACTTAAAAAATTAGAAGCAATAATTATCAGGTTCATACCGAGTTACACTTAACAGATAACAAAAGAAAGGTCACAAGGCAAATGAAGAGTACAAAACATCAGTTTAAAGACATGTTTGCCCTAATTCCTGCAACATTGCAATGCTGGAGGCATGAAGGGAAGCTGGTAATACTCATACATATTGTGTGCACATGGCAGGGAAAAAGAGCAGGATAACTGATTTTAACACAACACTGCAATAGGTGTTGTTTAAAAGCAAGATGCAGGCCAACAAAAAGTTGTCTTTATAACTAATTATAGGCAGTACATATTCAGGGGTTGTTTTCTGTAGTTCAAGAAGACAGTTACACAGAACTGTACCTGTACTATTTGGTGTTGGAGTCTGATTTCCAAGCGATGCTACTACAGGTCCCACTGGCAAAGAGGAGGGTCGCTGCTCTGACTTGCACAGCTGAGCAGGTTCTAGGGGATAGTTTGATATGTTAAACCCAAAATTCAGAAGGAGACTCCACATTATTTCACCTCACCTCCAAAAATTAATTTCTTTTCTATAAAAGCCATTCAGACAGAAAAATATGTGTTTCCATCACTTTTATCTTGCTTCTGTTTTTATTAGAAAATGTGGCATTTAAAAAAAAAAAAAAGCAGTTATTTAGCTAAAATCACTTATATTTCTGAAAAGTACGGTTTCATTTATTCTAAAAGAGTGTGTTAGAAATGTAACTCAGAGCAAGTGAAAGACATCAGCTTATCCACAGAACCAGAGGCAGATCTACCTGATGGCCGAGGAAGCTCCGTGTCCCTCCCGCTCCTTCCCCTTCCTCTGCCCCACTGAGGTGACTGTGCAGCACTAAGCGCCTGTGTGACAGAGAACCTGTCCCCTCTCTGTCTGGGTTGTAGTTACACCTGCTCTGCTCAGAAATATTTGTCCTGGGGTTGTTCCTGCCCCCCTTTACCTGGAGGTATGACCGCTTGGGAAGGCATCGCGCTGATCCCCGACGGCTCCAAGGGACTGGGCTGATAAACCGCGTCCACCGGGTTGATGGTGCTCTGAGGCAACAGAAAGAAAAGCACTTTTTTTTTTTTCCCCTCCCTCAATTAAAACAAATAAAACAAAGCACAAACAGCAAGAACATTGTGAGCACAAGAAATGCCCAAATGCAAGAATAGCGAATTCCTGAGAGAGAGAGCAAAACAAAAATTGACAGTTGAGGACATGAGAAATACTTTCAGAGCGGTAATATTTTGATTCTTCACACAGATTTGACAGTAAATTGAGCTTGCTACAGATTTGAAGCATCCTATAAAGAATTCTTGTTTTAAGTTCTAGCTTCTGGTACGCCTTCCAATGGCCATTAATAAATATTGCATGCAAAGAGTGGAAAGCTGGATGCAAATTATCTGGCAAAAATTAGGATAGGTAATCTGCATTTTTAAAACAATATTTTTTCCCCAAAATTAATTTGTCCAGACCACAGTAATTCAGTCCATAAATCAAAACAAGAATCATCAGCATGTTTACAGTCATGAAATGGCTTTGTTGCCAAAATTCTTCCCAAAGCAAGCTCAGAGTGTTCAGTGCAGCTCCGCAGAGGACATTTCAATTCATTCCTGAATGTGAGCACTTGGAAAATGAAGCACCAGGTCAACTCAACACTCAAAAGTCACTGACTGCAGTGTATGGTCTGAGGTTTTATTCAATGAACCCCTTGGAAATCTAAACTGCGGTGTCTTTTAATCCATCATCTAAGCATTGTTTGTTACATATGTTAACACACAACAACCAGAACATCTGGGTTGTTAATTGTACAAAAGGAACATAAAACCCTTTTCCAAAAATCTTGCAGTTTAAAACCCTCCATCTATGTCAGAACTGTGAAAATCTCTGCCTCAGTTTGCTAGGAAATTTAGTCAGTATGTTTATCTCTATCCTCTTTTTCAGATCAATATTTAAAACAGAAGAGCATCTACAACTGTTCTTCCCTCCTTTTAGTCTTCAATTTCTATTTGCATTCAAACTGAGGGAAACAGGCTCATTTTAACCTTCCTCTTCCCATTTTCCTACAAAAGGCAGACTTCATTTTTGCCTCCTTTCCTGGTTAACTGTAATTCTGAACTTCATCCTACATTTGGACAATGCTCCCAGACACATGGTGTGATTTTTGGGGCTGTCCTGTGCATAGCCAGGAGTTGGGACTCAATGATCCTTGTGAGTCCCTTCCAACTCAGGATATTCTATGATTCTAAAAGTCAGTGAAGAGTTTTATTATTTTATAGCACAGGATTTATTTAATTGTAAACAAACCTATTATTCCCTGTTTATCTCTACAAAAAGCTCCATTAAAAAAAGGCATAAAAATAGCTTTCTACATTTTCACTGGTGTTACTGACCAATATACAAATAATCCTGTACATATACTGATACTCCACTGTATTCCAGCATAAAATCAATGTCACTTAAACATTACTTCACCTACTTGTGGAATTATGCATGCAACACAGGTCCCTGTCCCACAGAGTTCATAGTTTAAAACCATGATCACATCTTCAGAGTTAAGACTTAAAAATCAAGATTGTCCTATGACACACAGGATGCTATTGCTATCTCTGCCTCCCTTACTTTTTAGGGAAATTAATAATCCGTATTATACAGAACACTGGTGTGATAAAGGAAAGAAAGAACCAAGTAACACTGATTTTGTGTGCAGGATTGTAACTTTATCCTTAACAATTCCCCGTACTGCAACATGAACTGGAATTTCTTGTTGGACATTTTGGGGGATGCCTTCATGGGTTAGAAGCAGATGAAGGCAGACCTGAAAGTTTCCTACTCTGAGTTTAATAACAGCTTAACAACCACACAGAAACAAGACTGTCATCTCACCACGGTGTCAAACATTGATCATGTTTCTGCCTAAGTTTAAAGTGAAATTTGGCCCAAGCTCACGCTGACCTCAACAGTTTTGAAATTTTAGTCTTCACCATCACTGATGCATCAGTTAATATATTCTTACAGGAATATTTTTTTCTCCCCATAATACAACCCACAGATAATGATATTAGTGGCTAATCAAATTCAGACTATATTAAGTTGTAGCATCTGTATGAATTTTCTGTATGAAAAATCTGAAGTTGCAGGTGACCTCTGCCTGTGGAAGTATCTACCTGCATAACTTCTCTTTTCCAGGGCACATCAGAGAACCTATGCCATTACACTAAGACCTGAATTTTGGGACTATCCACAGAGTAAGTAGGTAATCATCTTATTTACAATAAGCATGAAACCAAAATATGTATGTGCATCTTTACTTCAAAGTTCATACCAGAAAACCCTACAGCTAAAGCTGTTTGTAATGGAAAGACAAAGCCTGGGAATTACTGTCAGCTGTAATGAAAACACACTGTGATTATTTTAGAGTTATGTTTTACTGAAACCAATATCCTATTAAAAGTATCTGAAATGTACTCAAGTGACAAAAAGAGAATGAAGAAAGAGAAATCACATGTGACCAAAATCAAAAATGACAGAAGTTACACTAAAAATGCAGAAGTTCTATTGAAGAACAAACACTGCTTAGACAGACAAAACACAACTCTGCATCAAAGGAGCAGCACTGTAGAAAAGACAAACTACTTGAAGCACACGGAGAACACATCTATTTCCTACACAAAGATACTTCAGATGGAACACAAAACTATTTCTAGCTCAGAAATTCCTTCTCGTCTGTTCACATGGCAGATTTTTATCTAAGTGTTCAGTCACAACACTGGCATTTAAGACACTCCATATACAACTGACCACTCTATTTTCTAAAGACAAGGGTGTTAGCCAACCTCAGGAGCTAAGGACTCAACAGGAATTTTAACAAGACACTTGAAGCAGTAAATCAGAGAAAGGAAGAAGCATGTTGCAAAGTGAGTGGAAATTCAGGTCTCTGTTCACATGTTCTGCAGAATTAAAGGGAGATAGAGATTAGATTTAAACTTACTATAAGTCCATCTGCGTGCTTCTCCTCATTATTTTGGTCCTTAAGGAAAAAATGTTAAAAATATCAACATAACAATCTTGCATGACTTATCAGTTCTGTGTTAAGCGAGAACAGTGAGTTTCTCTCAGGAATGTTTACATTTTCAGCCATAAAATGTTCCTCATCATGTGATCGAGTAACTAAACTTCAAAGACACAATTCACAAAGTCCCTGCACCTCTGAAGATCAGCATTTTGGGAGGGCCTGTCCACAGAAATACCCATTCTCCACTGCAGAGCACAATTATGTTTTACAACGTGGGTTCTTCCCAAATAGGTAAAAGCTCCCCCAAATATGGTCTGCAGCACCAATGAGTCCCTGAAACATAAAGTTCTGTTGCTGTGATTAGGACACAGATCAAGTTTTCAAAAGCACTTCTTGCTTTAGAAAGGCAGATGTGCCCTTGTAAGTTAAAAGCTTTTAACTTTTGATTTTTGTCATCCACCAGATTTTAAAATATTAGATTACTTAAAATCCCCAATTTTGGGGGTTTTTTTGCCTAGAAAGAGCAGGTAATGTATGGAAAACACCTGTCATCACGGGAAATGACATAAGCAGCAGCCAAATTAATGCCAATCTACAACCAGCATAGTTTTAACACTGTACCAGCAACAGGATAAATTTTACTGAACACTAAGCCAAGTCTCTTCTCTCCTGCTGCAAAGGTCATCAATCCATAACTTTGCCCAGTGTAAACCCTAAGACTTGTCTGCAGAGTATTTCCCTGGATTTCCAGTTGTTAAAAATAAGAGAAAAAAGAAAAGCTGTAAACAGCACTAAGAAATTTGGCACACATTTGTGTTTTGATACTTAATACATTATTTCTTAGCTTATATAGTTGGCTCTAGGCTGTTCAAATTCCATGTCTGCTAGTTGACATCTCTTAAGGAAGGCTTCCCATGATAAAAACAACACCACAGGCAAAGAGTTCCACTGGGTTGCAAATTTACAAACAAGGAAGGAAGAATAACACTGGATTCAAAACATGTGTTTTTTTCCAACATATAAAATTTCCATGTTGTGCTATCAATCTCTAAGACCTACAAAATAAACCACAAAGATGCTGCACTGGTACTGACACTTGCTACCCCATCTCAGTAATGCACCATCAGCAGTATGAAAAAGGTAAGGAAGGCAGAGATGCCACAAAACTAGGCAGGCAAGGCTGCCAGAAATGATGGAGCGAGAAAGAGAAGGCAGAGATGCCAAACTAAGCATCTAAATTATAGAAGCTGCTTCATAAAACACATATATTTCTAAGATTGAGGTTTACCACATCACTAGCAGACCATTACATGTATTTTACAGCACGCACATCAGCAAAGCTGGACACCTTCAACTGCCATACACACAAAGGGGACAACACAGGGCAAATGCTCCACCTGTCCATCCCACTTGGGTTATTTTGATTGCTTTCTGATAAGCAATGTATGTATTATAACATATTCCTAATTGGTTGGTATTACTTTGAAAATGTCATGAGTCACCTCAGTACCAGTGACACGATCGCACACTTGGTTCACCAGTAAGTTTGATGAAAATGTAACTGTTCAAATCCTAAGGGAGGTTTGTTTTAAAGTCCATGAAACATATCAACACAAAATTAAAAAGAAGAAACAAAACAAAACTCAAACCACAAAACATCCAGCTTTGCCCCAATATACCAAAATCATCCAAACGATAAACGGCTGCATGTTTGGAACAGAGAAGTGTTCTGAGTATATAGAGAAGTGGCAACAATATCAAGGTACACAGACAACCATAAGGTAATTGTCAAATCTGTCTCCTAATGAGAAAGGCACTGTAGAAGTAAAAATGGGGTGCAGGGCGGTGTTAATATGATTTACTTTCACCAGTGTAAGTGAGCAGCCATACTCGCCTCATAGCTTTGGGGAAAAACCTGCAGAATCTTAAAAGGTTCAATACTGAAGAACAGAAAGCTACCAGGTGAGGCACAATACATTTGTACATACAGAAAGCATCATACACACACACGTTGCAAAACTGTAAAAAGAACCAAACCAAACACCCCTGTATTATAAATTTTCTACAGCAGTAGGAAATCAGGATACCAACAGAGTTTATAGATAAGGTGGGAGGGAATGACAACAGAATTGCCATATAGTCAACAAGTAGAGTAGCCTGAGAGAGAGAAGAAGAATGTGAAGAGACGAAGCAGAAAAAAGGTTATTAAAGTAGCTGGAAAATTTACAGAGGGTGTTTTTCACTAAATGTGGATCAGCATCTTCCAATAAGCTGTGCATAAAGCCACCCATTTAAACCACCTTCTCTTCAACAGCTCCACAAGAGCTTTAGACATGGTTTGGCAAAACCCCAAACAATAAACTCCCACTCCTTAATGGATAAGCTTATCTATTTACACTGGTTAATATTTACTGGTGCTGAAAGGAGGACTTCAAGGTCTGCTTTAGTGTAATAGAAAGCAAGTGTTAGCACCTTTGGGGGATCTAAACTCCAGCTACCTTTATACTTACATTGCAGTTGGAGCAGTAAAGTACTGAACCTGATCTAAAATAACTACATCTGCCAGTCCTAGTTTTGTCCATTACCAGCAAACCACCTAAACAACTTCAAAATACACTTGGCATCAGTGCAAGACAAGCAGCCATAACTGTCTATCCCCTAATAAACTTACACACAGCAGAAACAGGATTTGATATTCAACAGAAAAAGAAAGCTAACACAGTCATCTATTACCAGTTCTGATCAAGAACCTGACAAGCAGATTATAATTCTGCACTTTCACTTTTGCTAATTACATAGCAGAGCTTTTTAAAGAAAAAGTAAAATTTCATAGGAATTAAACCCTTGAGAAAGTAAGAACTATTAAATTAATTTATATAATAATTCACAAAAAATGAGCAAGTAATTTGTTGCACACAGTTTCTTCAACAGCTACTTCAATGCAGCAGGTCACATGTAGCTGTCTAGGAAAATTAGTATATTACAATTGACTCCATCAAATCCCTAAAAAACAACATATAGTCTACTGGATTCATTGTGCTAAAACACTTTTAAATATACCCAGTACTAAATAAAAGCAAATTATGAAGTACTGACAAGGTTTTTCTTGATGCCACTACAGTGAAGGATTTAAGTAGTATCACTGCATGTTAAATAAACCATTCTAGTTCTAAATTCATGTGGCACAAAACTATTTCTGTGTGCCTACTACTTGTAAAATATTTTTGGTTTTGTACAAACCTGTTAACAAACATTTTCTTCAGAATTTTTAAATTACTAATATGAAATCTGAATTTCATAAAACAGGCACTGATCCTTTTAGTGAAAGATTCTAAATAATTCAATTTTCACTGTGCTCAAAATTTTGTAAAACATATCTGGCATCCTGAATGAAGACAAACAGCAGCATTGCTTTTGAAAGCTACAAAAAATAGTTGATCCAGACTACATGAAGAGCCCATGCTTATCTCTGGATAAACCAGAATGTGTTGTGATTAAATCAGCCTCAAATTCTGAAAGTACCATAAATTAATTTCTCGGCAGAACACTATCTCCCTTCACTTTGGTCACAAGATATAAATAATCAGCTCAGAATTAACATATCCTAAATATAGTATGCTAAACCTGCAACGGCAGAACTTGACAAAAAAAGTAAATTCAAATCTCACTAAATTTTAAAAACTAACAAAACATTTAGGTGAAAAGTGTTCAGTGCATTACCCATATTGCATTCTCAAATAATATAATCTTACTTCAAGAAGTTCCAACATCATCATGAACTTCAGACCTATGACAAACCTTTCCAAACCAGTTTAGATGGTTTACATTATGTTTTTTATTTGTTAGCCACATTCTTAAATGAAGCAGAAAGAAGAGTTTTCTTAAGTTTCTGTTCTGTCTCCCTTATGTTTGTCTGAGTTCTTCTTTAGTTTAACAGCAAACTGCAAAAAAAAGTTTATCTGAAAGAACATGTCCCCAACACGACTGCTACCACAAGCATTAACAGGACTCTCTGCTATGGAATTCAGTATTTCAGAAAGTTCATTAAAATACTAGTATAAATCAACTTATACTGGGGGTTTTATACATTTATCTCCTGGATCATATAGAATGCACTTTTAGATTTCAATTGTTTTCAAATAGATTAATGCTGTATAATTAAAATTCAAAATAGTTTACAGTATACTTACTTTAGCAATCTGTAGCAACACAATGCAGTGTTTTATTGATTCTACCATGCTCTAGGAAAACAAAAATAACAGGAAAAAAAAACTTGTATTACTACCCCTTAACATTTTGTTATTGGTTATATAGAATATTAGCTGAAATACTGAGTGAGAACTAAATGGACACTCACTTCTGTAGAACCCTTCCCCTTTTTTTCCCCAGATACAAAACCACAGCAGCAGAAAACTGAAGTTTCCAAAGGCCACACACAGCCCAGGCTGTCAGGGTGAAATGGAAGTCAGCCCCAGACTTTCAGAGCCCTGCAGGCAGGTAAAGTGTCCTGGGGAGAGAGGTTGAGAGAGCTGGGCTGGCTTAATCTGGAGAGGAAAATGCCCAGGGAGACCTTATCCATGGACATCAGTATCTGACTGGGATGGCAGGTGAAAGGAAGATAGAACAAGACTCTTCTCAGTGGTGTCCAGTGACAGGACAACAGGCAATGGACATAAATAGAAATACAGGAAAATCACCTTAAACAGAAGAAAACATCTTTTTTTTTCTTTAGAGATGATCAAACAGGTTGTCCATAGAGGTTGTAAGAGCCTCCATCCTTGGAGCTACTCAAAACCCAACTAGATCTGGTCCTGGGCAACCAGTTGATGGTGCTCCATGCACAGGGTTGGACTAAGACCTTCAGAGGCCCCTTCCCACCTCAACTATTCCATGATGCTAAAGTGCTGGACATAAATCTGAATACAGCACCAGAATCATGCTGCCTCTGCCACCGCACTGTTGGACCTAATATGGGTTCCCACTTTTCTGTAAAAAGGCTTTAAAAACTTTTCCAAGAAAACAAGGTGAATTTCAGAATCTATATATAACAGTTATAAAAATTAAAGAAACTTACACTAGTTGTTTCTTTGAGACCTTCAATTTTCTGTAAAATAAAAATCAAAATAGTGTGGTTAAAGCATCTGGTTTGACCTAAATACTGTATAAACACAATATTTTAATCTTACACTGGGGGAGGGGAAAAAGCCCTTAACCAACATGTTGAAGAGTATTTCCATATATAGACACAATTTTTGAGACAAGACAGAAGTCAAACTGATAATTAAAGCTTAAAGATGACAAGGTTAGGAATTTCTAAGCAGTGACATTATACACATTTACCCATTAAAGTCTACACTTCCTTTTTGCATAACATCAACGAAAATGAAATGCAGCATAAAGATTCTCTCTAAATGCAGTTTGTATCCTTATAAAGTGTACTGCATGGTGGCATATTTAACAGTAGTACATGAAATGACTATCATTCAAGTCCAATAAACATATGCAGTTTCTGTTATTTTCCAAATCACAGAAAATAACAGTGCATACGTGTTCTTGCTCTTTCTAAGCCTCCAGTAAAAGTGCATCTGGAAATCTGCCTCCTTAATTTTATCTAGAAACACTGGTTCATAAATATTTCCTGTGTGGAACTGCACTTCAGGCATGCAAAAGGCATCTGCATGCCACTCTACACATCAGTGTGACCTGTTTCAGGAGCAGATGCATCCTGTTGATGTCCTTGGCTCTGTCTGCAGAAGGCAAAATTATTAAATTGGACTCAGCACTGAACCTCTATTAATGCAATTCCAGGACCTCTTTGTTTTGATTAACACAAGTGTCTCATGTGATTTGAGTCACAAACTTCTTGATTCTTGAATAATGAAAGTGTGTAAAGGAATCTTTTCCCTCACTAGGGCACTGCAAGCCAAATTCTACACCATAAGAGAGCAACATACATCTAAAAATCTACAGGAATTAACAGTCCCAATCTGTGGATTAAAAAGAAACAAATGCAGTGACATTCTCACAGCCAATACCCGAGGGAAATTTTTCAGTTATGCTCTGTTCTCAATCTTCTCAGAAAATGCTGCACATTTTCCTCAGGATTAATTTGCAAGAGGTGGTCAAACAGCACCCAGCCTCAGACTTCCCCACTGGAAAGACTGGACCATGCTGATCCAGGAAACTGCATATCAGGGATGTCACATTCCAAAGTTACATTCTATTTACTCCTGCTGCTAGCAGAGAACATGCCAACGGCTAAAAATCCCTTTGCTTTTGTTTTTCATGTCTCTACTATACTTCCAGTCGAAACTTTATGAACACATATTGAAAAAAAGCATTTTAAATATGACAGCAGTGAAGTTTTGAGCCTTTTAGCACCAAAATAGAATAGGCAAGGTACCCAAGCACACAGATCTTCTCAGATGAAAGATGATGCAGTTGAAGGAAATCATTCAGTCGCAAAGCTTTACAGCCAACTGTAGGAGTTTTGATCATTCTTTACCTATCTTTTCCCCAACATGTCATAGAGTATTTATACACCAAATAAACTGTGATCTCATTCCCTTCAGTGAAATCATCTTTGCTGAAAATATGAAAGTGATCTCAGGCCACATGATGCAATTTGTAATTTCCCAAACAAGACACTAAGACATTGCTATTCTTACACACAGGTACAGACAAAAAGGTAATTTCTCCAAGATCACACAGAGGATCTGACATGGAAAAACCTCAGGACAACCAGGTTTTCAAGGCCTTTCCACAAATTATACAACTGGTTTTTTAACACTGTGGAAATGAATTCTTTGTGAGCTGACCAAATTAAGTACTAATAATACACACTGATCAAGTATTTTTCACATTTGTGCTCTATGACCACCTTGCAAGAACACAGCACATGGAACTGGGAATATTGTGCATAAAATCACGAGAACAATGAAGGCAAGTCAGACGGACTCAGCCCCTGGCAAGAGCCTTCTATGAAGGACCAGCTCTATTCTTTAGGGCTAAGCAAAGGCTGATATGGAACTTCCTGGATTTTCATGGCAAAGTGTTATTCTAGAATGGTGATGTAAGCAGGCACAAAATAAAGTTTGTAAATTCTGCCCACGTGAGATGTTACACAAACACACTATAGATATGACTGATGAGGGGAAAAACAAGTGGATGATCACTGCAACAAAACCTCCATGCTTTCAAGAGTGGTTGGTTTGGAGGAAAAGTTATGGGAATGCTTTTATCCCATCTCGTCTCACCATTTGTACGGAACTACACTCCTATGTACACACACTGCAACAACCCTTGTAAATTTATTCTTATTATCTTTTGTTTAAACTTGTTTAAAGTAAGTAATATTGATAATTTAGACAATACAAAATTGTAAGCAAAATCATAGGCAGGTAAAAAGAGTTATGTTGAAGATAAAACATTATCAATTAAAAAAATAATCAAACAGTACAATTTACTAATTTACAGTAACATTTATCACAATTTTCCCTCTTCAACATCCCTAGTTTTTGAAAACTGATGAAGATAAATTTTTAATAAGACAGTTCCCCTCATTTTAGGTAATGAATACACATATTTTCAAATGAAACATCAATTTCCTGCAGATTTACATTTGCAGAATGCAGCCACATGCCATATTTAATCTAATCAAACTGCAGGCTGCTGCTGCCAAAACTACTCCATCTATTTGCTGCTCATTGCACCTCCTTGACATCTGATTTTTTATGAAATCACTGAGAAGGCTAATTTTATCTCATTGAACATGATTTTTGCCTCATTCAACCATCATGTGACTAGAGAGAGATCAGCTCATCCAGCACAGAGAGGCAGCACAGGCACATAGGGGCAGCTGACTCACAGCTGAAATCTGTAAGGTGCAACCTAAATCTGTGTGCTCAGCCTTGGATTTACTTCACAAAAAGCACTTGTTTTGAACCAAACAGCTTAAGCAGGCTACACTTCCCTTCCAAATCCTGCTAAGTAATGTCAGCTTTATTCCAGCCTGGAAATATTCACCTCTTTGCTGTTCTCACGCTTTTGGGTGCTTTGCAGTTTCACTCTCCCCGATACGTGTGGTCAAGATCACCACACAACCCCTGAACAGAAAAGCTCACCTGAGTTCCCAGCAGTAACACTGCAAACACTGCCACAAAGCAAAGTCCTCTCTCCACCTTGAAACCAGTACCCTCAGCTCACACACCTTCCTTCCATCCTACACAATCCAATACACACACTGTACCCCACCAGCAGACTGAACAAAAGTGGCAGCACTGCAAGTTGTGTATGATCCCACCATACACTGCTGGCTCTACTTCTGCCAGGAGTAGTAATACAGCACAGGGGATTGATGATAATCTACACTTCAAAATCCATCAAGTCTACATCTGCACTGCCTTCTTCCAAGTTCAAGAGATTATCAGTCTCAGAAGGAAGATATCCAAGAGATCTTGAGGCATCTCAGAACACTTATATCCTACACCATTATCTTTAAAAGACCAAATGTTCTGTAAGTAAACACCAGTTCATGAAGCGCTCTGTGCACTTGAAAAAACAATAGCTCAGGTTTGAAATCCCTGGCCATAAACAGTTGCAGAACAGCACTCAGCTACTTGGAAGCACTTAGCACTCAAATATCCAAATCTTTCTTCCTCAGAGGAAAGAACTATGGGTTGGATGGAAGTATCCCGCAGGTTACACTCGGTTTGTGATCAGACAGATGAACCATATTTCCATAAACAAATAGGAAAACTGCTAAATACCGTATCAAAAAACCTCTTAGCTGCTTTAGTACAGGAAGAGACACAATCAAGAAAGTGCTTTGCCAAGTCTTTTTCATTTTTAATAGAGAATAAATGGAATCCATAGTAATAGCAACCCTCATCAAGATTTAAAACCAGAGGAAGTTGACCCCTTCTAAATGAGCCTCCTGCTTTCTCTAAGAAGTCAGTCTGTCTGTTCCACAGATACCTTGCAGAGATAAAGAAAGAAGTCAGCACAACATGCAGAAAACCTCCAGGGATTAGGAGCACTGTCACAGGGAAAAAGAAAGTACTGACTGATCTGCAAAGTAGCATCTGGAGGGAGGTCAAAATTGAAGGACAAGTCTTTTCAGTAGAACACATCGAAGGTGAAATACAAAATCTTTAGATCTTACTCTCGTGGTCAGTTGTCCACAGATTAAACACACTGACAGAGAAGTACTTCAAAGTTATTTTAAAAGCCTGTACACATGAAAGAATTCCCTACTCTGTGATACTGAAATTACTGCACTGGTTGAACTAAAGCAACTCCTTGGTAATAAACCCTTCATAAGGAGTTGTGAAATCCCTCCTCCAACACCACACAAATTAATATATGAAACCAGCAGGACACTTAGTGCCAAACCCACACCACCAAAGGTATGTGCCAGCCTTTCTTGAACAGTGCTTGAACTCAGGCCTACAAACCCGACTTTGAAATGAAACGGGGGGAGTGCAAAATAATACACAACAACTTTAATGAATTACAACCTCATTAAAAAAGTAGTGCTCCCCACTAGTACATTATTGGCATCCTCGCTTCAGGTGAATGAATTGTGGTACTCTGAGACTTCCATTATGTGTCACATTAGTCACAGACCTACACAGGATGCACACTGACTATGGGAAACACATGATTCTAAGTATTTACATTTTTTTTCAGAATACCTTAGTAATTCCTACCAAAATTAAACACTCATCCTTGTTAAACATTTAAAAAAGTAGCAAATTTAAGTTAAAATGCTTTCAACTGTTGGATAGCAAGCAGAGGAGTAATCATTTCTGCCAGACTGAAATCTTTTTTGATATTGTGACACCCACTATTACTAAAATTTCTATTTTCAACCTATTCACAACACAAATGTTACCAGTTACTCAGATTGCTTTAACTGATTGTGACAACTCAATAATTTTGAACTGTACTTTATATTTTTATAGGCTATAGCAAATTGATGCACAAATCCATCTGATGAAGCAAAACAAGCAATATTTAAGACAAAATGTACTTGCTTTTCTCTGTTCATCATCTTTGCAGTTCTGGAGTTTTTCATCAAAGAGCTGAAAGAAAGAGATACTTGTGAAAATACTGGAAGTGTTATCTTTTCATATAAAAAACCTCTAACTGCCTTTCTTCTATTTCAACAAAGACCTTTGGGGTGTATGAAGCATTTACCAAAACAGCCTCAACCCCCATCAACCCTTCCAGGTACCTGATATACAGGTACATGATTCCAATCATGTAAGATTTGGAAGCACATCTGAGATGCAGTTAAGCAAAGTAAAACAAATTCTTACTGAAAAGCTTTTATGTGCATTTAAACTGAGCCAAAACAGTTAACAGTTGCCTCTGAGGTGCATACACAAGTAATCATGAAGTTGTTCAAGGAAGAGAAAAGATTAAGGGTAATGCTCCAAAGTTCATCACACCCACCCTTGCTCAGAGAAGAGGATGTAATTTTTAGGAAGTGAGCTGCAGTTCTTCACTGCCTGCCTCAAACCTACTCATGTGTTCCCTTTCCCTTGAGGGCTGATTTCTGCTTCTAAAAAAAGACTGTGATCTTGGTCTCTGTCCATCCTCAAATTGACTCTCCTTTCAGTATTAATTAAATCCTATACCCCTCCCCCCAGATGGCCTGAAATAACAATTAGAGGGTGTAAACATTTAAATACCTTCTGTCACTGAAGTGTGCTCAACAACTCCAGAGTGGGAGACCAAGGCAGCTCCTGAGCAAGTCTCCTCAGGGCAGTTTTGAATTCTGTTTGCATCTCTTTTCCCTGCCTTCATTTTTGGCCCTACCCTCCAACAGAGTTTTTGCTGAATATCTCAAGTGCAATACTTGCACATTATATCAGGGAAAAAAACAATCCAACCCAGCAGAACTGAAGCAAACTCAACAGCAATTTTAACCTGCTGAGTCATGGGAAAAAGTGTCCTAGGTGCTGTTTTTCTCAACGAGGTGAGTACTGAGAGGTACGACCTCACTGTTCCTCACGTTCCCATCTATTCTTAAAATACAAAGTATAAAAAAACTGTGTTTGTACAACATTCCTACGGAATGTTTTCTCTCAAGGACAAGGCACAGATTATCTGTCACTACTACAATGAAGTCTGAAACTATCTGCAACTGTAGTTTACGCACTACTTGACAAATTTTTCTCTAGATTATAAAATGCTATGAGCAACACAATGATTTAATTACGTTTTCCAATTAAGCTTAACCCATCTTTGCCATTTCTGTAAAGGTATATATCAAACAGAATCTTTCAGCCATTGTAAACCATTTTATATAAAGCTCTTTGAGCTATTCTAATTTTTTAACTCCTTTTTTCAGCCCTTAGCTCATAACTTTTAATTTTTACACCTACATTAAAAATGTCTCTATTTCAATACTAGTTAGAATTTATGTAACATACTAAGAAAGTGAAGAGGAAATAAAATTCTATTATCATCAGACTTCATATATTTAAAAAGTGTGTTTTCACCAATTCACAGGTCAGCCAGATGATCTCTCTGCATCCCACATTTACCAAGAACATATGCCAAGCACAAAACATGAGTGACTGTCTCTGTTGAGCTTCCTTTCAACCTGACCTTGAAACCACCCTGGCAAGCAGACCCCCAACACAGTAAATACACCAGTTTGTCACCATACCTTCAACTGGTCTATCAAGATCTGTAAATAAGCATCAGCCTCCGTAAGTTTCTTGTCAAAATCATGAACGCTGGGAACGAATCCTGAATCCACACCCTGGAAATAAATAAACAAACGAAAATCAAATATTTAATTAGCATTTAGGACGAGGAAACACGTAACAACAATATGGTTTTGCTTGCCATCTGACTGAGAAAATGTTGCCTTGCTGCTCCTCCTGCCACGTGCAGACACAAGCAAACAGCTGAACAGATCTGGCTTCTATTTGCAGTAGCAGTAAATTGCTCCACATTTTCAATGGGGATATAATCATCACATGCCAGAGTACTTCATTACTTATGATTGAACAAATCCTCTTAAATTACACTGATTAAAGTTTCTTTGTAAAATATATAGGAGAGTTCAAGTTTTTCTGAAGACTGTCTTATGATTCCATATACATTTTAGTTGGGGAAGCCCAAACCATACCCACTTTTCACACTTCAGACAGTATTGTTCAACTCACAGCTTTTAGCTGAGCACTGCTAAATCTCTTCCTAAACATGGACCCACCTTTGAGCCATAAAGTTCAAAGCTGTTAGTCCTGGCTGCCCTAGTTCCTTTACAGCTGTAATGATTTGCATCCTTATCACTGTATTTGGATTCTGAGATTCTGTTGCACATACACTGCCAAGGACAAAGTATCAGTGCCACAAGAATGATTACTGTTATATTTTCTTGCTTGGAAATTTTTTTCTCCTAATAACATTAAACTCAGAGCACACATCTGCATATAACCTAATCCCTACCTTTAAATTGATACACCATACACTTAAAGACCCAAACAAATTCCCACTGGGTTACCACATCTTTAATTAGAGGAAAGAAAAGAGAGGATTCTTGAAATGGATTACTTCTGCTTTCACGCACATATACTAACACACTAAAGGTTTATTTATATAATACCTTTAATGCAAATGGAACTGCAAAACAAATACTGAAGCACACCCAGTTTGAAAAAAACTGTACACTGCAAGATAAACACACATAAGAGGAAAAAAAATCCATGAAGGATAAAGAAGCAAACACTAGTTATAACAGAAACATCACAGCAGTGACAATTTTCCTACTAGCCTAAATCCTTGCACAGTACTCACACTGATCTCAAACGTGACAACTTCCCTTCAAACTCTTATGAAACATGAACTGTGCTGTTTTGACTGCTGAGAACATCAGGAGTCTGAACATGTAAAGATCAGCCAGTGGGGGAAAAATATTTCATGTGCAGATGATGGGCAATCCATATTTTTAAAATTCCATATTAGCACAACGTTCTGTTTGGCATTGTTTGCTCTGTCAGAACAGTTTCTTTTATTTTTGTATGATATCAGGCCATCATATTAAGGGCTTTATTTATGGCTCTCTAGAGGTGTCAGCACTTGTGTGCAGTAGAGGAATTACTTGTTCTTCCTCTATCCAGCTGTGTGCACAGTATCACACACAGCCTAAAACATAAACCCATCTACTGACTGGAAAACACATTCTTTACTCACTGGCCAAATCTTAAACTGTGCTGCAGACTAATACCCAGATCTTGACAACAGCTCTACATGAGTAAATCTATCCACTTAGTTTGTAAACCAGCATGAAGAAAATATACTTAACCCCATATTATACTGTCCACACAGGACAAATTTAGGAATAGTGTTTTGAAACAAGGAAGAGGGAGGAGAAGAGAGGAAAAGAAAACAACTCTTTTCTTAATGACTAGAAATTAAGAAAAAACGGAAAGCACTCAGTATAATAAGTTACCAAAAAAAGTTCTAATAGGCAGAAGGGAAAGTCCTCTCAACCAAGCAACTTTTGACACTCTCTCGAACTAGTCAAGTTTAAATTACACTGAAACTACATCTGAAACCATATGAAATTAGTCTTCTATTTTCTTGTTGAAAATGGAATCGTCTGTACAGCCAACCCCATCAGTTCAGCAAATGGTCTTACAAGCTCAGTTAAAAATTCTGGAGGTCAGGTTTCACATACCAAACCCACAGGAACTATACAGAAAATTTCTGCTGAAGATACTATACACAGAAATATAGTTTATGGTGCATGTTACCTGGATGCTGCATCGAAATGCTGATTTTTATTTCAGTGATCACTCTATGACTACTGATATGTAACTATCTGGTATTTTTAGTGGTGGCTTAAAGACAAAACACCATTCTTAAATTTCAGGCTCTTAGCAATACGGGAAAAGCTGATCAAAACATTCAGTGTTACAACTGAGCAGACATCCACATCAAGCAAAGAGTGAAAACTGTAACCTAAAAAGTTCTATTAGAAAGTTAAAACTGCACTCAACATAAAGAGAAAGCCATAAAACCAAGTATAGTGTCAAGCTGACAGAGCAGAGAGATGAAACATGAAAATAATTTTGAAAAGAAGCAAAGATACTTAAAGCTGTAGCACTTCACTAGTTTACTCTTGGTTTGTTTAGATGAAATTTGACAACCTAGTGAGCAAATTCATTAGTCTTTGTTATATGAGATTAGGTTAATAATTTTAAGTTCTCACATAGTTTTAAAATTGAAAACTAAACGATAATTGGAAAGCTAAAGATATAAAGATGAGCAATAGCACAGAAAATCCCCTCCATAAATAGCAAACAAAATCAATCAGTATTTCAAACCTAGCAGTAATTTAGACAGAGCAGATATACAGAGTGCAGATTTGCATAACAAACCCTTATTTCTTGATTATCTGGTCACCCAAAGACACGGTATAAGTAAAAAGGGGAGCCTTTCTCTTCTTCCCTGCCATGAAGGAAATAAGGCTTCAAAAGAAATGGGTGAGCAGAGTCAATAGAATGGCATTTAACAGCTTGTTAAACATTTAAATTAGGAATTTTACATCTGAACCAGCAATCAAATTTTTATGAGAAACCGTATTATATGCTGCTCACCTATTTACAAAACAGGCTGCCTGCAGATATTGTTGAACTTTCAACTCCTGGAGGGCAGAGTTCAAAACTCAGCTGGATTTGACCCTTGAAGACCTGATCTAATGTACAAGTTTGTCTCACAAGGAGAAGGGTGTTTGGAAGAGGTGACTTCCAGAGGTCTTCTCCAGCTAAAGTCATGCTGTCATTCTAAAATTCAAATTGTGGAAGAGAACAGGAACCCAGACTATTTTAGATCTTCAGAAATACACTGATTCTATGTTGCTGTCAGTACCTATCTGAAGTAATATAACTTGTTTTTCCATTGAATAACTACATTTATTGGTAAGTACAATTTATTTCCCTCCAATAATGACTCTGTTCATGTAAGTTTTAAAGAATTAACAATTACCAGACAAAACAGTTGCAGAAGCAAGTAATTTAAAAAACTTCTCATCTGCCCACCACCTCCCAAACAAGGTGTTTTGTGTCTGACTCCTCCCCATTAAGAACCCCCTATTGTTAACAACTGGTTAAAAGAGAATAAGGTATCATAGCATTCTCTCCCTCATCCCTTCTTTCCTCCTACAACTTCTGGAATGTCCCTCCCTTTCAGGACATATCAAAACTTAAGGACCAGGCTCTACAGGGCACATCTCAATCCCAGTGTTTGTAGGCAGGCAGGAGGAAGTGGGGCCCAGCAGCACATTGGGTTAGATCCCAGTTAGAGGTCTCCCAGAGGAATCTGTGGGATCCCTAGTAATGCTGGGCAAGTAGACAGGATGGTCATCCTAGGAAAGGGTTTACATGATGGTCTGGGGTTGAGTAAACAACTCTCATGCTAACAGTCCTGCCAAATTAGTCCCTTCAAACACAAGCCTTTTTTTGGAAGGGGTAAACAAGAGGGCAACAACAAAATAGCACAACTGAAAATACATATTATGAGCCTTATTTTCACAAGAGAACTGCCAGCATTAAGAGAGTTTACATGTTGTTTCCTTGTCCTCCAAATTAGAAGTCACACATACCACTAACGCATTTGTATTCAAAACTTGTCCATGCTGGAAAATAATTCAGCCTAATTTAAACCAGTTCTTTCAAACTCAGATGGGATGAAAAGATTGCATCATCCTTAGAAGAAGCATACCAGAAAAATTCAAATATATTTCTCAAATAAAAGCATTACAATAATAGCTCTGCTGGGGGAGGAAGAGAGAAAGCTGTACAGAGCAGACTTTCTTATCTTTTTGAAGACACTTCTGCTACATTCTTCATCTAATTAGGATTCCAAGTCCAACTAAAAATTCTTGTGTAAGTTAGTTTAAAGAAGTCAATAAGAATGTTTTCCTTCCATCCACAACATCTCATCAAAAACACATCCCCTGTCTACAGCATCTTTGATTTTGTCAAGTAGGAAATTGCCTGTAAGGACCACTACTCGTAAGCCACTAAACAAGAGCACTTTTGTGGCAAAAACAACCCTATTTTTTTTTCCTCTGCTAGATTTTTAAGCACTATTTAAAGCTCAGAATGTAAATGTCTTAAGATCAGTTTAAAAGCAAATATATGGGTTCTGGAAAGCATACGAGCCTTCCAAGAAGTCAGAATACTGCAATTCTTATAAGAAAAATTCTGTGTTGCAAAACACAACATGTCTGGCAAACACTGTGTAGTTATAGATATTATCAGGTCTCCTAGGAAAATAGAAAGTTCAAAAAACAGAAGTATTTACACACTGATGTAAAATTCTGTCTTTAAAGCATAGGTTACGATTCTGAAACCTCACAAATACTAACCATATCCTAGACTACTTTTTATTTACCTATAATCTATTCACTGATCTATAATCAACATAGACAATGCATATGTTCTAAGGTGCTTACCCACTATCAACAGTTATTTTGTTAGCAAAATCTGAAAATAGCAACAAGCCTGCCAACACTATGCCCTTCCAGCAGCACTCGAAATACATCTATACTGGATATATTATTAATCTAAAAGAACATGTTCTTAGTTTTTTGCAAGAATTCTTGACTCACACTAGAAGCAGCATTAAAAAGCCAAGGAATAACAATATAATATACTTAAGAGAATAATATACTTAACATATAAGAAAGTTTTACTCTACCTTTCATTCTTGTTTGCAGCTTTAGAAAGGTCATATAAAAATCCTGGTTAATGTAGTACTAAGCGATCCCCTACTATCAACAGTTTTGGGAACACTTGACACCAGCATAAACGAAGGGGAAACAAATCAGTTCCCCTGTTGTTTACTCTCACCTTCGCTCTTTCTTTCCAGTCAGCATAAACATTTACCTTGCCACACAAGCAACTCAATGTGAAAACTAACTGAGGTTAAAACTAAACTTGGAAAGGCAGTGCAGCAGGAAAAGTAGTTTTAATTTGTGCCAGTTCTGAATCCAGTTCCAAATTCAGGTATTCTTGCTACACTGCCTCTTCCTTTTTGCTACAAGTAAGACAGGACTGCTTACAGTAGGAGTACCAACTCCCACATGTTGGGAAGCCCTGGTGTAACTTGGTGTTTAAGCCATTGTATCATTCTTCACAGCAACTATCACAGATCCACTTCTCAGAATAGTTTTCTTACCCTACTGTCTGCTATTGAGGAAGTAAACATCTTATTTAAATTATGGAGCTATCGAGCTACAGAGCGATTAATTTTTATTTAATTCCTTTCACTTTTACAGTGGTAAGAAATTGCTCACCTTTGTACTGACAGTAATTTCAATTCCTTTGTCTGTACAGAGTCCACTCAGAGGCTGAAATAGTTTAGGGTAGATCAAATAAGAAAGTTACTGTGGTCCTATGAGACACCAGTTATCTTCAAGGGGTTTTCACACTGGAGAATTCCAGAACCAAAAAGTACTTGTAACACTAGGGTGCCACTTGAAAGACAGTGAGGAAAGCAGGGTATTTACACTAAACAGGACAACTAGAAGCATGTCCTGTCTGAGTGGGACTGCTGGCTGACATAAGATGCTGCTGAGGAACAAAAGAAAATTTGAGATATCTTATCACCTCTGCTCAAACAACAAACCTAATATGCCTTCACCCCAAGAACACCCTCCCCCTTATCTTCTGTGGGTATGAGGCAACTGATGTGCTGCCACTGCAAAACTACTGGTCTGGTAATGCCTCAGCAGCAACAACCTGGGGGGATAAGGGGAAAACCACTGGTGGGTTCAGAATGGTACTTCCAGTAGTATTGCACCATCTGTTCAAGGACTTTTCAACAGACAAAGCTAATACTAGAACAACTATGTGTATTTTTCGCAACAGCTTTACCATAAGTACATACAAAAACAAAGCGAGCAGAACAACAGACTTCAGTTTCAAAATTCAGCCAAATTAGGCTACAAGCATATCTGAAATGTTTCCTCCCTATTGTTGTTCCCTTTGGATACAACACTACTAATTGTCAGCCCTCTGGGCAGCTTGGTTCCCTTTATTCATTCTGTGTATTTATGACTCAGTTCCTTGCCTGTAGCTCATTCTTGCCAGTTTAGGCTTTGAGGAGCAGGGGAGAAAGGGGGTGCAGAAGAAATGTGTTTCATTACATGTTTTAAAAGCATTTCTATTATAAAGCCTGAAGGACTAAACAGTAGAACATTTAGGCAAAAATAAAATCAGCAAGACTAATCAGACTAGAGAACACGCAGACACCACTTCACCTTTCCACCTCGCATTAACTCGTAATCCTTCCTGATTTGGTTGACTCAACACACGAACCACCTGGGTTTCAGTACAGTTTCTCACATTTCAGATGTGAAGCAACTTTTAAGTCTGACTTTCCGAACTTGAATACTCTCATCCCAGAACAGGCAGACTGAAAGCAGCACGAAAACACGGGGAAAAAATACTCAGAAAAGATACATTATTTTGGACAAAACCACACGCATAAAGGTTTTGTATGACAGACAATCACATGTCTTTCTGTTTGAGACAGAAACTAAGAACCCAAGAAAATGCCCTTAGCGAAAATAATCTCTGCCGCGGCATTCAAACCCCTCCATCCCGCTGAGCCAATAATCCCCAAAGAAGCCGTTTGACTTTTTTTGCCCAAAGGAAAGCGAAAGCGCACCGAGCGCCGTTTTGTTGAAACGCTATTGAGGGCAAGGCGCGTTTGTGTACACGGGGCTCCTGCATCCGGCTGGGAGCATCCCTGCGGGCGCACGGGACCCGCCGGCGCTCGCTGCTCCCGGTCCCGCCATCCCGGGGGCTCCGTGCTCCCGGTCCCGCCGCCCGCTCCTGGAGCCGCCGCGGGCAGAGGGGCGGGCACTCGGCTCCCCGCCCGCCCGGGAGGCGCCGCGGGGCTGCCCCGAGCAGGGTGTGTGCCCCGGGGGGCTCCCGCAGCCCCGGCACCCGCCTCCGCCCGTGCCCGCGCCGCCCCTACTCACACCGGCCATCCCTCGGTGGGCAACGCGCGGGGAGCGGAGCCGAGCACAGGAGCGGGGCCGCCCGCCCGCCGGGCCCCGCTGCGCCGCCTCCAGCGGGCCGGGAAGGGGCGGGATGCGAAGGGCAGGGAAGGGAAGGGCAGGACCCCCCCGGCCGCGGCCCCGCCGCGCGTCACGAACAAGGCGGCCGGAGATTGGCGAGGGGGCGGCCCGGCCCCGCGGAGCAAAGGGAGGGAGGGGCAGCGGCCGCTGGTAGAGCCCAGCAGGGCCAGGCCGGCCCTGGAGGCACTGCGGGGCTGTGCCTGGGCTTATCCTGCGCTCGGCCCAGCAGCCACCCCCCGAAACTTCGGCCCCTGTTCGCTCCCCTGCACGTCCCACCGGTACCTCCCACAGCAATGGAGACCTCTCTCCCTAACCCGTAAAAGAATGAGGTTTGGCAAGGATATATTTCATTCTTAAATCAGTGCCTGCTCAGCCGTCTGTGGAGATGGCAAACCTTGGAAGTTCCCGAGTGGGGGTGTAACTGATAGCTGTTCCAGCTACTACACAAACAAGGGCCTCAGAAACAGAAATGTTACGTGACCGATGAGGAAGGTTCATGAAAACGAGTGGTGAGCACACAGCAGTGGCCCACAACATACCACATTCAATGGTAAACATATTTACCAGGGAGGAGGAGATGTTTCTTAGTAAGCAGTTCTGAACTTCTAATTATTCCCTCGAACATTACCAGATAAATTACTACCTTAGGCTTTTTTATCTAAATATGCTTTACTCAGCTGAAAAACTCAAGGAATGTCAACAGTTATGTAATGGGAAACAGTTCCATTATTAGTTACAATCATGAAATCTATTTCTGCCAGTAAAACTACACTCACCGTTTCTAGAGAGCATAGAAGTGTACATTTTGATAAAACCAACCTATACTCTGGTGTTTCATTCCTGTGCTCTGTACCTCCAAGCCATAAAATATCTTCTGGTGGAGGTAATGGCACAGATTCCTTTTACTTCATTTTAGATCCTAAACCACTCATGTTAACGTCTTCACTTTCTAAACTGAGGACAGGGAAAGAGGCATCCCTTGGGAAGGGGCTCAGCTTTTCTACCTCCACATGTTGTTCCCTAGATAATCTCTCTCCTCACACCCACTGCAGTCTGGGGTTCTTTGGTCCCTGGTCAGCTACTGTGTCCAGATGGAGAGATTACTTCTAAAATACCCATGGCACGTTACTAGGGATACAAAGCTGCTTGTCAAACAGGAATTCTTATCCAGGGATCTGCTATCCAGTAGAAAATTTATAGTGGTCTTTTATAAATCAAAAAAGGTTGAAACCCACTCTTTAACAGGCAAGTTGACTGGGACTGCAAAAGTGCCTAAAGTTGGACAGGCCAAATTCAGGTTTGTTCCAACTCTACACTGGGCAAATGTCATCTAAATCTATCTTCTCTTTATGTGATATTAGGGCATTTTACTATGTATTTCTTCACACAGGGTCAAATGTTAAGAGATCTAATTCTCTTGCCATATTCCAAAAGCACCCCAAACCTTTATTCAACACAAATAGTGCATACCTGCTTTAAGATTGCTACACTGTCATCAGACACCTTTGTGGTACAAACCAACTATGAGAAAATCTCTTTCATGAGAGTTTGGGTTTCTCTCCAGGGCAAAAATAAATGTTTAGCAAGTCCTATAGACATGTCCGGGTCTGGAACATTTCCAGAAACTGATCTTAGATCACAGAATCAGAGAATATCCTGAGCTGGAAGTGACCCACAAGGATCATCTAGTCCAACTTGTGGGACTAGATAACTAGTGCTAAGAACCATCCCCATTGCAACTCATCTGTCCTTAGGACAATAAACTACTTCCAACTTACACAGTGGATTCAAACACAAGCTATTTATTTACCATTCTTGTCATCCAGAGAGGTTCAGTGCTGCTGTCTCATTTTAATTTCAAAATTAGGTGACGTACAAGCACGCAACACGCTCGACCCAAAAAGGACTAATTCCTAGTTTTACTCAAAAAACCCAAACTACATGTATAACACTAAGTCTGGAACCTTATTGCGAATATAAATTCTAAAAAAAAAAAAAAGAGTTAATGCTAACTGCATATATTATGAGTTAATTAAGGGAAGTCTTATACTAACTTCTCATGATAGTAAGACAAGAAAATAGTACCAGACTTGAACCTAATCTCACATACCCAAACTGATGTTTTACTGTATCTGATTGTATAGGCTATAGAACAAGCAGATATTATATAGGATTTGTTTGATATTAGCAGTTGTGCCATGCATTGCTTTGAAAAAAAGAAAGTAAAACAAGTCAAAAGTGAAAGTGAAACTTGCCTGAAGCTGGAGGGTATGGCGGAGAATGGTGTCCTCTAAAGCATGGATCCACTTCTCCCTCTCATCTGCATCTCGAGCTGAAAAAGTATCAAAAAGATATAAATTATATGTAGTCTTATATACTAAAAGCCATATACAAACAGATCTAATGTGCACACTAAATATGGAAAGTTGCCAAGGGCACAATTTGTTGTGCTCAACAAATTCTTCAATGGTTACAGCTCTGTCCCTTGCCCAGCTGTAGGGGCATACATACAAAGAGAGTTTGCACAGACAGTCCTCACTTAATTCATTAAGTCCTCTTTGAATTTTCATATTTACAAAAAGCTATTCAACCTGTAATAGATTATCCATTAATTCTACTTCAGTGTGGACACAGTAACTCTGAATAAGTTAGCCTTTCAGGTATGGATTCAGTAGACAGGGCAAACACCTCTAACAGGTCACCAGTGTGAATAATGAAGCACAAAGAATAACCTGAAGTATATAATAAGCATTTTTTAAACTCAAGACAATCCTACTCTAAAACCAAATAAAACCTAAATTATATGTTAACAACACACAAAAGAACATTTTCATACTTCTGCAATAGACCACCAGACAGTTTTAATTAAGAACCCAAGTCAGGATATATTATATCTATAAAAGAGTATTATGACTCTCAGTTGCAGACAGTGATAATTAAGAAAGCAATATATTAAGTGATTATTAAAGGGGGATTACAGGACTGGGGGCACAAGAAAGAGAAGAGGAGCTGGAGGAGTAAGATGAAGAACAGATCAAAACAGACTAAGGACTATCATCACTTTTTTTTTACCCAGATACCTCTTTTCTTCACCCCTACCTCCTGTACAGACACACCACCTTCACTTCACTAGTTTGAAAGAGTTCCTTGCTGTGCTCTAAGAGCGTTTAAAAACCACTGGAGCAGAGAGTCAGTGGACTCCAGGTAAAGAAAGAAGAGAAATTCCACAGGCATTAAATAGACTGTAAACAAACTGGCCTATATATGGATTTAGAATAGTTATTGACAATTGTTTCTAGTTCCTCATTCAAATGGTATTTAAAAGAAACAGGAAGCCTGTTAAAAGCAAGGAAAGTTTAAGTGAGCTACCACCTATTATGAATCAGAGGGCTGAGATTCCTATCAGACTTATTTGTCAAGGAGTTCAGAGGAAATATTTTTAGGTTATACTGAAATGTACTCTCCAGTTCAAAATGCTTTGTTTCAATGTTCCCTTTCTCACTCTTATATTTCCACCGCTTTTATTCTTTGGAATCTGCAGCTCAAACCTATCCAGGTTTGAGACCACAGGTCTTCAAAACATGTAGATTTTTCTACACTCCCCAAAGAAAACAGTATCAAGATAAACACTGTGCACTGTGTTTACTTCAGTATGTATACACTAATTATTCCAAGTTAACAAAACCATCAGGAAAGGATTGACAATGTATGTGAGAGATAGGTAGGAATGTCTTTTTAATACAGAAATTTGGTCCAAGCCTAACCAATGAGGTGGCCTCACAAAGCAGTGGGGCAAAACTTCCATTACATACAAAGTAAAAGTAAAAGTTTCAAACCTGTCTAGGTTTTTTTTTTTCCTAAAAACACACATTTTCCCAGATACAAGTCAATCCCTACTTATTGTTCTTTTAAAATAATAAAGCACAATCAATTGCCACAAGTATTCTGGTAACAATACCATTAACCTGCACAAATTAAAACTAGACATAAAGGAAAGTGGCTTCCCAAAGTGCTTTCAGATGCACAGAGGAAGTCTGCAGGAAGAAGTTAAAGTAATTAAATGCTACTTAGAACAGCAGGTGAATAACTTTTCTGCAGGGACTGCAGCAAGTATTAAAAAGCTGGATTTGCCATCTGTAATACTCTCAAAAGCTCACTAGAGAGAACTTCTAATTTAAGGGGTTCTACCCACTAGTGATCTGTACTTTAATTGAGAAGCTGAAGTAGGTGCTGAGGACAAGTGTATAATGCAGAGAAAGCAGACAGGATGGAGGGACAGAGGCCCTGTGAACCTTGCCCAGTGACTGCATTAGCCCAAATACGTTCTACAATGTGCAAATTATAATTTTTATTTTTTTTTCTCATTATGTACACACATGTACACACAAACACCCTGCTCTTTTTGCACAGTATATCTTACTCTTTAATTTCAATTACTGAATTAGTCAATTAGAATCAATTTTAATGCTTATTAGCTTCTTTGGTTCTGCTAATCAAGAACAGGCCCCTTTGCTTAGTCCTGCCAGACACATTAATTAAGTTGATGCATCTTATACCAGTCAATACATATATAACCTATATAGTTACCTGTATCTATCAGTATTTGAGATGTATCAATACTTCAACTTTTCAAAGGTGTGTTCAAAGTCACAGTGGTTAACATATTTCAGCGTGTGTAAGGTTTCTTGGTTATATTTTCTGGTTTTTTTTCTGGTTTTCCGTGGTTTGTTTTTTTTAATCTTACTGGAGAACTGGGGTACCAAGGAGCTCCTAAGTAACTCACAGGATACAAAAATCCCATGTTAAAGGTTTTTTTCCCACGATTATTGAAACTAAAAAAGAAACAATTAAGCTGCAGACCAGTGAATTAATCCTTGTATTGCAGCAGAATTCCTGTGATCTTCCATACTGGCAGCAAAAAGAGGTCACTGTATTAGCTAAATACTAATCTCAATATACAGTAGCCCATTAATAAAGGTTATCACATCATGACTTGTATCTGAACCCGCAGCAGAACAGAGAGGCCTCACAGCACCAGGGGAGACCTACAAACCAACCAATCCCTACAGCTCAAACACGGAACTGACTTTCCCATGCTCATAAATAAACTACATTTTTGAAGCTTCTACTCCTCTAATGACCCCTTTATAGCTCTTTCTGCCAGGGCTCAGCAGAAGGAGAAAAGCTGTATGTTTTCCTCATATACTAGACATTGCAAACCTCTGGCATAGCATGATCAATCCTTAGGGAGAACAACATGAATCTCATCAATCCTGCTACTCAGGCCACGATAAATCCAGGAACACTGCCACAAGAAGACTGCTTACTACATAGAAAACACACAGCATCAGAACCTTTTAAGCACTCTCTGTACAGAACACTGGATTAACTTTCAGACCATCTATCATCAACAGCAGATCCTCCTGGCTCTCCTCCATAGAATCTTTTAAGAAAACCACGGAGAAAACAGTAGGATGCAGTTTTTAGTAAAGCGAGCTGCAAGAAAAGTTATATTAAATCTAATCAAAATGGCTGCTGTGAGATTAGGTGCAAGTAAAAGCTCCCTAATGGTAAAAGCAATTTAGAACTGAACAGCTGCCAAAAGATCACTGATGAAAAAAAAAAAAATCAATGGACATTTAAAAAAGAGATTAGCCAACACACTCAGAAACAATTTATGGGAAAAATCTACACACAATGCTCAGAGATCATTATCCACCCATCTGTAGGGAAAGGTAGATATACAAGCTGGTTTTCATTTAAAGAAGGCAACCTTGGCCAAAGAAAAAGCTCTAATATATTTTCAGGTAAAAAGTTAGTGCTGCACACAACAAAATATGCACCCTGCATCTGCAAATGCTGGAGGCTTTCTTCAGCATGTAGGGGACAAGAACATATTTGGGATAAGCCAATTATTATCTAGTCCAAAGAATTACACCAGTATCTGTGCTCATTAAAAAATGGAGGAATGATATCTGGTCCCTCCTGGCACAAAACTTCTAGAAAGAGAAGAAGGGCAGGGGGCAAAAGAGAGAAACAAGTTGCTTTTCCCCAGGCTGACTCTAGAATAAGAGTATGACAAAAGACAAATAAGAAACACTGAGACATCTATGTGAGGAAACAGCTAGCACTTAAAAACATATAAGTGCTAGTTCAGCTGTTTATAAGTGATTAATGTTTTTAATGCTAATTAGAAATTAAACAAAGGAGCCCACTGCACTACATGAATATTCATTGTGGTTCTTAGTCTCAGGGGTTAATGCAAGAATTACCTGGTCAGCTGAAATTCAAGTTGTATTAGGGCATCAACTATCCACAAAAATAGCAATGCTATATCTGCAGTTGAGAGGACACTAGCACTCCCTGTGCTTTTCTCTTTTTTAAGTGCCAGAATTATTAATTCAGTTTTTACTGCAATTTAACAGTGAACATTTGCATGTGGAACAAGCTAAATCCACACAGAGCTGCATAATCACTGCTATATGCAAGGGACTGGAATCATTAGTGGCCGAAACATTGCAAATTTACTGTGATTAGGTCAGTTAAGCTATTTTTACTTTTTTTTTCAATAGAATTAGTATTTATGAGCTAGATTACAGATTGTTCCATATGCTTAACCCCTCAGTCCTCTGTGTCTGTGGTGCATCCTCTGAAAGACACCTGTGTAATTTACTGTGACATCTCAGGCACATCTGAGACAACCACGGGGTACTTAACATGATCACAGTCCTATTTATGACTAATTCAGTGAAACACACTTGAAAAGCATGTCATAGCATTACAGTGTGTTTGGTAACAATATTTTTAAAGATGTGCCTTTTTTGTGATCTGTCTGGTTGAGCTTATTCAAAAGATATTTTAACATCCGTTTTATACTAAAAAAAAAAATCCAAACTGTTTCCTAGAGGTGTTACAAAGAAAGAAAAGCAATTATTTGACCAAAGAGAAAATCACAGAGTGAAAAAAAACTACTAAAACCAAGAATCACTGCTTCTACTGAGGAATTTCTGCAATTCAGAAAAATTGTGCTTTAAAACTCCCTTTTTACAAAATAGCCCTTTTTCTCTGAATTTCCCAAACTGCCATGTCAGATATGGCAGGGATTGTAAAAGGTTCTATTCTATGAGGATAAGAAGGCAAATGAAATTCAACTACATTAAATGCTCTCTGCCTCTATTAATTTCCCAAATAGAGAATAAATTTTGTAATTTGGAGTTCCTATAATATTTACTTTGTTGTGTAGAGATTATATGTGTTTATATAATGTATACCAAATGTTAAAGTACAGCATAAAACAGATTACTTTTTCCAGCCTAAGCTTTGGTGGCATCCAAAGATTAGATATAAACAAGTTAAACGATTCTGCTCCACGATACAGCATTTCCCACCAGCATTTCTAGGTCATGCACAGCAGTACTTGGAAGACAGAATACACAAAACATATCACCTCAGAATCAGCATACTGGTGCTTTTTTTTTTGTGTTCATCTACATGGGCATTAGGATGAAAGAAAAACCTCAAGAACTAGTAAAAAAAAAATCACTAGATTACTTACAAATACATCACACTGTCAAAAAATGAAATGCATGTTTTATTTTCATTCACTGTGACCTACTTACAGGCAGAACTCAGTAAGAAAAGTCTATTACACCCACAGAGTCAATAGAGTCAATTATGCAGCCTTCATTCTGAAAAAACTTCCACTGATTTGTATGCAAAATTCCCCTATTTTCTCAGCCAAGTGCAGAACTAATGTAGTATCTTTACACACAAATAACCAGATAATAGAGATGAAATTCTAACCATACTGAGATCAATAGGATTTTTGCCACCAGCCTCATTGGTGGGAGATTTTATCAGTAGTGCTCAATAAAGTGGAAAAGTCACACATCAAAGGACTGTTCCATGGCTAAATAAATTGCTTTTTAAAGTCACTGAAAGGCCTTTCAAACCATAGAAAAACATGCAAGATGAAGCAGCACTTCATACAAGCCTACCAAAACACTACAGTTTCATTGCTTACAAATACCCTTCTAACACATGCAGCTCCCACATCTGTCAGTAAGTTGAACCTTATTTCCTCTATATCACAGTTTTGGAGTTGTCACAATCATTATTCTCCTCCTGATGCCATTCTCCACCCACACATATAAATCAACCTCCTTTTGTTCTGCAGGTGTCTGACTGGCCTGATCTCCCTGTCCCTACAGGAGACTCCTGTGCAGCCACAAGACACTATGTCATTAGACTTGCCCAAAATAAAAGCATCCAAAGGTCTCCCGTGTACAATGCTTTAGTAAGATTAATCTGTGATCTCAAGAAACCAACTGAACTGCTCTTTCACTGTTATCTAAGCTCAAAAGATTTTTTAGTAAGCTTTATAATCAACTCATAAACGTACCTTTGGGTGGAAAGGTATGTTTACATACCTTTTGTGTGACAAAGGAAATACACTGTCAAGTCACTATTAGTTCTCTCTGGAAATTCATGCACAATGTGTAATTTTGTAATTAAACAATTCTCAACGTGGGACAATCTGCAAGTATCTGTTTTTTCAATAGAGAATAATATTTAAATATTAATAATAGTAACACTAAATAATATTTCATATGGTATATTTGGTGAAAATGGCTTTTAAGGTATGTTTGCATTTAAAATCAATCACAGAACCACAGAATGGCCTGGGTTGGAAGGGACCTTAAAGATCATATCATTCCAACCCCCCTGCCAAGGGCAGAGACACCTTCCACTATCCCAGGTTGCTCAGAGCCCCGTTCAACCTGGCCTTGAACACTCCAGGGATGGGGCAGCCACAGTTTCTCTGGGCAACATGTTCCAGTGCCTCACCACCCTCACAGTAAAGAATTTCTTCCATTGCAGATCACATTGATAGAGCTCAAAAGCTACTAGTGTGAGGAAGAAACCATATTTTGGTTTGAACTAAAAAAATGAAATAGAAAAAGAAAAATACAGCCATTTTCTTAGCCAATAAAATAGCTCTCAATTTAACAGGTTAAACTCAAGTTTATTGCTGCTTGGAATTTCTCGTTAACACCGAAGGAAATGAGTGTTTAACCATTCAGTATCCCTCCCCTCCTTATAGTGAGACCTTTTCTGACCATTTCTCTCCTTCCAATATAGTTGCCAATAGATACAATTGAGATAACAGACTCATACTGATGCCAAAAGTAACAAGCAATAAATATACTCTTTCTTCCAGAGGAAGGAAAAGAGAAAACAAATGGATGCCTCACACAGACACTGTTTCAAGGTATTATTTCTTTGCTACTCTGAAGTTCAACATACATTTTGAAATCTGCAGCTTCAACCTCAAGAAATGGAAACCCAAGAAGTGTTTATATATGACCATAACAACTGAATGCAGAGAGTCCCATTAAAAATGGGAAACTCTAGGGATGAGTATAGACAATTATAACACAGGATGCTACAGGTGCAAGAAGGAGCTGTGTGAAGCAGGAAAAGCACAACCACGCACTGCTCTCTGTGCTCTGGTCACAAGTTCCAACTGCTCAAAGTGTCAATAGCAAAAAGAGGGTAGATGGAAGAGAGAGGGAAGGACAGAAAAATCACTGCAAAAGCTCTATTTTTGCAGTATTGCCAGTCAGTGGAGGATGAGATGAGGCCCAGAACTTTGTGCAGCCCAGACCTGGTCAGGTAAAAGGAGGAGGACAGGTAGCTCAGCTCTGGTGTTACATGTATGAAGAGAAGGCTGGAAGCTTTACTCTTAGCATAGCTGCTCATCCTCCTCTGCAATATAAAAGCCCAGATGAGCATAGCATAGAGGAATTCACTGTTTCAGCATCACCAGAAACCTAAAAGATGCTGAAAATGTTAGCTTAGGACAAACGATGCGGTCACAGCACTAAACATCACTGAGGAAACCAGCACAGACCAGGATTTCACACCAAAATCTCCCACTAGGCATTTTTTTGCAATGTAGGCATTTAATATCAGATTAAAAAGTTCTCAAAACCTTTTTTGGGAAAAGGTTGCAATTTATGAATCGTTATTTAAATTAGGTAATGTGATAGACTGAAGTGTCTCTTCATACCACAAGGGCAATCAGTTTCCTGTCGTCTATTTGGTGGACAATGTCAAGGTTTTGTAAAAGACTATAAATATTGACTATTTTCCCAAGTAGTGGTGAAACACAGGTATAGAACCACTATAATTAATTTTGATACTTAACACAAATACTTAAAATCTCAAATTCTGATACAGCTCAGCAACTAAACCCTTTGTGGACCTCAGTATATCCTCAATAATAACTGTCTCCCACATTAACAAAAATTCCCTGCTTTTGTAACATTAAGGCCTCTTGCTGTGCATATCTCCCTTTTTCCTCAGCTGGGATGGTAGGCAGACACAAATCAAGCTAAAAACTGGGGAAGGATGGGAAAGAAGGTGAAATCTACCTTTAGCAGCTGACAGCTTTCATGTAACAGGAGAATAAGTTGCACAGCAACATTCATGCTTCATTTCTCAGATACTTTTATGGCAGGCATAGGAAAGGAAAGACAAAAGCTAAAGCAAAATCATCTCAGATCAATGCACTGGACTGCTTCCAATCTTTCAATCCTTTATTACACAAAGCAGGAGACAAAACTGATTCACCTTCCAAGGAACTGTACTGCAGGCTGTAAAAATAAGAGCTGGGTTTTTCAGGTAGGAGTTAAAAAATCTGAATTCCTTTTTCCTGCACACAGTGTGCATTTAGTGAAGGATTTCAGTCCAAATAAAAGCTATTATGGCTTCAGGTTAGACAGCAAATCAAATATCAGGAAGAAATGCAACAATAACCTTGCTGGACTCTGTTGAACATCATGTTCCCACTCTTGAATTTAAGCCACAAGCATCCCAGTGAGCAGAAGGAACAGCTAAGTGATATGAAGGAGAGAAGAACTGAATTTCCAAATGGAGAGAGCTTATAGTCTGGTGATGATATGAAGATGTTAAAAGAAAAGCAACAACAAACGACCCCCCCCCAGTGTTTGAAGGTTATGGAACATGTACTACAGCAAGGAAAAATATATTATCAAGAAAGAGCTTCTGACAGGAAGGTAAATTAAACTAAGAGCATTATCCCAAATGTCTTATAGCAACTTGAATGGATTTTTGCATCTAATTGAACAAACCAATGAGGGAATGCTTTGAGATCTGCCTAATTCAGAAGCCTTACAAGCAAACCATGAAACTGGATATATAGCATGACCAAAGGAGGACCAATCGGGAGATAAAATACATAACTTTTAAATACATTTTAAAATTTCTGAGGTCATTCTGCTTCCATTCCCCCTCCAGTGTGAACAGGTATCAATACAGCTGTCCATAACAATAACATAAAGGGGAAAAAAATCTGCTGGGCACTCTGGCAGAGCTAAAGTTAAGCTGACAGTAAAATCAAAACATGCTGTTTGTTTTATTGTCCATATCTATTCAATTCACTTTTTTCCTTTATAACCAGGTAATAAATATATGGATCCCATTTGGGATGTACCCAGTCATCATTCAAAACCTACATTGTATTTGTAATAAAAAGTTCTTAATTTTTACTAATGTTCAGTACAGGGCTGGCCGCTAGGAAGCACAGTTGAGAACAGAAGAGAGAAGACTCTCAAAGGCAGCAATAAAATATGAACTATACACGAGCAAGACTCAAAATTTATCATTATCCAGTGACAGGTAAATCTCAGTGGGAGATGCTGGAGATTTAGCACTTTGAAAATTCAGTTACACACACACACATATGGGATCAACATCCATGTGAGAAGTTGATCAGACACTTTAAATGACTTATTTGCCCTTCACCTCATTACTTACATCTCTAGAGTGTTAGTCAGATGTGCACATTAAGATATAATCAATTAATCCAGTACTAAGGTTTTCCTTCTTTTCCCAGATTCAAATTCTATCACTGCCTGCCAGCAAAATTTTACCAATCAGTACTTAAAGTCTGAGTGAATGTAAATAGTTTTCTTTTGGAGCCTGAAAGAAAAACCGTTCCACTGCAGAACATGCAGATCAGCAAATCTTTGAAATCATGTTTTTTTAAAGTTCTGGTATTTTCCCAGGGAAGCTCCAGGTTGTTTGGATCCCTGGCTGACTTTGAGAATGAAGGAAGGCAGTAAGGAGGAAAGAAGTGACTGTGTCTTTTAAAAAGTTGCCGTTTCTGCAGCAGTCTTCTCTTGTAGAAGACTTCTTTTGTAAAGGGTGAATGTATTTATAGCTATGACTATCCTGCAGAAGAAACGTTCTATCTGGTTCAGGTATAAAAAAAACTTAGAAAGAAATTGTTAGGAATATTGTGTTTTCTTGGATTATTCCCAGAATCTATCCTACATAACCTATGTAGTCTCAGCATATATTTTGTAGTACTTACATTATTACCTATTCACCATTCCTGACTGACAGTGACCTATATTTTGCATAAGTTAAAGCCTGTGTAACACTGAATTAATTTAATATAATGAAAAAATGTTTTGTATAAATATGACATAAGGGTTGCATGAGGTTAGAATACATTTAGAGTGGCTGTAAGGACTACAGATATAGTTCTACTGAGCTTTTTTACACTGAAATATCTCAGCACTAATATCTTACCTGTCTTTTTACATTTTTTACAATAAAACCACATATATTAACACTGTGCTTGCATCATTACAATTTCCTGGATATCAGGGACGTTACCTTCATAATATGCTAACAGAAAAAGCATAATCCAGAAAACAGTGTACAAGATCTTAGCTGTACATTAAAAAAGCATACATAGATCCCAGGAAATGCAGAGAAATCGAGATTATAAAGCACAAGATGTTATGTGACAAAATTGGTGTTCAAAAATTATCAGTGTTATTGAGAGTAGAACATTACTTGTATCATATATTATCAGTTTTTAAGACATCTGACCACTCAAAGGAGAATATAGTATAAAACAAACAAGATGTATTAAAAAAGGTCTATTTTAGTAACTAAAGAGAAGAGATTTCTAGATTTACCTGTATCAAGTTCTCAAATATTCAGCAGTATTTAGCTTCACAGTACTGAAAGACTGCACTAGTACAGCATTCCATTACTGCATTAGCAATTAGCTTGCATTTTATCAGCTATCCTTGGGAACAGTAGATTGAAGTATTACTGTGAGCTCAGCATTATGAAGGTATGTTTATGAGGCTTAATGCAGTGAAAAGCCAGACAGCAGCAGCATTTAGGAAGAACTGTAGCACAAGGAATACAGAAGCCAGTGACAATATGGTGTACAATTAATATTTTTCATTAGAAACAGTCTCACAAAAACAACAGTATTAATGACAACTCCCATTTGCAAAGCACTGATTTAAAAATATATACAGTACAACCCAAGTTATAGAATTGATTAGATTTATATATATATATTTAATATGACTGTTTAAATGCAAATGTGCCTCTTGGATATTTACAATTTTCGGCTCCATGCAAAGCAATTAAATGATTTAGTCACTACATTTTAGAGGAAAAGCAAAAAAGACTAACAAATGTTAGCTGCAAAATATTTTCATCACACTTCCCCAGGATTTTAACATTCAGAAGGCAGAAGTTCTCTAGTCAATATTAGCACAGTATTTTGCCCTACTGCCGCAGATACAATAATTTAAGGAGTACATAACAATTATACAGGACCTTACCCTTTCTACCGGTGAGCCATAGCATGCAATGACGAAACATAGCAGTGGCAGATGGCATTGGTGTTAGGAAATGTGAATAAAAGGATAATAGCAGAGAAATGGTGACTGGCAGACAAGACACAGAAATGTAGATGAAATGAATGCAAGCTGGTAAATCTTGAAGCAAAGCTCCACCGTTAAGCCAAATGTTGCCTCTAGTCTCCTCATAATCGAGCATTAAGTTCTATTTGGATACAAATTGCAACCTTCAGACCAGTCTTGATTCTCTTCATACAGAAATGCATAATTGTATCTTGATAACGAAGATCAGAAATGTTTTGTAAGCGAAACCCATAATCAGAAGCACATTACTTTCTCCCCTTGAGTGATTTATTCTTTACATTATTAATCTCTAAATCCTGCCAGAGCTACAGTCTCTTTCTAGCACATATGTATCCACTGCAGCTGTAAATCCCTGCCTAACCTGCAGCACCCCTGGATCCAGAATGTTCTCAGTGTGCTCATTCATGCTGTTCTGTTGCCAAACATTTAAAATCATCCATCAAATGCAAGTGGAATCTATTATAAGAAAAAAACACAATCTCTTCTTTCAGCTCACCCTGAAAATGGAAGGTTTTCTGATCAACAGTTATTGTGAAGGTGCTGTCGTCCTCATCGTCTATACCAATCACAGCTCCCTGTGAAACAAAGAACACAATCCTGATAAGGCAAGCAGTGACATCAGCAGCACACACTCTATCACTACACCACTGGAATTTAAAAAGCTTTGACAAATTAGAAGCGAACCGAAGACAGTAAAGAGCAGAAAGATTCTCTGTTTAGTCAGAGGATGCAGTCAGTTCTTTAAGATAATAAATTTTAGTTGCAGAAAAAAAACAGTAAAGGGTCGTAAAGCTGATTTTCTGGACAATAATATGCATCTTTTATTTTTGTAATGGAGGTGGTTTTATGCTGCAGCAGCTCTCTACTACATTTCAACTTACATTTTAAAGAAGAGTTTGGAACAATATTTTATATATACTTTCCATGTATAAAAATAATAATTCATAGATACTTTACAAAAAGAAGCTCTTGACCTGATTTTATCTACCACTATGTAATAAAAAAGAAATCATTTTGGCAGAATGAATTTGGTCCATCATGTCATGTCCCTGGTACACTGCATGATCTAATTTTCAGTCCCTAAGTAAATATTAACTGTAAGTAATCAGGATATATCAAAATCAACTAGCTTTGTCTTCTAATTCTTCATGAATTATTAGAAGGAAATGCAAATAAATTACAGAGTTAAAGGCCATCTGTGCCTAGCTATTTAGAAATCTAACCACATTTTCATTCCCACCCCCACCCCTAACATTTAATAAATAACAGTTTCACCCAAGAGAAGATAACACTGAAGAAAGAACCATTCCAGGCCTCTGACAATTCCAATAAATTATAAAATTTAATTCAAAAATCATCAGTGGGTTTACTCAGTTTCTCTTGTTCTCCAGGAGAGAGAGCATTAGGATCTGTTGTATCCTTCCCCCTCCCACAAAACAGACAGACATCACTGGAAGGTGCCTATATTAAAAGGGTAAATTCTGCCCTTAGTCTCAGAGTAAACAGTGAGTAACAGCACTACCAGCACCTGTCAGTCAATTCCAAGCAGTGCTTCATTTCACTCAGCCAGGTATCCCACAGCAGCTGCAGAGCAGGGGTCAGGTATCACCAGGCTGGCCAAAATCTAAGGATTCTTTTGATCCAGACTTGGGGACGGAGGGATCTGAGTCAATCTTACCCACACACATTCCTCAGAGCCCCTACATGAGGTTTGTGGCCAACAGGACCAGCTCATGCATGGCTGGGACTACCACAGGCCCCACAAGACAGAGTGGCAGGAACAGGTTCTATTTAAAAACAGCTCCAATCAAATGTAATCCAAGGTTATATAGCAGGAAAGGATAGCTCCAAACTACTTTATTTCTTCCCTCCACAGCCAAAAATGTACCAATTAACTTCTCCAAGAGTATCTTCCATACAAGCTTTTCATGGACAGCTCTGCCTTCAGTATAAAAGAGGCCCCTAAAAAGTGTACCCAAGCCAGTATAATTCTGAATATTTTTAGTGCTAGGACGTAACAACCACCAGATGACCAGCCATTACATTCAGAGACTATCTGGCAACCATGCAGTGTGCCAGTGACATGACATGATGGGTTATATTAATTTTGATAGAATCATCTGGGTTTTATTAAACATAACAATACAAAAAAAAATGTCTGGCACTTTAAGTACATGTTTGGCTACGCAATAAATCTGAAGATCATTGCAAGTGGTATAATATAATTTTCCTCAACAGTTGTATCATAGAATTATAGAATGGTTGAGGTTGGAAAAGAGCTGTAAGATCATCAAGTCCAACTGTTAACCAGCAGCACTGTGTTCACCTCTAAATTATATCAGCAAGTGCCACACCAACACATCTTTTGAACACTTCCAGGGATGGTGATTCCACTGCTTCCCTGGGGAGCCTGTTCCAATGGCTGACCACCCTTTCAGTGAAGAAATTTTCCCTAATAGCCAATATAATCCTCCTCTTGAGGCCATTTTCTCTCATCCTGTCACTTGTTACCTGGCAGAAGAGACCAACCCTCACCTGGCTACAATGTCCTTTCAGGGAAGGTCCCTCCTGAGCCTCCTTTTCTCCCGGCTAAAGAGATCAAAAATCTCTAAGTCCGACACCAAGAACAGAACCAAGATATTCTCCCCAGAGAATACAGGTAAAACTAATGTAAGGCTAAACATAGACTAGGACAGCCAAGTCCTGCCCCATCCTAAGTGTGGGAGAAAACTGAGGAGCAAGGAGAGCTCTCCACAGCCTGTGACCTCAGAACAAACCTGCGTGAAGGGCACACACTGCAACTGCAACACTGAGGCAAAGGGTCTGAGCCAAAAGCACAGAAGATGCTTTTGCTGTCATGCAGATGACATGAACAAGAAAAACTAGAGTGCAAGTTTAAGTGTATATTCCAGAAAACTTTAGGACTTAAGCACAGTGCAGATGACACAGAATCCTCTATAAACACACCTTTCTGAGTACACTATGACAGTTAACAGAATTTGAAGATGAAGCTTCAGGCCTATGATATGTGTATCAAGAGCAAAAAGGTGAGGAACAAGCTTTTAAAAATCCACTCAAGAGAAAAGGAAGTATTTTAGCCAAATTGCTTAAATTACATGTTTGTTTATGTTCACACCTACAGTAACAACTCAACAATTACTCTAAACAGAAAACCTCTTTGATAGAATTTCAGACTGCAAAAGCCCATCTGTTCAGCTATCAGTATCACTGTCATCTGCCAGAGAAGCTGCTGTACAAAAGCAGAAAAAAGAAAGATTCCTTCCTCCCTCACAAAAAAAAGTCCCAAACCCCACACATATTCAGAGAAAGGCTGGGGGAGTCAGTAAGTCTTCAGAAAACTCCAAAGAATAATTTGTGATAGAAGAGTGGCAGATGGGGGAAGATAAAGGGATTGTTTCATGCTAAATACATATAAAGATGGATCATGCAATATTGAACAGACTGTTCACTTTTAATATTTCCTAAACTGGCAGGCTGAGGCCAACCTCCACATTGACAGGCTCACAGCACTATTAAAGCAGACATGGTTTTTCAGACCAAATTTTTCTGCCCAAGGCAAAAAACATCATCGTGAATCTTTGGGAATGTCATGTTCTAGACAATGGTTTGAGCTTACATTATTCTTAGAGACATACTAAATTAAAATACCAGTAAATGAAACAAGGGAAAGTGCAAAAAAATGTAATCTGGAATCCAAGTGAATGGAGATTCTCTGAGTCTCAGAAGACTGCAGACACCCCTCTATTAAGGCCACAGAAAGACTAGAAAGGAGTAGCAACAAAAGGAAGGAGTAACTGGAAGATGCAGAGTTCTGCTGCAATACTCATCACAGTGTTGGTCAGACATAGAGCCCCTTCCCTAGACTTCTCTTACTTCAAGACTCAAAATGCTCCCATTCATACCCATTATCCTCCTGACTCCTTCCCCCTGTTTACATCAGCTCTTCACAAGGCTGCTGCATGCTGGAGCCAGAGGTTCTATGAGAAATGGGAAAAAATATAGGAAAAGGACTTGTGCAAGAAATATTTTCAGTGTGTGCATGACCACAAGGTAGAAATCGGGCACATGCAAAGACACCACAGCATTCCCACCTCACTTCAGTGCTACCACTTCAAGCTACAACAGCAGCACTTAAGGTTAAATGTCCCAAGCTTAAGTGCCTCAAACAGGCAATGTGCAGCTTGCCCAGTCTGCATCTCTTTACCTCTTTTCTCCAGTCTGTATTCACCACCAGCTGATATTTCAAAAACTTTGCCAGCAGTGTTGTCCCTTCCCTTTCCAGTCCCCCTGTGTTTCACTAAGCTCCAGCAGAGTCAACTGGCAGGCCTAAGGAGTGTCCAAACAGGCAGGATGGAGAACACAGTAACAGAAGAAAGGCAAATCAGAAAGACACAAGGAAGCAGTTTCACAAGGACTCCTGTAGCACAGAACAATATGTATATACATATACAATACATATATACCTCCACACACAGAGGAATGAGAACTGCAAGCGAAAACTTTTTCATAATATGCTACTAGTAACCCATCTTACTCTGTCATAGAATGTTTTTTAATATATCATAAAATGTATAAGGTTTCTATACACTATATAAATTACAGAACATAATTAGCGCAGCACGTCACTTGACATCTTATGGTTTCTTTCTTTAAATACTGTCACTATTTCAGTATTTTGCAGAGTCAGGAATAGAGCCCAAACCTCAAAGTCTCCTTGCAGTTCTCTCCATTAGGACATATTATACACAGTAAGTCATTAAGTACTGAATAAAACAATACTTACCCTGAGCCTAACACACCCTCGGCGTGAGCCTCTCATCATTTTGTCTTTCGACTGAAACAGAAAAAAAACAGATCAGTGGGTTAACAAACACAATAAGAAGAAAGTTATTCAAAGCAATGAAGGATAAAGCATTTTTTGCATAATGTTTTTTATTGACTGATTAAATAAGATGCAACTTCTGTAACAAAATAGGTTAGTTTTCACACAGAAATGCACCACCATGGTATGGAAAACTAATCCTTAAAAAAATAAGAACACAATATCCCTCTTCAAGAAGTTTTCTAGATACCTTCAAGAAATACTTATAAGATGCAGTCCACACCTTTATAGAAAGTAAAAAGTAGTGAAGAAGAAAGGACTTGGGAAATACTAAAAATGAGCAGTATACTGATTTACATCTTCCTCCTTTCTCTCCTACTCTCAGAAAAGGGCCCACAAAAGAGAATTCAGCTGCGCAGGCAGAATTGTACAAATGGAATTATATCTCTGTCAGAAAGTTTCCCTGATTCATATCCCTTTTATGCAGATACAAATTCCATTTTTAGACAGGTTTCTATGCCTACTTCCTAGCAGTACAGACCACTTTCATTACTACAGTTAGAAAAGTTATGTTTAAAGCCATTTAAGCAGTAAGAGCCCAGATAAGAAAATAGGATTCCCATGTCCATAACCAGCGCTCAAACCTGTAGACTAACCTACCTTGCAGCTAAATTACTGAATCTCTTCTTTAGTATCTGTTTGAAGCACTGACAAAAAACCCCTCACGCCTCCCAGCCTCCCAAATAGGGAATTCTAAACAGCCAACTCACTTCTAGCTTGAAATTGTGATACTTGAACTTTCAGCTATTCCCACCACTGACTCAGGCAGAGTTGTCAGTACCCATTGCTATTGGGCAACAGGGGCAAGCCCAAGCAGCACACACACAAACTATTTAAGCTAAAGAAGAAAAAACATTTAGGTCATCCTAATATTCAGTTTTCTGATAAACTCAAAACATCTGCTGTTTTTTAACTACACACACAGACACAATGAGTTTCTGTTTTTTAAATGATAAGTTACTTGGCATTGTAGCCTCATCTAAAACGTAGTCCTGTCTAATACAACCCCTTCTCTCTTACCATCCAAATATTCAAACTACATTCTTTCAGGTCAGGAAAACAGCAGCTGCCACTGTCACGAACAGATTCTCTTGCTGTCATCTTCTGAAATACCCACTTCTTTCCAACATTATATTAGCAATTCCATCAAGAGAATACACTGATTTTATTATCACCAAACCTATTTTCACTGAAGCCATAAGACAATGAAATATTGTTGACAGCAATAGAAAAAAAAGACAGGACAAGAAGTATGAGTCTTAACAATAACAAATTATTCTTCATCCTCTACATATTTGAGATAGAGCTACAAGGAAAGCATGAAGCAGTCACAGCAAGTCCTGTTCACTAAAGATAATGTAAAAATACACGACTCAGGGCTTCAAATAATGTTTTTGCTGATCCCCCATTCAATTCAGGCTCTAATTTATCAGAGCTGTCTTCTGAATGTTAGAAACCATCAGTATGAATCTACCTGTTTTCACATCAATACAGGTTAGCTGGTTAAAGTGAAATGGAAGTAAAGACCAGCAGTGCATCCATAATGTATTATGCAGATACATAATTTATTTTTAGATTTCCTGAATAAAAACCTGTACATAGGGAAGGCCTTGGAGGGGTTTTTTAAACCTCAAATCCAAGAAAGGATCTAGTAACAAAGTTTCTCCAATAATTTCCTATCAGAAACTTTGTATATTCAGGGTATATCTCACTAGAGTTCACATTTACTTTTTATATTCACTGTCTTGAGAGTTCTCCTAAAATGGGAGGACACGTTCTGAGAGCTTATCACTCCCTCTGGTGGTTTCTCAAAGAAATATTGGCATAATCCTAGCAGGAAAGAAAATATCTGGACTGAGGCTGCAACTTTGCAGCAGCTGCAAGAACGATATCAGGTCTGGCTGCCCAGATCACACACACCAGGCAAAGCCCTCCCAGCTCCCTGTGCGGGGGACAGGCAGGAAAAGCAAAGGCAGCAGAGGAGACATTCAGTTTGGTTTGGTTTAGACCCTCAGCCAGGCAAGTGCAGGGAATTCCAGAGCTTGTCCTTGAGCAAGGGAAGGCAGAATCCCTACAGCCCTCATTTCCACCGTGCAGGCTGACTATCAACCCAATGCAAAAGATACAGTCAAAGCCCTCCTTTTTCTTGTACACATTTTAATGGAATGGAAATTAAGTTTCAACATGATCATGTTCTTAGTTCTCATGTTCTAAGTCTTAGTCTTATCTAAGATAAATCACAGGTCAGAGTGTGGGCCTATATACTTAAAATGTCACCATCTTCAGACAGAGCTTTACATGCTTAATATCAATTATAATGAAGAGGTAAATCTAATTCATTTTACCTAACTGGAATAAAGCATCCATCATCGCAGTATCTGAATTCCCTGAGCACTAAAGCACAGAGCTGTCATCACACAAAATGCTGGATTCTCTCACTGGCAGACAGCAAACCTTGCACTGGCTGCTGCAGCACAAGACTTTAAAACAGAACTCAGCTGACATTTTAGATTTGCTCCTCACCTCCAAAACTATGATTTTATAAAAAATACCATTTAAACAAGTTTCGGCTTTCCCTTGTTACCCTTTGGTTGAAATTAGGTTATCCGATATGTCCTATATTTCATCAAGTATTCTTGGACAAATAAAGCCATCCCATAACTGTTTTGAGGAATGATTTCATTTCATTGAATAAAATTTCATACAGCAGAAGGACATCTCTGAATGGCTAATAAAAAAAGCCACAGTTTACTTTCTTTTTATATTTAAAGTTTTAATATGCAGCTGTCTGTTTTCAGTGATCAGTTTTATAACCAGACAAAATTACATTTTCCATAAACTTTCAATACACACTGTACTGATTTTGATGATAAAGGACTTGAACAAGCTACAATCAGACAGCAATATGAGATAAATTTCAGCTGAAGCTCAAATAAAAATTTGTACAAATGAACAAAGCTATACAATATTACTGCAGGGGGAATGTAGGTATCTCCCAAAATAATATGGCCTTTATTGCTTTCTCTTTTACATCCACACAGTGAAGTTGATCACATACAGAACTGATCTAGCATAAGGCATTTCAGGTAACCTACAACTTCTTAGAGAAATGAAAACAATGTCTGGGTCTACCTAAAAAAACCAAACCAAAACAAAATTAGAATCCTAACTCCCAAGGGCCCCTAGCCTTCCTTCCTATTTGGAAATTCTCCTATTTCTTTCATTTAAGTTTTAGCTGTGGCATGGGAAGTTTAAGGTTTCAGATAAACCCCAGCTGCCATCTGCCTCCAAAAGTCTTGAGGCACAAGCTCTGCCTGCACAGAAGTGCACAGAACTTGAAGAGGTGCATTTGTGACTCACACAGTGCTGTCATGGAAATCACTAACATAAGTACACAGATGAGCAAAACCACTTGGGACATTCATTTCCTGTTAGGGATGAAGAACCTGGAACAAGCTGTATTTATAAACAGAGATCTTTGCAGTTTAGCTACATCTAAGAGAGAAGCTTTAATTTGGATCACTTTCCATAATAGTCGTTTTTCTCATCTAATGTTAAGGCAACCCTCATTTTTCAAGCAGAAATAGAGCTTAACAATTTAAAGACCTTACAGGCTGTTCCCAGCCCACCATTCCTTCAGCTCCCTTGCAAGGCACACGCCAGTCTCTGAGAAGGAGCTCCCTGAGCCCAGGGACAGCATCTCACAGCCATGTTGTTTCTGCAGCTAAAGCCAGGACTTTTGTGGATGCAGACATAAAGCAGGAACCCAAACACTGCAGGGATAACTGAGGGTGCCACTGGGGCTCATTTAAGCCCAACAGATGCCATGTATCTATGAAATAGGGAAGGCAACAATTTATGGGTCCTGGCACAGAACAGCATAAACTGCTTAGAGAATTCTATGACAAATTAATACATGTGAAGTTGAATAAAGGTGTAAGAGATACAGCACAATCATAGGACCCTCCCTTCAGCCTCTCCCCCAAAAAGCACAGCTACAGACAAAACAGCCTATAGCAACAACAGGACCAGGTGTTGATCACCAGGCTGACCTTTTCAAGTTTCTAAATGTTATAATTGCTATTAAAAGATCATTCTGTATAATTCTTAGTTATTTTAAATGAAGCTTATTCATTAAATTGTCTCTCTCACATGACAACTAGTCTCAGCTCATTACTCTCAGCTCCATTCACAACCTGCATCAAGAACTTTTAAACAGCAGAAACCTTAAATTAAGTTGTAATCTAACAACAACAAAGACTGATCCTCTACATTGCTAGTGGTTTTATTCTGCACACCTAATAAAGAAAATATAAAAACATGCAATAGATGAGATTTTGCAGGTAAGCGAACAGATTTATTACTGATCCACTGTTAGCACATGATCTATACTCAGAATTCTGATTTGCCCACTGTGCCCATGATCTCTCCAGATCCTACATGAGCACCCAAATACATCAAATTAATGGAGCCAACAACGGGCTGGCTTTGAGGGGATAGATGACATGTGGTTTGGAGTGCCAGTAGTACAACATCAACCCATCAGATACTTTTGAACAAAATAGGCAAAATACGTTTACAGTGTGTGTGGATGAGAAATGCCAGGGGTTGCACTCAATTTAGTTTTGCATAATAGCCATCAATGTTTTTTATCCTGTGCCCATAAATTCAGAATTATTTTTATTATTCCTAGTTTGCATATAGTTTTGTCTGTTTTTAATAGATTCACTGAGCTGTTTGCAGGGCATGTTGCAAATCAAGTTATTACAGGAAAAAAGTGTCACTTGATCTGAGAATGGAAAACAGAAACCTCAGAAGGAATGTGTGTGCAAAAGCAGATGTATTTTTTTCCTGTTTTCTTGGGATTTTTGCACGTAGCTGTTGATTGAGAAACTGAATTTAGAAAAAGCATTCAACTGTAAGTCTCTACCATAGGGGCACTGAGCCATGACTCCAGCTTCAGAGGCATCATTTGAAATCAAGTCAACAAGGTTTGTTTTTAGTTCACCACCAAAATTCACAAAACTGCTCCAAAATTTGAGTCCCTCTCCTCAATATCTGAGTTGTACAATCCACAAGCAGTTCTTCAATATAGTACTAGTACAGTACAATCAGTATTAAAGTTGCTAACTAGTAATAATCTTTAAAAAGCATGAGGGGAAAAATACTTTTATACTACCAGAACCACTCTTCCTAACGACTGTTTTCACAGTTTTTGCTTCTGAAAGCATTCACCCAGCATATGTTTTAAACGTAGTTTGATGGGATGATTAACAAAAGACCAGCACTTAAATAGATTCTTTAGGCATCTATTGGTGCAAGAACCATTAAGATGATGGGAGGCTCCCCAGTTTGGTTTCAAGAATACACACTATGGAGCTGTCATCCACAGCAATTTTTTCTGGCAACTCTCATTCACTATGCAAGGCAGCTGTTTAAGCCCAAAACATTTTGATCAGTTCTCCTTTCAATACCACCATATGTCAAATATCCACAAAGTTTTAAAATACTTTAAGGAACTGACCTTCCACTGTACTGGCCCTGGGTTTAGCACTGTTTGCACAGCTATGCCAGTTCTGCTTTCAATTTATTATACAATTTAAATATTTATTTAAAGAGTACACTTAAACCAAGAATTTAAATCAGATTTTCAACGTTGAGTGGTTTTCTGGATTATTTCTGCAGGATTCCCAAGGGTTATCAAGGCTGTAGCTGATGTGTATTTAAGACAGAACTTCGGCCAGAAAACACAAACAAAAAGCAAATTGCATTCAACTCCCTCTTCCTCCCTGGCCATTTCTTTGTCTTCATGCTCTCTTCCAGCATGTCATCACACGTTTTCACACTGACATGCACAAAACAAATGACAGAACAAATTCAGCTGAAAAAAATAAATCAGTGCAAAGCTATTTTTCAGCTGGAATCCAGCTCATGGAACAACTTTACAGCTCCTGTGCCAGCAGAAGGCAGGAATGAGCCACTTCGAGACTTGTCTGTTAAGTATTGTCAGTGCAGCCAACTATACACTGAAAATCCATAATGCTACAGGAGACTTTTATTTGCTATCCCTTCAAGAGAAAACATGGGCGAATTCACAAATCAGAGAATACTGAGGGGACAAAAGAAATAATTCGTCAAGCCATTGGTCTAACTGATCCAAAATGGCACAACATCATTTATTTCATATTTTGCTCTTAAAAAAAAAAAAAGTTGACTGTTTACTGATACCACACAATCGTTTATTTGAGCAAAAACATGTAAAGAAAGCATTTGAATGAGTCCAGATCATACTCTCTGAAATATAGAATTCATAAATACCTTCACACAAATGTAATTTTACGCAAATTTGAGGATGAACATTTCTATTCTGAAAGAGCAAAAACCAGCTGAATTACAGAAGAAGTGGGGAAAAAGCAAACAATTTGGCATTGTGAAAGTCCTTTGTAAAACAGCTTGTAAATGCATGTGAGAAACATTTGCTACTAGTACTACTAGTGTTTACTGCAATACAAGTAAGTAGAGAAGAAGGAATATACAAATGAAAACAGAAATAAGTGTGAACATTAACTTCTCTTTTTTCTTTTCTGAGTTAGACTTGATGTAAAATCTTTTGCTTTGCTCCTTTAAAGTTCTAACCACGTCAGAAATGGATATTTAATTGAATTCATTTGCTTTTGTTATATGTACTCAAAACATACTTAGGTTGCCCTTTATTCATTTTACCAAAAGACAAAGCATAACCCTTTTTTTTTCCCCAGAGAAGTGCGATATGACTGCACACTAATTCTGTTTGAATGTTTATTTCACATTAAGGGCATTTTTCTGCAGCCTATTTTAAGTAACTACAAAAAATGACTAAATACAACAGTGCAAGGACAGGCCTATGAAGAAACATATTTGCGGATCAGGCTCTGATGGAAAGTTCAGCAGCATCAGGAGTTATTACCCTGCATTTTTCCATAGCTCCCCTGCCAAAGGTTAACAGGCTGTTGGATCTGCTGGAGAAACTGTTCCCTGCATGCACAGCTTTTTGGATTGAAATGGGCTGAGGAGCCTGGAGAGGGGATGAGCAGGTACAAGCTGATCGGACACCTGTAATCCCTCCTATCAGCAAAACTGCATCCGGATTGCATGTCTGTACAGCCAGAGTGAAACCAGCCCAGCCCAGCCCACCCCACCCATGCATGACAGGCACGGGAAGGGACAGACTGAGGCTCAAACATTGCCCAGTCACACTCACCCAAGCAGAGCAAAGCAATTCTATTGCTTCACACTGAAACTGGCTCAGAGGGAACACAGCACATGGCCCCGTGTACCCGATCGGCCTTTAATTCAAAACACAGTGCTGCATATACAGACTCACAATAGGCTCTCTCCCCATATAAAAAAAGCCCCCAAACCTGCTAACATTCCAAATTTATGTTCTTTATGAGCCGTATAAACTACCATTCAGGAGTTATTACTCTAAAACTAAAGGTGAGGCTGAAGGAAATATTATCCTTACACCTTCTCAGGGATAATATTAGTTCTTGTGAGGTGTGTGATCAACTAGGACTAAATCTGAATTCTCTTTCAACCCCTGCTCCAGCTGATCCTGCAGCCCTGGGAGCAGTCATGCCAGCACACACAAAGAGATGCAAAACCAGATCTTCTGGCAGGCAGTTTTCAGCACCACGCACACCCTTAGGTACAAGAATGACTTCAGATGTCTAGAGAACGGCATGACAAGTACTCCACAGACATATGTGCAGAAAAGACAGCACATGGATGAGGAAGGCATTCTAAAAGAAATGTTAACTGCAGACACTTCTTAGTGGTAAAGGCACATAAAGCAGAGAACATGACTTTATTCCTTGAATCTAAATTGAATTTTTTACAACAGGTAGTTAAAGAAAGGAACTAGAAATTCTTATACTAACAGAGAACATAATAAATTATACAAAATAAAAGTGTAATGCATATATAGGGATAGCTAATTATAGAAAATAATTAATTAGAAGAATTTTTATTAAACAACTGAAGACCCTGTAATGAAAGTCTGTGCAATAACCAGGATTACAATTATACACACTAGTCATCAGCAAATGTTTCTATTTCTGTAGCTGAGCATTAAATGACTTTGCACCTTGGACTACAACTTAGATCGCGCTCACTAATTCATCTCTGTCACAGAGCTGACATTTGAACAGCCATTAAATAGCAACTAAAAAAGCACTTTCATTTCTCCATCCACGTTCCAGGTCAGGGATTTCAAATGTACATGAACAAAATGGTTTGGGAGTCTGCAACTGTTTTATGCCAAGAGCCTCATAAACTCCTGAATCTGGGGAGACAAGCTCTCTCCTACAAATGCAGATTTAGGGACTAAAGTTTTATATGCTTCTGTATGGACATACCTTCACAGACAGTAGGATACTTCAAGTTATTTGCTGTAAATCTATTACAGCTTACTACAGGTTTAATTTGTACGTGTTTTATTCAGGCTGACACATTAATTGTTCCATGAGAAGAAAACTTTGGTGCACAGATGTGGCTCACCCAGTTAGCCTTCTCAGAGAGTTCAGGGCACATCCTCGATAAAACGAATTTGTACCATTACAATATCTGTAAGTTATGTAAAAACGTGAATTAAGCAGCTGAACAAGCCGTCAAGGCTGGATCTGTCAGGAGTTATTAAAAAAAAAAAAAAAGGAAAAAAGTTAAGGAAAATATCGCCGTTTCTTAATACAGAGGCACTTAAAAAGTTCGTGTTTGGAAGTGCCAAGTCCTGAACGGGAACCAGGAAAGCCGATCCGGCTCCGGGAAGCACCTGCGAGCCCGCGGCCCCCAGGCACGAGCCCCCGGGGACGGGCGTTGCTGCTTGCGGGAAGGCGGCCCCGCCCTGGGCCCCCCGGCTGGGCTGAGCCCCCAGACCGGGGCGAGGGCGAGCTCCCGCCGGACAGGGCGGGGAGCAGCGGGACCCAGCAGCCCGCGGCCAGCACCGCGCACGGCTCCGGGCCGGCCAGGGCAGACCGGTCGGCAGGGAGGGCGGTGGGAGCGCGGCCCCGGAGCCGCCGGCAGTGCCCGGGCGGATCCCGCGGCCGCTCCCGCCGCCAACAATAACAGCGCCGCCCGCCCCCGCCGCTCCATCCCCGCAGCGCCGCCCCATTGGCTGCGCCCGCCGCCTCCTCCTCTCCCATTGGCCGTTCCCGCCGCCTCCTCCTTCCCCATTGGCCGCCCGGGCGCCCGCACGCCCCGAGTCCCCTCCCCGCCCCCACCCTGCGCCCCAGCCGGTCTCTCCCGGCGCCTCCTCGCCCGCCCGGCCCGCCCGCCGCCCCTCACCGTGTAGTAGGAGAGCAGCCCGGCGTTGTAGTCCAGCACGAACCAGCGGTACTGCCAGCCCTTCATCACATTGGTCCATTTGCTCAGCGGGCCCTCCATGATAGACGCCATCTTAGGCACCGGACCGGCCCCGCCGCGCGCTCGGTGAGGGGAGCGGGGGAGCGGCTCGGCAGCCGCCGGGCGGGGAGGGGGCGGGGCACGCACTGAGGGGGCGGGGCCTCGGACCACACTGCCCGGGGGGCGGGGCTTGCGCGCGCAGCGGGCTGGGGCCAGGGCGGGCGTGAGGGGAGGGTGGGAGTCAGGAGGCTGCGGTGTGAGGAGAGAGCTGGTTTGGGATTTAGGGGCGCTACCTGAGGGATCCCACCCCCGAGGGAGCGCGGCTTCCCCTCGCGGCCCGGGAGAGGGCTGTGAGGCGGTGAGGGCGCGGCGCTGCGGATCTGTGAGGGCGGGAGGGCGTCACCCTGTCCCCTAAAACACTTGGAACCTCGTCGTTCCTTCTCTAAAGCACTTGGCACCATTTGGAACCTTTCAGCTCCTCTCGCTGTTGTGCTTGTCCCTTTGCCTCTCGGTCGTTTCCTGACCAAAGTGCCGTAAGTGTTAAGGCAAAGTAGGCTTAACAGTGGGGTCTGAGGATCTCCCTTTGAAGAGGCTACATGGCCAGAGTGTACAAAAAACATCCAGCTCTTGAGATAACCTTTGGAGGGTAAGGCTTGAACGTGATACAGCTTTCCTGTGGACTGATCCAAGAATGTGGAATGAATTCCCCAGGAGCTACAGACAATTGCAAATCTGTTGTTCAGTGCGAGGCATGGCTTTGGCACTGGTCTCTTCTGACATGAGTAAAGAACTTGAGTTGTGCTTTAACATAAAAACTTCAAAGGACCTACAGGGATACTCATGTTCCTTCCTGGGGATCAACAGTAAAGCAGCAGAAATAGTGTTTCTACCATGAGGGTTTTGTCATGCAGTCTTTAGAGAGATATCCATGAAATAACTTTTTTTCCTTCCCCACATATAGCCCCTTTTTATTATTTTAATATCAAAGTGCCTTTAGAGTAAGGCTGAAGGAGCTTTAGTGTCTTACAACACTGCAACCTTATACTAAGTTAAACTAAATTTAACAGAAAATCACTCCTTTTGTGAAAAAGAATCACTCAAAGGCAGTGTGTTTGATTTGCAAAAATAAGAAATATTTAGATTGTCTATCTATCTATCTAATTGTCTCCCCATTTTACAGGTCACATTGCTACTATCTCGTTACCGATTGGAATTAAGAGCATTGACTTTATGATGCCCCTTGGAGTCACCTGGTGGTGTGTTTAGGCACAAGGTTACCAGTTTAAGGTACCTAATACACAGTCTGGTATCAAAACCCATCTTGTTAATTTAGATAACATTCTTTTCAATCTGCATATGACTTTAGTAGTCTGTTTTGTTCTTTAGTTTTCACTGACTAAACAAAGCCTGGCTGCCTAGAGATTATACCCAGGCAAGCAAAACAAAAAACATCAGATGGTGCCAGAACATTACTAGTGCTGCCAGTTAAAGCTGTAGCTGGAATGGAACTTTATTATCTCAGATCACTACTTTGGCTGTTTTATACCACAGGAGTTGAAACAATGCAAAGAGCTCGTGCAAAAAAACCCCTTGGCTTAACTGTGTAGGCAGAGCATCTGCAATGAGAAATTCTCCACAGATGAGCTTTCTATTTACCTTGGTTCGCCAGAGGATGAATTTGCTGAACTTGGGCTGAATATCTTACTAGTTCTTTGTTCTCTTCGGCTTTTTTTTGAGGGGAGATGTGCCAAAGATTTGTCTCCACTAGCAAAAACATGTATTTTAGTTAGCTCAATTTAGCCAAACCTTAAAAACCCTAGAGTAGATGGAAAAGTTGTGTTAACAGGTGTTACAGGGGAATTCAACTCAAGATTTCTTTTAGTAATGTAGTGTGGATATTCTCTTTAGCTAATTTGGCAGAGATCAGAGAATCATTGTTTTTCAAAAACACCCAACACAAATTAAAATAAATACATAAGAAATTACCTATGAGCATCCAGGGTACAATATCATACAGGTTTATGGACTTTCATGGCATGCCAGGATGCTCTGTCTTCTGTGTCTATCAGATTACACCCCTATGTATTGGACATGGATCATGAGGGCATTATTGAGGGATTAGGCTTAATTAGTTAGATCCTTCTGATAATAATTCTAGGGGCCCATTCAAATTCTTTTGAAAGATAAGTGCAACCATTTTAGTTCGTTTAAACAAATTAACAAACTGAAATCAGCCACAACTGTGGTATAACCTCTCTTTATATGCTTTGTATTTTAAATCATCAGCAACAATGATTTTCAATTAAAAAATGACTTCAAATAGGAGTGAGTGAGTAACTTCCTTAGTAGAAGAATTTATTTTGCTTTAGCGTGTTCCATCAGAATCCGATCTGGAACAGTAACAAAGAGCTGTTATTTTCTGTAATTATGGGCAGTTTTATTGTGATGTTCTCCCTATTTGACACAAATCAGAGCAGTATGTCTCCCTCTGTAACATTTAGTACTTACTGTCATCTGAGAGAATAACGTACTACTGAGATCAACAGAACAGGGCAGAAGGCAGCAGCTGTTACCTTGTTTCACAGACTGCTCCATCAGCTAAAAATCTTGTCCAGCACCATCCTCTTGCCACATAGAGGCCCCAATTAAATTCTCCTTCCGTGGTGTCCCAGCCATAGACAGATTTCCTGACCAGCCCATGAAGTGGCTTCTGGAATACTCAAGACTGTCCCAGCAGAAGTGCAGGGGGAAACCTGAGATATGCCCAGTCCTTCCTGTGTTTTCCAGGACATCCCAACTTGCACCCTACTTTTAAAAACTTCTATGACCTTTTCCTTTGTCAAATAAATTACAGTTATGGCCATTACAGTATAAATCTGTATGGTTTCTAGGCAAAAGGAAGGTACTGCAGATTGAAGTAAATACCAGCAAAGGACCAGGGAACGGGAAGCAGGAGCATACTGGATGTCTGATTCTTTAAGAGGGAAATGCTTTTGTGCTGTAAATTTTCCTGACATTATTGCTGAACTAACTTTCAAGAATGTCTGTGATGAAGCTGTGGCTTGTGGGTTTCCTTAAGGATGTCTGGGAGTGTGACTGGCAGCAGTGAAAGTGGCTTTAGGTTCTCCCAGCAGCTGCAGTTGCTTGGGGTTTTGAGGAACATAAGGAAGCCATTTGAGCAGAGAACAAGTAACATTTTGTTTCATTTTCTTTTCCCACTTCAGAAATGTGCTGGTAGTTTAATTTTGTATTGCTTGTCCTATCGGGTCACTGTGTGTCAACTACTGACAACACAATCATCATAATTGAGAAATTATGTTTTAGCCTGATAGTGAATGCTTCTTTTTCTGCTTGTTGGTAAGTAATGTCTTTTATTTGTTCATTCAAGTAAAAATTTCTTCCATTTTATTTTTTTTATGGGTAACAAAGGCACTAAACAAGTACAATCAAGTAGAAGATGGAGCATTCTGTGTCATCTTCAGTCTCCTGCTATTGTCTTTTAAAGGTATTTTCTAGTCCCTCTATGCACATCCCAACTACAATAAGAATAAGAACTATGTCAGAGCCTAAACATTTTTTATTTTATTTCTTCAGAATTATGTTTGGTTTAGGGGGTTATGGAGAGGAAGATAGATGGGAGAGAATCACCTTCACCCTACAAGCAGTCATTCTTCAAAGAGGATAATTAAATCAAGTATGACAGTAAGTGCCATCGTAAGTACATTTTCTGAATAGATTTATTACACTGTCACTGGTTTTAATACAAATGTTTATTAAAAAAATCAGCCAGACAGTGGAAGGAAGACAGTGGTTGTTTTCTGAAGCAAACAGAAAATTCTCTTTCACCTTTCTTGCCAATTCTTGTATGATTCTACGAAATAAAAGCCATTAGCAATAAATTTTCCCAAATCTTTCCATTTTCATCTTGTTTTTAGCCAATCTTCATAAATTGTCATAAATTCTTTTAGGTCAGGGATGAAATACCTCACTGAGGGGTAAGCAGACCTTTCTGAGTCTTCTAAATGACTCCATATTAGCATACACTGGGAAAAATCAAATTGCCACAGGTTGTATGGAATTAAAGCCATCAGGTCTCAGAAATCCTTGTTCTGTTTCTGCTTATTGCTCTGTTTAGTATAAGTTCACAGGAGAAGGGACTTTTCTTTTGGAACTATTTGAAGATTATTAGCTTTCAGATTCTCATCCTTTCATGGCACATTTAGAGCTGCACTGGAAAGTGTTAGAATATCGGAGCCATTTCCCCAAAACCCATGGAATATGCTGAGCCAAGATGTGACACCATTTAAGAAAGGCCTGCATTTAAAATAGATGGGGATGATTCTGAAATTAAGATTCGTTTTGCCTGAAGTTGTTTAATCCCCTCTAGTGCTGTGTGTCAGGGGGATGATGCAGCAAAGACGCAGCTGACTCACCTCGCTGGCACCGGGTACTTGACAGCACTGGGAGGGGTTTGTCAGATGTTGCAGCTCGTGTTAAAAAACAGGGCGTTGAAGGTACTCGGCTAAGCCATTCCAGTGACTCACTTAATGACCAAATCCTGTTACAAGGTCTACAGGGAAGCACGTTTTAAGGACACTGTAAAGTCGAGTAGCTCTGCAACAATAACAAAACTGGAATTTTGGCGTGTTCTCATGAGAGTAAATTAGTGTTAAAGTTTTGGAGGACAGTTTGACATAACAACATTATCTGGGAGTCGCAGGAGGTGTAAACTGACATTTTGGGACGCAGTATTTCTCTAAGTACATTTCTGAACTTCCTGAGGGGCTTTGCCATTAAGAAATGTGGATATCTTTTGCATTCACTTTAAACAGAGGGCAGAGAATTCCTCCCACATGTTCCAGTCACACTTGGGATCTTTCAGTGTTCAGAGGTGTAGGCATTAACAGCAATATAAATTTAACAGGGACAGGAGCTTCTAAAAAATGCTATAACTTCAACATAGTATAAATCTAGTCCAGAATAATTTTAAAGATTACCCAGCCTTTATACTGAAGAAACAGTTACACAAGCTGTTTTCCAGCTGAGCTCTGGCAATCTGGATATCAATCTAGCAACTAGAAAAATGCTGGAATGAGTTCTGTAGGGTGAGCAATTCACTGTAATCTTTGTGTTGTCTTATTATAAAACTTATAACATCATAATTTACTCCTGAGATCTACAGGCCTTGGACACATTTAAGATTCAGCTGGACAGGGTGCTGTGCCATCTTGTCTAGAGTGTGCTTATGCCAAGAAAGATTGGATCAGATGATCCTTGAGATCCGTTCCGTCCTGGTGTATCGTATGAGTCTATGATTCTTTGCTGAGTACAGGAGTTGAGGATTCACAGCATGCTGAATCCCATTTTATCCTCCTAATGCACTGCTGAGATGGGTAATTGTCATCATTTGATTTAAGCATCTTACCATCCTCTGGGCAGGATTCATTTAAAATTTAATGCAGAAGTCCCTGCTATTTTCTCAACCGCAAATAAGTGATTTCTACTTTAGCCTCCACAGGGACTTTGAAAAGATATGGAGGAATGCTGCTCAACTGGAATGTTCCCTTCACTGCAGCTGTGGTATGCAGCCCACTGGTACAAAAAGAAAATAAGGATAATCTCTTTTCCCAAAGCTTTCGCTTTTTTCGTAGTGTTTGGCTTATTAATGTGTTTCAAATAAGGTTACTGGCTCTTTGTAGTCAGTTCTGCAAGAATGCAATACATCCATCATCATCATCTCACAAAAATTAGACTTTTACAGTTGAGTTTGATGTGTAGCAAATTCAGCAAGGGAAAGGGTAAGAACTCAATATTTTAGAGTACTGTCCCTAATTATAAGGATTATATCCTGTGTTTATTTTTCTTTATACATGATATTTGTTTGTTATTCATAGATACAGCAATATCAAGGGTAGTATTTAAGGCTAGTGTGTATACATATACAATAGGTCTCAAAAATATATGCATACTATTAGGCTGTTATGAACAGTATCCATGCTCTCTGGTACAAAGTCATATTAAAATTTGGAGGAAAAAATATCTTTTTCCCTCTCTATCTCTTTTTTTTTTTTTTGTGTGTGTGTGTGTGTCTTTTTTTGTCCAGGTAAATAATAGAAGTCTGACCATGGTAATTTTTAGGATACTGGGTGGGAAATCTAAGGAAATGAAAGGAAGGATAGAATTTAAGTCAAGGAGACAGAGCTGAGCAATCCATCATAAAACACAAGTAATATAAAATGTGTGCCTCTAGTGCTCGTTTTATTTTCATAGCTGAAACTATGAAAGGATATCTGTTTAAACTAAGTTTCCCCTCTGTCAATTTAGAATCAATTTCTGTCTCCTTCTACATTTTCTTCTGGAATTTAAGGTAAAATCATTTTTCTTTAGGTCTAGCATCACTCTAAGGATTTGTACGTAGGAGGAGTCCTATATACAGTTTAAGCCCTCAATTAATATTACCTTCATTTTGGGATGCCAAAAAGATTTTTCTTTAAGGTTGCTGTTTCTTGTATAAGGATGAGACACAAAAGTAGCAAGATTTATCCTATCAAAAATTGGAGAAGGTTTTTCCTTCTTATCCTATAATTAAAATATCCTACTGAAAGGATTTGCTTCCTCCTTTTTCTGATGAAAGCAAAAATGCAGAAATTATTTTTTTTTTGTCCTACTCAACTCTGTCTCTCTTCCATGAGAAATGAACAAAGAAGGGGAGAATTGACTTAGTAGAAGAAAAACAAGTAGCCACCAGAATTGGCAGAACAAACTCAGATTGCTCCCCAAAATCCTTATCTGCACTTGGACCTGATCTAGAAAGCAGATGGGTGCTTTGCTACTGTGACAGCTCTTGGGAGCTGTCAGGAGACTATTCCATCTATGTGTGAAGGAGCAAATTCATGCAGAATGCAGCTACATCTGATTTCCAGATAAGTGAGAATTGGTTCATGGCAGTACCTCCTGCAGCGTGGTGTCAGTAGGAAGAAAACCCAAGTTCAAGGATTAGGGAAAGCCCTAACACAGCCTGGCTAGGATTCCAACCTTAGCACTATGAAGACTAAAGCCTGGGATGTGTTATAGGACACATTAAGCTGCTGTCTAGACTAAAGCAACCACTCAAGACAATTAACTCCAGCTCAGGTGACTTCTGAGCTGAAAATCATTGGAAGTTTGGGAGGTACACCAGGGCAGTCTCACTACATGCTCCACTCCTACCATTTTCCATAGGCACTGGCTATTGCTACTGCTGGAGACAGGACACTTTGTTCTGAGCCGCTACTGCTATTTTTATATTATGTTCTTATTTTCATTAAGGGAGTTATTTTCACTGGGGGACTGTATAGAAATCCTTTTAAGGAGGGTTTTGGGTTGTTAGGGGTTTTTTTTCCAGTAAAAGAGTGGGATTTCTGTGAGGATCTTTAATGATATCATAGCCTAATTTTTCATTTCAGTAGTCAGACCTTATTTTGCTTATTCTCCAACATGAACAGTTTTGCTGACTTTCACTGAAGCTGAAGTTGCTCAGAACTGTTGAAATACACCCAGATGTCATGGCCTGAAACAAAGGAAATCCTACTCAGCTCGTAGGCAGCAGCACACACAGGGCAGCTCTGTTCCTCACTTTGTAAGCCAAGAAAATCCAGGCCTTGTTGCATTTATTCGCTTCCAAGTTTCAAAAGTTCAGTCTGTGAACTTCCCAGTGCCCTGATAAACTATTTAATTTGAGCAGTAACTGCAACATAACTCCTAAGCAAATGCTACAGTAACATTAATATTAAAATCTCTAAATGCTACTGGAGTTAACTGAATTCTCTGGACAGTTGGCAAAATGGAGAGTTACATCATTTGTTTTCCATTGCCCAAGAGAATTAGTTTTTGAAAATAAACTTGTGAGGAATGTACTTACAAGGAAGTCTAACTATAAAAATAGTCTGCAGTCTACAGTGAAACTTTGATTTTCTTAGATAAACTGAAGTTGGTAATATTTAGGATTTCTGTAATTTCTTACTGTGGTGTGTTTACTTGAGGTATACCCAGTAAATAGTTTGTTTTAATTTATTGGTCAACTGTGCAACATAGTTTGCAGATCAGCAGCCTTAAGCCTTTGGAAATAAGTTACCAACAAGGGAGAGCACAGGTTTAGTCGGGTGTTTCCAGTTCAGGCTGAACAGGACAAAAGTTGTTCATACTTGTGTGTTGCTTTGGTGTTGATGTGGTTACATGTACATAATTAAGAGCAAACTTTATCACATTGACTTAGAGATTAAAGCATGTAAATACCTACAGTTAAGCTCTGCTATCCGTATTCCATAGGCAGGGAGGAGGATCTGAGTGTTCCATTAGTATTACACTCTCTGGTTTATGCTGACTAGTTCTAATTATGCTGTTTCTAGTCTGCCAGCTAGAGAAAAGATGCAGCTCTTCTGAATACAGCAAAACCAGTAGCAAATGAGCTGTTGTCTTGTCAGTCTTTCAGATTTTGGCTTACATATCTGACAATTTTAGACAAAACAAAATCCTACCCACAGTTTTCCCTGATCCAACTGTCACTTACACACTGATAACATTAACCTATTCTGTGAAATGTTGCATCTACTTGACTTTGCACTTTTGGATGGGAATTTAATCTGTTAAATATCAGGGGTGATGTCTCATACATTTAATTACTACGGAGTCACTGCATTAAATTTACTGATTGCACTGAATTTCTGAAACACAAGGAGGACAGTGTTCTTTTTCTTATAGGTAGTGGAACAATCTTAAACCCTTTGTCTTGACTGTGGGATTAATTTACGATTTCTTTGTGGTTTTTAGCTTTACTCCTTTACACCCACAAATCCTTAGCTGTAGTACTGTAGTACTTCAGACATTTCAGGGGATAATCAGTGTGGTGGTGGTGGTGCAGTGTGAAGCACAGGTAATACTCTGCAGCATGTACTGCTTGGCTGACTGAAGTGATGGCTGTCATTTCTGTTCCCAGCAGCAACATGGGCATATTCTGTAGTGTGAGTGCTCAGACTGTGTAATTACTTTTTGGAAATGTTCGATTTTTTCATGCACAGAGAAACTCTGCAGTATGAAATCTGCCATTCTCTGGGGTTTTTGCATGTATTCAATAATCCTGTGTCAGGATTCCTGATGTTAAGAAATTCAGGCACCTAGATACAGTTTTGGGAGATGGACAAATTAATAGACATAAATATATATACATATGTTCATAGATGTATTTGTGTGTACCCTCATGGAAAAAATCCAGATGGAAAAAAATGGCATATATAGGAAAATCAAGACATGGTAGCTTTAAATTAAGTTTACTTTGCAGTGAAGGCATTGCCTAAGGCATAATAATGCCAGCAGGAACAATGCCTCTGCTTAGGCAAGCTGTGTGTTGGGCAGAGGGCTCTGTGGAAAGGCTAGGAAGAACTCTCTGGTACCATGTATCAGATTGTTTAAATGGGAAATCAGTAGACTTTATATTCCAGGCATTGAAAATTATTTATTTATGCTTAAGTTCTTCCAACCAAAGCATAAGTTAAAAAGGAATTTTGGTTTCTGAACCTTCAGGGTTCATTTCAACCTTAATTTTCAAACTTTTCTTGGCAACCTTAAAGGCCAGAAAGGTCCTATATTTTGCTGTTTTCCTGTTGGCTTTTTTTAAAATTAAAGCTCAAATAACCCATGCAAGCTCTTAACTCCAGGGTCTGGAACTTTATTTAAAAAGCCAAACAAAAAAACTGGAAAATGTTTTATAAAATCTTGGTAGCCGGTAAAACTGAATTTGTTTTCTAGAACAAGTAGACAGGCAGAAAATAAGAAAGGAGCATCTTTCAAGCAGATAGGCCTTGTTAATCTAAAATGGGACAAGGAAAACTTTTGTCCCACTTCATTTTTACTTTTGGATGGCATTTGAATTGGCCTTGTGTGTTTGGCAGCTCATCTGCTGAGCCGTCTGTTTCAGATTATGAATGCTCAGAGGGCACATTGCACCCAGGGAGACACTTCCCCTGAACACAAGAAATTGCAATTGGATTTGCAGTTTAGTGATCTGTAAATATGAACGTGCATGTACATGTGCATGACACATCTAAATAAACTCTGTTTATTTAGGACAACTCGAAGCATTCATACAGCTGGAGAAACCCAAGGGAGGTTAGAAGTGGAAAGTCTTAGTCCACATTCACTGTCCTGTGCCCCTGTCGGGGCAAAACAAGAGAGAACCACAAGGTTCAGGAAATTCTCTGGACTGAAAAGTTCTTACTGGACTAAGAGCTAATATATTAACCAACTTTACAGCCCACTTAAACCATTTCTTAAAGGGATTTAAGGGTAGAGAAGCTGCAATTTGGCTCCCTCCATTAATGAATCATCTCCGGTCCCATCACAGTGCTAGAGGTGAACAGGGTAGTGAATCAGAATGCTATAACCAACTAAGTACTTTTTGGCCAGGAAAGAGGATTTGATCCATAAACTTTAATGGTGCATTAGGTAAATTTCATATTATTTATGGCATGCTACTAGCACTTGTCTTTTTCATATGTTATCTGCTTTGAACATACTTTTTTTTTAAAGAATATACTGCTTGTTCCACCCCTCCCTTTTCCTTCCTTTCCCCAGAATGCTGACTCAATTCCTTTTACTCTTTCAGTCAGCTTGCAGTTTTAGGCATTTCCTTGTCCAGTTTTCAGGGGAACACACTTTACTTCCCTCTCATCAGCACTGTGCAGCTCTGTTGCAGCTGCTGAATCTCATGCTAGCTAGAGTAGATACTGACAGAAGACCATCTGCTGTTCATGGAATTCACTGAAACTTTGGACTTGGATAGCAGTTGTGCAGTTGTGTATGAGAAGCAAATTTGGCAGTGATGGAAGGAATGGTAAATCTAGAACCAGTCAGGAGACTGGAGGGATAAATATAATTTTGTCACAGGTTCTCCTTCTAGATAATTTTATTTCTTTTTTTATAACTTTCGCGTTAGTCAACCCCCTAGACTGTTTGCATTATCAGCAAAGTTTGAGAACTCTGGAGGTGAGGATCAGACTTAAGCAATATAGTTTATAATAAATTGTGAGCAGAGCATTGCCCACATGTAAATATATTGTATTGTTTGGGTAGATCTTATTCAATATGCATGAAGAGACTTAGTTATGATATTAGGTTGAGTCAGGTGCTCGGAAATATTTCCTCCTGCTTGAAGTGGCACACACAGTTCATTTAATCAGATAATTGCATGTGTGCAATTAGATGTGCAACATCTAAAATTTTAGGAATTTTACTTTTTGTAATGTATTTCATCTACTCATCTGATCAAAAATAGATCTTTATATTACATTGCTCACTCAAGTATTAAGTTTTATTGCGTTTTAAATTATTAATCCCAATAGAGCTACAGGAATTGATGAATATTATTCCATCAATGTTACAAAATTGAGGTATCTGAAAGAAGAAAGAAGTCTAATGAAAATTTTACTTTTTTGAACCCTGTTGGTAGAATAAATGCTTTTCCCATATGAGCAATTTGTGAAGTGATTGCAAAGCCATAAGGGCAGGGGACAGAACTGCAGATATGTATGAAAGTCAAGCTGTATAATAATGGTAAAGGGGAGAGAGCCAGCTTCTGTGCTGGGTTTAGAAGCTGCCAAGGACGTAGGTGCTGTTTTGGGCAGGAGAACTCTTTTAGCCTAATGCCATCTGGATGCTTTCCTCTGTGCCAGTTGTTATATGGGCCAAGCTGCCTGTCCTGCCTCTACCACATTTCTTGAAGTAGGAATTAGATTAAAAATACAGTATTTTCCAGTAACCTGATTGGAAACATATCCGTGTAGTTCTTTAGAAACCCAAGGAAGCAATCCAAGCTTCTGTCAGAGACTTTATCAGAAGTTTCCTCATCCATGTCCTGAAGCAATCTTTGAGTACTTCTCTCCTTTCAAGCCTCCTGACTGTAGGATCTACTCCAATTTGTTGTCCAATGAACATGATAAATAGAGTTAAAACACACAACAAACCTCCACAAACCCCTGCCCAAGATCTTCTGTTTCATTCTTTTAGTTAGTAACAAGATACCTGTATTTATAAATACAATAATATAGGTTTTCTTCACCTTGATCTCTACAAGGTGCCTGTGTGGTTTGTATTTTTGGGCTGGCAGTTGTGCCATCTAGCTAATGGATTTGTTCTGTAGTCCTGTGTAGGAGACTCACAGCTAACTTTTAGTCTGGGATTTATTCCCTGTTTACGAGAATTGAGTTGAGTTAAATTAAGTAACTCATCTATATATTCATTTTGCAGTTAATTAAGTAGCTCTAGTGATGAATTTGGAGTAGTTTTTTTCTCATGCTCGTCTGTATGTATGTGTGTAATTTACCATCATTAATGCTATCACAAGGAAAGGAGACAGAAATTCATGAAATTATTTTTTACAGATATTTCTGTAAGGAAAATCGTTGGGGTAAACTTAATTTAAACAGGAACAAATTCTGTATCTTCAGTAAACAGGAAGAGACTGACAATCAAGAATGTTTCAGTTTTGGATGTAGTTTGAATGCCTTTTGAATCATGGAGGTTCTTTTAGGAAGAATACATCCTCTATTTGTACAGAACTCATCCAGCTATCCCACCTTACCTCTGTCTTATACCTAAAACCTCAATACTTATCTCCTTTGGACCTCAGTGTTCTTTGTGTTGTTTTTATACCTCATATCTATTTGTCACATGAGCACCTTGGGGGGGTTGTCCTTCTAAAGAAGGTCAAATTTGTTTGTCATTAAACTGATTTGAGAAATTAAACTGATGTGGGAATCTGAAAAAATCTGGGTGGTTTGATACTTGTGCATCATCATCAATACTTTTGGTAATCTGCTGTAGATAGCTATACATTCTTCAATTGCTTCTCAGCTTTTGTGCATTTTATTTAAATTAATATTACCAATAACAATGGGAGTTAACAGGGTCTTTCAGATTCTGTGGTGCATTTTTAAGACCAGAAGATATTTAAATGTAGTTTTATTTGTAAACTGAGCAAGTTTGATTGAAAAACAGTTGTGAACATGTTTTCACAGTCACAGTGATTATTACACTGGAAGTATTTTCCATGCCTTTTTAAAGTGCTACTAAAACTCACTTAAAGAAACTTTTTTCATGCATAGTCACCAGACTTTCATAACTGTAGCTGTTCTATAGCTATATCTCTCTATAGATATATCAGCTTCACCTGCTGAACAGGTGAAGCTGATGAAATATCTTTTATTACAGATAACAGGATAGGAACAGAACATAAGGTGACACAGAGGTGAGCAAGTCCTTGTCAGCTGGTGGAGTTCAAATTCCATTAATACCTTTTTGCATCTGACCAGACACGTGCACACCTTAAACTATTCCATTAAGGCTGAATCACTGCTGCATTACTTCAGCAACTCAATCTTAAAAAAACCAAACAAAACCAGCTAAACAAAAAAAATCAGTCATTAATTTGGTCATCTTTAAGGATATTTTGTGTTTCATTTGCATTGTGTGTTTAACCAAATGAGAACATATGTTAAATTGTGAACTGTTTACTACACTCGTGCTTTACAGCAATAAGAGAATATTCAGTCTTTGATATTTAGCAGTCATATTTATGTGTTTAAAACATTTTCCATAAAGGAAAATATTTTATGTGCTATCTCATTGATCAAGTTACATTCTATTATTCATAGGACCAAACTGATGTAGAAGAATGAAAAAATGTAATTGCACATCAATTACTCAGTAGTCCAAAAAACAAAGAGAGGTTTTAAGGCAACATTCCTTACTCTTACATGTTGACACCAGTGGGATTATATGTTTTGCACTTAAGGGAATATTTTGCCTGCTGGTGTTGTGCAATAGTTGGCCAAGTAACAGAGGAGATTCCTCTCCCTGCTGCAGAGCTGTAAATCAAAAGTAATCCACATGGTGGTTTCTCATTTATGGCCATACAGCAGGATTGTGGTTCTGAGAAGGGGAAGTGCAGCAGAAGGAGTGTCTGTGGAGATTCCTACAGACTCACACCAGATTCCTTCTGCCTGCAGAAAGAACATTGCAATGTGGTGTTTGATAGATTTCACAAAGTGCAACCTGCAGTCTCCTTTGTATGATTTAAGAAAATTTTTACAATAGTAAAATTAAACACAAATATTGTGTTGTCTTGAATGTGTGTTTTGCTGTTAGTGCCTGAATTGCTGCTCAGCTGGAAGATTGGGTTGCAGGTAGTAGGTTACTGTGATTTGGGATAGTTATTTTTTTTGTCTTATGACCAACATTATTACATCAGTGTTATTTTTTTTTTAGTATTTCCCAAACCATTTACATTGTTATGATTGTAATTAAGACTAGATGAATAAGAAAGAAAATTGAGAAGGTAGGAATATATAAGAAGATAATAAGGAGGACAGGAAAGGAAAGTCTCAGTAAGAAACACCTGCTAGTATCAAGATTTACAATAATGCTATAAAAATGGCATCATGTCATAAATAGTCATGAGTTTGTCTTACAGACAAACAATTTCATGAGAAGAAAAATTATCAAATAGTCAATAATATGCTCTTTTACCTAAGTACTTCTTGTATCTTATAATTTTGAAATTAATTAATTATCTTTACGAAGTGCAGAGTGAACTAGTTCTAGGTTAGGGGACTGTTGGGAATTCAGTATGTAGATTATATTTTTTAATATTTTCTAAAAAAAAATAATAATCTTATAATTGTTTCAAAAAGGCAAGCCATACATTCCCTGGATTTATAGTACAGACAACATGCCTATGGAAACAGGGAGCAGAAGAAACTGATGGCTGGAGCCTTCCTGCCTGCTACTTTGTAAACATATTAGTTTTCAACCCTCATTTTGGTTTAATATCCAGCACACACTACAATATTGATGTGTTTAATTTATAATGAAGACTGATGCTGTTTCAGCAGTGATATTGCTTGTTCTGTTTCTGTCAGAACATGTATTAAGCTGTTCAAGGAGCGGTGAAATCTCCAACTGCTACATTAGCTGGACATCATGTCTAATTAATGCCTACTGAAGATTTTTCTGGGTTTCAAATATGGTCTTGAATTAAAAATGGCACTCTGCTGTCTGTCATCCAGCTAATTACATAGAGGTCAAGCTGACCTCTTGTGTATATCAACATTTTCTCTTATTCTTTTGCAGCATGAGGTGTATCCCCATGAAATTGGCTCATATAAATTAGGTTGAGAAAATATGCTTAGTGTCTTAATGAAAAGATAAATTGTGTATGTTTTAAAATGGCATAGATGGATCTGTACTGCTGCATTTTAGATTTGCCATCTCTTCCATCAAATGTAATTGTTTTGAAGAGATTCACTCAAGCCCTACTCAGGTTATTTTCCACTATAACAGTCCAATTTCTTAATAAAAAGTCAAGATTGTTCTGGTTATCACAGTTCAAAAACAATTTTCACCTTTGGGATTCTGAATATTTGCAGTATAAATGACATCATATTACATAAACAAAGAGATACAATTATTCCATACTATGCTCTGTTTCTGCCAGATGAAGAAGTTAAGTTAAGATATATTGAAGTATTTCTGAACACCTGAAAACACTTTAGAGGTGAAGAAATATGCAGTTACCTTAATATCCTAGTTTGTGCTTCTTTAATACTGTTACAGTTTTGTATAAATTTGATCATCCCAAAACCCACTTTGAAACACTTTCAGGGCAGCTACAACTTTGAAAGTCTGCAAACCAATTTAAGAAGCCAAGAGCACAGCACAAGAGGAATTAGCAGATCATTCCTCTACAGTTTTCATAATGATCTCTGTACATACTCTAGTACCTAGACATGCTGCTAGAAGATACACTGTAGGACTCACACATTATGGGTTTTATGCAAAAAACCTCCCATAAATTAACAGATCTCTATGGAAGGAAGGTCAGACAGAGTCAGGTTGTATGATTGTAATGTTCTTTTGTGGCCTTAAAACCTACCAGCCTATCTGTAACCCTCTGTCTAGAAAACTTGCAGGTGTATGAAATGTAAAGAGCACATAAAGCATATCCTGGGGTGATTTTTAGTTAAAGGCACGCCTGCAGTCCTGACTCCCTCAACCAGATTGTGCCACTACTCCTGGAAAGTACCCTGAGATTTCTGATAAAAGGTGCCTTCAGTCCAAAGGTCATCCAAGTTTTGTATGATGATCTTCCTCGTTTCTCAGGAAGAATCTCTCAATAATCCAGGTATGGGAAAATGCTGTTTGGGATCAGGATGAGCGTTGCTGGGCTCTCTGAACCCTGTGCAATGTGAGACAGTCTCTGTTTACCTGTGAGCAGGTTCCCTTATACTGTGTTCTTTGACCATAGAACAGTGGCTGTTTTTTAAGCCAGGATTTTGTGTGTTCATGCACGTGGTTCCTTTAGTTCTGGAAAACTCGAAATGGTTTAATCCTTCTGACCTTTAGATCCCTGATTCTGTATATGCAATGCTGGAGCTACTAATCTGCTTTGCCCTGGAATTCCAAAGGGCTGGTACGTCATTCCATGCTCAGGTATGCAGGAGGCAGGAGTGAGTCATTCCTCTCAACCTCCAGTGCTCATGGGCTGTAGTAACACTTTTCCTAGAACGAGCAGAACAAGTCATACTAAATGCCTGTGTGATGTTTTGGGCTTCCTGTGTGCTCATCCATAGGGTAAACAAGGCTATAAGAAAGGAAAGGATGGACACTTTTTCCAGGGAAACCAGTGGATATGATTAAAATGCTCTTAGGCGTGTTTGCTTTACTAACAAACACATTTGGTGATCATAAGAGATTTATGAAACACAGAGGTCATTGGTGTCTGACTCTGACTGATGTAAGGCCTTTCTATACTGTCTTGCTGCAGCACAGGTTTCAAATTCAACTGTACCAGGACAAGTTGCTTTATCCTCTTACAGAGTGTCTTACAATGGGGATTTGTACCAAAATGGTTATACTGCTGCTGTGCTTGCTGCACTGCAGCAAGGCCCAGCCTTCACTACCCATTTGGCTGGGTTTGATTTGTTAGCAGTCACTTGTCTGTCCAGTGTAGACATAACCTTATGCATTGTCCTTCTAAAGAAACAATAAAAATCACTGAGATCTGGTACCCATTTGTCAAAATGTCAGTGCTTAGAATCATAGAAAATCCTATTATACTTACAAATATTAGCATGCTAATACTGTTTTCCGTGTCCTTTTGGTATCAAGTGTCCTGTAACAGAGGATCTTATGACAAAAAAAATCAACATATAGCAGTTATTACAGAGCATATTACAGATAAACACATTCCCTGCAAGAGTATTGGTGTTGAAGTGGAAAGATATAAAATGAAACTGTTACTTTAAGTTCTCACACTTCATTGACCTTTTAACTTTCTTATATTCTTAACAAGCTTTCCTGAAAACCCAGCACAGAATCCTACCACTCCTTACACAATACTCAGTGCAGAAGATATTGCAAAAGGTCAGCATTTGTGGGGTCTGTAAGGGAGAGACAGAAAAATGGCATTTCCACTGAGGAGCAAATGCAGGAGAGGTACAGTTGGAAAGTCCCCTAATTCCAGAGTTCAGGAGATCTTCTGCCCTAGCCAAGCCCTAGTGAGCTGCTCATGGCTAAACCAGAAAGGCAGTTGGAGGGCATTGTTTTGCAAGCCTACCAACAGTTTTTAGTGGCCGTAATTTTTCTCTTGGCAGAAAATAAGTATGAAGTCCAGTTTTATGACCCGATGTCAGGTGATGACATTTCAGCTCCAGCTTAGAAAAGCAGAGAGCTGTTTCCTTCTGGGAGCTGTCATTGTAGATTTGTACAAACCTGCAGTACAATCATTTATTGTCAGGAGGCTGACAAGTGCTGTTGTAGTTGTTACAGAGATATCTGAGGCTCTGAGCTGGTTGTTTTAACTCAGGTGGTTGGAGGCATGCAGGACAATTTGTCTGTGAGATGCACAGAATGATCAAGAACAACATGACCACACTAATTCAACATTGGTTGTATGAAACTCATTATTATTTTAATTTGCAGAGGCCACAGTGGTTATCATGAGTTATTCTTGTCCTCTGACTGTGGCCATGGGTGATGACTGAAAGTCCATCTGTCTCTGAGAGGAGCCAAGTGTGCTGTAGGCACTGCCAGGGTGAAGGGACGTAACCATATACCTGGCACTGCCTGCTAAAGTTCCTAAGCTGCAAGTGCAACTGCTGCTTCTGCTCAGGAGAGCTCCACAGCAATATGGAAAGGCTCTCTGGAGCAGTGGACTGCTGCACACTTCACAATTTGAGGGACAAAATGGTGGGTTTTGTTGTTTTGTGTATTTTCTAACCCAGAGGCTCCAGGAAGGGTCAGGCCCTCGGGAGCGCTCATTTGGCCAGAACACTCTTATTCCAGAGCCTCACTGCACCTGAGGGTCTAGTCCTGGATTGGATGGGAAACACTTGATGCAACACCCAGCAGATAGAAAGGGAACAGCAGCAAGAACACATCTGCTGAGCCAGACAGCCTACCGAAAAAATCCTCCTCATAGCAGCTCTCCACATCAAGCCTCTAACTCCAGAGCCAGGTCCCAGGTCCCTGTTTTGCATTTGCTTTCTGTTTGCTGTGAGAACACATCAGCCTGGGTGTAACCTCTCTCCTGAGAGGCCACCAGTCCCTGCCAAGCTGTAGCCGTTCTCCTTGCCTTGGAGAGGAGACTGAGAAAACAACTGCCAGAGCAAAGGGCACACATGAGATCATGGGAGCTGACAGAAACCCTGGACCTCCAAATCCCTACCGAGAGGCCCCCTCCCAAATACTAATGGCCTCAAACACTGCCATCCCCAGGAGACACAGCTGTAGTTTTACAATCTTCCAGTTTAATTTCCAGGTATTAATTATGATGGGATAGTATTCCTATTTTAATCAAAGAAGAAAAATATCAACCTGTAATTATAAAAGCCTGTGCTGTTTTCTAGGTATTTTACTTAGGAGAGAATAAGTGTTAGGTGGAGTAGAGACGTGACAGTGCGTATGTGAATGGCGTGAATATTTTTATGTCTATTCTGTTTGGTTTTTATATTCTTCCCCTCCATGTCTTCTTTCTTTTGTTGAAAAAATGACTGAGAAGCAGGTCGGTAAAGCAGTACTTTTATAAAACCTTTATTAGGGAGTAGGTGGGAAGGAGGGATTCCACATGTTTCATGACAGCTGATGAGCAGTTCAGGATGACTGCCAGCTGAGGAATGACGGGATGCAGAGGTGGGGCATGAGCATGCAACTGAGCTGAGGAGGACAAAAAAAATGCAGTGGTAGAGAATTAAGAACAGAGAAAGAAAACAAAGCATGTTGGAAAACCTTTGTAATCATCAAGTATGACTTCAGGTGATTTTCTCCTATTGTTCCAATGTGTATTTCAAATTTAAGTTTGTGCCTAATCCATCTTGGGGTGAAGTATAAAAATAGGAACATTTTCTTTCCACTCTCAGTGATGATGTGTGCTGTGGTAGGGCAGAGCTCAGAGTGGGAGTGAAATATTCAGTGTGTGGGAGTGAGCAGGTACAGGAGGAGCAGGTGAATAAGTGGAGACACGGGTATCGTTTTGAGCCAGTCCATACACCATAATTTCTCACAGGTTTGGAGAACATGGTGCAGTTTGCTCCCCACTCCAGCTTGCTCCTCGTTCTCTTGCTGCCTGTGTTGTCTCAGTCTCTCCTGTCATAAGGATAGCTCATCCCTTTCTTCTGGTTTCCCCCTCCAAGAAGACCCACTGTTCCCCTGAGTACAAAGAGTCAGGAGAAGGACATATACAACCAAGAGTTGCCTGGGCAGCCATCTAATTTCCAGTGAGTGGAGGGAGGCAGGAGGCCGAGCCTAAGGCTGCTCCTTGCTGCTGCAGAGCCAGGAGAGGATGCATCGGGTCAGGACATCCTGCTGGGCTCACGCGCCACTTCCTCCTGGGCCCTGTGCCCAAACGTGTTGCAACCAAGCCCAGACCTGGTGCACCTCCTGTTTTGGGACTTCCCCCACCTGTGTCATGACTAGACTGGAGAACTGTAACCGTTCAACATGCTGGAAGCATCTCCAGCAGAAGCAGGGCCAACAGGGAAGGTAAGACCAGGCCAGGAGCGGGAATGTTGGCCACCGTACCAGGCCGATGATTCCGGCTCCGGCTTTTCGCTGCAGCCGCCTCGAGCAGGCTCCGGCTCCAGCGCCCGTGCTCCGCGCCCGGTTTTGCTGGCGGCCGCGCCGCCGTGAGCCGGCGGGGGAGGCTCCGGCTCCGTCCGGCGGGCGGGCGCGGATCCGGTGCCGGGATTTGCCCGGGGCCGGCTGGGGAAGTTGCCGAAGTTGAGCGGCGAGTGGCGGGGCCGCGGCGCGTCCTTCCTGCGGCCCGGCCGGGGGGATGGAACAGCATGGCCGCGCGCCTCTCCCTGGCACAGGTACCGCGATGGGGCTGCGGCCGGGGCGGGGTGGGACCGGCGCGGGGCTGCCCGGGCGGCCCGGGCTTTGTGCGGCCGCCACCGCCCCGCAGCGCTGCCCCGCCGCTGTCAGGTGGCGGCGGGGCGGGGGTGTGTCCGTGTGTGGGAGAGGGAGGGAAGGAGGGAGAAGGCGAGGGAGAAGGCGAGCGAGGGGCGGTGGGCGGGCAGCCCCGAGCCGCGACCCGGGCGCGCCGCGGGCGGGGAACGAAGTGCCGCCCGGCCGCAGGTGCCTGTGCCCGGGAATAGGGAGAGCCGGGCGGGAGCGGCCCTGGGCGGGCACAGCGCGGGGCTGCGGCGGCCGCGGTCCGTCTTTTGTCTCTGTAGGACACGGGGCGCTGGGTGGGAGCGCAGCGAGCCCGTCCCGCGAACCCCGAGCACGGGCGGTGCTCGAGGGCGATAGCGCCGGGCTGAGGTGCCCGTGTCTGTGCCCGTGTCTGTGCCCGTGTCTGTGCCCGTATCCCTGTCCCTGCCCGCGCCCGGGGCAGCACCGCGGCCGCCGCGCTGCCCTCCCCACACACCGGCACCGGGGGCTCTCCGGGGGCGTGGGCAGGTCAGCCCGGGATGAAGAGTCTCGTTCCTTGTAGTCACAGAAACACGTCTCCGGAGATGCTCCTTGGAAGTCATTTTGCCGTGTTTTCGGTGTGGGGACACCGCTGTCGCGTTCTGCCCGCACAGGTGTCTCACGGTGAAGAGCTTTGCAGGTGATTGCCCTAAAACTTGGAGGCTCTTGGCAGCGTTTCGTGCTCGGGTGATCTCACATCACCTCAATCTTTGTTGATTGCGTTTTTTCCCCCACGGTAATAGAATCGCTTCACGCAGGTTATTCTATACCGTTAGGTCTATGTTTTATTCCCTAGAGCTGCGATAGCTAATGAACTGCAGTTTTTGATACTTTTTAATTTCATTTAGCAGTGACATGAGAAATTTTCACTCTTACCTGACATAAGCCTGAGGCAGGCCTGTTGGTACACCCTCCTGCCTTGGGATGCTTCAATCTGAGAATCAGTTATGACATTCACAGAAAGTAAAGCTGGTGCATAAGCATGAATTGCTTAAGGACATGGAAATTGGCAGCAAGGCTGCTCAATTTGCAGTTACTTAGGTAGTTGACTTTTGAGAATATTATCAACCACTTCAAGGAAAGAAAGAAGGATAGTTTGGTTTAAATGGGAGCTTCAAATATGTGGAGAAAATTGTGTCTTTAAGGGTCTAAAGGTACAGAGTTTTGAAGTATAGTATGTTTTGTGAGAGCTTGCTTTAATATTAAAATTGATAAGTTAGCCTTGTCTGAGTTTCTTTTTCTACAGTCTTCATGCCAAAGAAAGAAGTTTAAAACATCTGCTTACTGAAGAGGACAGAAGTTTTCCCAGAGCAGCAACCTTCGTTCTGCTGATCTAAAGGCATGGGCTGTTCTGGCTCTTGTTTTGGGGAGAGGAGCAGAGTGTCTGCTCTGGTGTGTTCTACAGCAAGACATTATTGCTTACAGGCTGTGTAATCCTTTCATTGTAGAATTTATTTACTTTTTTGGTCACATGAAAGGGGGACTAAATACGAGTGTGATAATGTTGACAGAAGCAGAAAAATCGGCAGTATCCTTAAAACCATTGTGACTGCAGCTTACATCAGTGGTTAAACTGAGGAAGCTATTTCTGTGTGTTGACCATTTGTGTAGGGGTTTCTTTTTTTGGTTTGTTTGGTTTTTCCCTTCTTGCATTGCATAAGACTCATCTTAGAAAGTCGAGCAAGCCTAAAGATAATTTTTTTCAACGTAGGTTCTAACTTGTGGAATTATCAGGGTTGTGGAAAGTCCTAACAAATGGTGAAGTGTCCTGAATCTGTTGAGATGAGCATGAGGAAGTGAAAATGCCAGCAGGGGGGTGGGGAGTGCAGTGATGGCTGCACTGAGATCAGTTACTGACACCAGCAGTAAAAGTGTGCAGAGACTATGTTCTGCTGTACATCACAGACAGAGAGTAAGAGGAACATTAACCTGCACTCAGGCTCGCAATTATGTCTGATTTTCTGTTCCCTTTCCCGTGTTTGGTTTGACAGTGCTTTAGCAGGGCTGGGACATTGGGTATTTCCAAATGAGAGGAGGGTATTTTCACACGATTTTGCAGCTGCAGTGTCTGAGTGGGCTGCACATCCTTTATTTGAATAGCAAAGCTGTAATTTCACTGATTTGAAACTTTTTGGTGCTAATTGTATTCTGTTGGCTGATTAGTAAAAACGCTTCAGGACCATGTAGCTGTAGTGAAATCTATTACACCAAGTATGCTTGAACCAGGGTTGCAAACTGAAGGGGATTATCTCCCCCTTCTCTCTCTAGTTTATCAGTAATCTGAAGTATCTTTTATCTCCCCATTTTGCAACATTTTGTTGCTACTTGCGTGTGCTCAGGGAGTGTAATGGTCTGAGCATGACTGTGAATTTAATAGGGAACTTCTAAGGGAACTTCTGCCACGTGAATGTTTTGTTGTGATTGCCTTTAGTTTGGAAACAAGCAATGAGAAGGACCTGTCCTATCTCAAAGATTGTCATTTGTTATTGGAAAACTCAAATTAAGCTGGAAGCAATATAAAGAGTTGTATTTTTTGACTTTCCAAGAATGGTCTCTGGCCTATTTCATGTGGGGAATTCAGGGAGGAAGAACAGAAAACTGAAGATGCAGAAAATGCATGTTGAGAGTGGGGAAGAGATGGTTGTTGAAAGGTGATCTAAGACAGACATTCAAAAACTTCTTGTTGCTCTTGAAAATTGAACTTGTGGTTTATTCTGAAAAACTGCCCATGTGTGATTGAGGGGGAAGCTCACAGTTCAGGGAAGGACTGTAAAGAAGATACAGGGAGAACAGGAAGATACCTTTTTGTGTCTGTCTTCCTGATGTCATAAAATGCATTTTGTGAGAAGTGTGGTAGTTGTCTTAAAAGTCGTTGTGGGATGCTTTGGTAGGCAAGACGAAGTCATGTAATATCAATTTGTATCCTAATTAGGTGCAAGCCTCATTTTAAACTTCAGTGTTGTGTTGCAGAGTCCAGAATGCTGTGCTGTGTTGTTGAAGGGAAACATGGAATATTACAGCTGAGGCTGAGCTGGATGGATTCCTGTCTCATGCACACGTTGCCAGGATTAACGTCTTATTACTGGAATACACAGGATCTAAATACTTGGAGTATGAATGGTACCCTCACAGTAATGTACGTGTTATGTACAATGTAGGGCCAGAGACCATTTTGAGGTCTCTGACAAACTGCTGATTTTTTTTTTTTTAATCAACAAAATGATCAAATTAAGATCTTAGTTTATTCTTTTCAGTGGAGTGAGGGACCTGTCGTTCCTCTTTCTGTCCTGCACGAAAGATGAAGAAACCTGAGTATGCATGAGTGTGCTTAAACCTGCACGTAGAGGAGGCTGACTGCTCCTGATGCAGATAGAACTTAATTTTTTCTGATTGGTATCGCATCCACCATGTTGGAGAGTGGCTGCATCTGAAAAGGCAGTGGAGCTACTCTTTCATGTTATACAGGCTTTGTTCAGTACTGATTAGAAGATGGTGGAGATCTTCCGTAGCAATTTGAAAATTAAATGGAACCATTTCTAATTATGCAGTGACAGACATCTCTGCAGAGATAAGCCAGCAGTCCTTGTTCATGCTTCAGCTGTTCAATGGGAAGGAAAGTGCTGAATTTTGAAGTACATGGGAGTATTTAGTATAAATTTATAGTAAATATTTTCTTATTTTTACCTTTGTTATTGCTGTAGAAGATGTTCTTGCTTATATAATTGGAAGTGCTAGAAGGCTTTACCATGACATTGCAAAGGGCGTTGTGAGGAAACCAACTTGCCTTGAACTTACCTGTTTTTTGACTGGCTGACTACATGGAAAACATTTATGGCCAGATTGTGTTGTTTGTCCTGGAAACTCTTAATGAGCCCTAGAGCTTTGTATCATGATAGAATACTGTATTTTGGATTTTAATCAAGATAGAATAGCTTGTTTCTCCCCATCTATCTCTTTGGGTTCAGAAGGGAAAGTTGTTCTTGTTTTTCTCAGTGGAAAACTTTTGTTTGTCAGTTTGTTTTTAAACCTTTCTGTGGAAGGAAGGTTGTGGCTGGATGGGGTGGACAGACTGGTAGTAGTATCTTATTACAGCTAAATGCAAGTGTGCCAGAGGGATGAAAACATGGGGATAGAAAGGCTTGATTGACAACAGAAGATGAAAAAGACGGGTGTCCCTGAAGGTGTTTTTTATTTCCTAGGATAGCATTCTAAAGTTCATAGGTTTGTGTCAAAGGTTGTAATTATAACAACGCACGTTACCCTTATGAAGTGATCAACTTTGAAATGGAGTCATAATAATGTCTTGCTATTTTTATATGCTGTGGAGTCTGACCTTTCCTCCCTCCCTCCTTTTTGCATTTACAACAACTTGAATTTACTCTGCAATTGGTTGTTACAAATCCCATAATAAGAATTTTGCCAGGCAAATTCTATGGCAGCACTTGGAAAGGTGTTGAACAATATTTTTCTTCTTATCTCAGAAGAATATCCTAGACTATTTTTGCATCTGTTGGTTTATTGTGGGTTGTGTTTTGAAGGAAAAACAAGTCTGTTACTAGTAAAATAGTCTGGGAAGCCTTTTTACTACTATTATTCTAGGCGGCATCACAGGAAATTCCAGTTACTGCAGTGATACTGATGTTAAAATTAATATTGGAAAAAGTAATGAAATAAATAAGAATTATTGGCTCATACTCTTAAGTACTGAGTGAAAAGATTATTTTGCACTTAATGTTTTCATTGCAGGACTTCAACACGGTGTTTCCTGTCCAGGAGTGACAGCGATCAGTTTGGCTGTAATAATGAAACATTTGGCTGAACAAAGGGTGATATTGAGCAAGAGGGATGATGCACAAGAATTGATGGTTCCAGTGTGTGTGCACTGGCCAGCTCTGTTCTAGTTTTCTGCTCAGAGCTTTAATTTTGTGCCTAGACTTTTACATTCTAGCAAACAGTACTTAGTCAAATACCTGAATGTTAGAGAGAACTACCCCTCTAGGTTGCTGTGCAAGGTGGAGCTGAGTTGGTAATTACAGCATGGGAGGTTTAGGTGAGAAAAGACAGCGTGCTTTGGGGTGCTGAAGAGCAGTTGGAAGTTGTTTATTGTATTGGTGTTATGGTAGTCTGAGGGCTGTCAAAACTTGAATATATTTTGTCAGGCTATTTTTAAGGGCTGTGTAAATGCATGCTTAGTTGTTGGCTGAAATAATAAAAGTCTTTGGGTACCAGAGCAAAGTCAGAGCAAGGTTAAGCTATAAAAATGGAGGTATTGCAGTGAATACCAATGATGGTTTCCCAGCATATGTAATTTTTCTTGTCTGCCTACGCTAGAGGTATTTCCCACCCACCCCCCCAATAAACAAATAAACCCTCACCAGTTTTGTGTCCCTGTTGTCACACTTTCAGCTCCTCCTCGCACCAAAAAAAAAAAAACAAACAAAAAAACCTCCCCCAAAAAACCCGAAAACAAACAGCCCCCCAGAAAATCAGAAACTGAGTGTCTCTGGAGCAGTGTGCTTGCTGAATAAGCAGATATCAAGGTCTGAATGGAAGTTCTTCTGCTATTTCTAGCTATCCTGTATAGTTTGTCTTTCAGGATGTTCTGGTGATACTGCACACATTCTGTGGTTGATCAGCATTGCACTACACCTCTGATTTCTGCCAAACTTCCTCTCGTAATAATCTTTGAACACCTCTGGAGGTATAAGTACTTAGCCAAAAGAGCAACTGTATTTGCTGTTGCTGTAGGAAAATGTATGTCGTTTTATTTAACTGTTCACCATTTATACAGACTGTAGTAAAGTGGGTTTTTACAGCTGTATGATTCACAACATCTACAGTACTGTTTCTATCTTTCAATTCAAACTTCTAAATTTTAAATCCCAAGAAGCTACTTTGTTGGATTTGGTTTGTACAAAGGTCTGTGAATCTGAGGTTTTAGATCATATTCCTCTTAAGAGGGAGAACTCTGTTTTTGGATGATGTTTGAAGTTATGTGCTTTGGGCTTTTTTAGTGTGTATTGTGTAATTAACTTGCATTATGCTCAGTTGTTCACAACTGACTTTGTCAGGGCAACACACTGTGGTAATTCTAGGGTTATCCTCTGCATAAATGCACCCAGTCATGCAGCTGTGGTTTAGGCAGCATGCACTTCATGAAAATAGTATCTGATTTTGTGCCTGATTTTATGCTGGGGAAGAGAGGTAACCCTAACAGTTCATTTCTTGGGAATCCCCTGGGCAAGGGTATTTGGTGTAGGCCAAGATGTGTGCGTTTGCATTGTTTCAGGCCTTAGGCTTTTTTAGAGTTTCTAAGAATGATTTAAAAATAAATTCATAAAGAAAGAGACTTTTCCAAATAAGCTGTATTATACTTGTCCGCTTAAGTTTAAGTGAGCACTGAATGCCTGGTGGATGGCAGTGGAATGCAGGCAGAAACTGTCCCTGACAAGGGTTCAATTTACAAAAAACAATGTTAAAATATTACTGGTTTTTTACTGTGGGACTGTTGCTGTGGATTTAGTTGTGAATCCAGGGTTTAATTTGGATAACTGAAAATTTTATCGACTGGTTGCATATGACACTAAATTCTCCACTGATGCAGTGGAGAGCAAAATAAAATTATTGTACTCTAATATTAGAGAGCACTTCCTAGCCTGAGTCGTTTCAGGTTTCTGCTTTTGCCTGTGGGCGATGTTGCCCAAGAGTTCCTGTTTCACAGAGCCTCACCTGGTGACCCGGTGATGGTAATCTGAGCTGGGCTGGTGTCACTGCAAAACAAGAAGTCAGTCTTCTAAAAGTTACAACGTGAAGCATTTTGTGGTAGTCCTCATCATTTTACAGAATAGATAGAATTATATAAAACCATAAGGCTTTTTTGAAGACCAATAGAAAGTGTTTTATATCTTTATTTGCCCGGGGAGAGGGGAGTTGAAATGTGGATCTTCAGGGTTAATTTTCTCTCTCATCTCTTTTACAGCTATCGAGTGCAAATCCCGTGTATGAGAAATTCTATCGACAGGTATGTATGTTCTGGTTGAGAGAACAAACCTCATTTTGATTTTAAAGAATTGATGTTCTTTTGCTATGCACTCAGGCTGGCCAACAGTGTGTGAACAATAAAAGTTCAAGGAGCACTATTCTGCTTTAAAATATAATTTTATAGTAACTAACTTAGGCCTGAGCTATATTGGTATAAATTTAATATTGGTTGTGAGAGGACTTATTCAATTTGCCAGGCAACTGCCAAGTGTTATGACACACATCACTTTATGGTTCTAATAGACTGTGAACTCTTGGAATGGAGTGAATTCTGGAAGTGCTGTATTGATAATGTTCTTTGTTCCTTTTTCCAAGTGAAGCTGAATTTCTTGTGTTTGTAGTGCAGCATCACGTAAGACCTGCATCTGTCTTGGAGTATCCCCAGAGGTGCTTACAGGATATTGTAAGGAGTGAAATTTGGATAGAAGGCCACTGAATGCAAAAAGAATGCCTGTAGTTCTTGCAACTTCACTCAACAGATACAAATATTTTTGCTTTATAATGGAAAAATAAAAATATATAGAAATAAAATATAATATAATTTGTATTTATCACCTGTCTTTTATATTTTGGCCCAGCAGTACTAAGGTGTCTTAATTCCTATAAATACATTTAAAAAACCCCAGCTGTTTCACCCACTTTGTAATAGCGATATTTTTTATCATGTGTGTAATGTGCTTTATTGTACAAATGATATAAAAAATTTCAAGGAAATGTAAACTACATGACTGTATAAAATAATTCAAAATAGGTGATTTTTTTTTAATCAATCTAATGAATAATCAATGAAACCTGTGAAAAAACAACCTTATAGGAAAGGGTTTTTAACTTTGTGCAACTGGTAGTGTTCCTGTCTGTTTGTCCTAAGGAAGGATATAGTGTATATGACCTCTTGATTTAGGACCTTCTCTTGGGTGTCAACATCAGAATGTAAGCTTATCTGTTGGGGAAGAGACAAGACCATGATTTCTATCCATGCTCTATTTTTGGATTGTGTTTAGAGGATTAGTCCCATTACCAAGTTCATAAAACAGCAGTTAAAGGCTACGATGCCTGAAAAGTTTGAGCTTTCCATTGTACTTTAATAAGGGTTTCTCTCCACTACAGGAGAGCAGCTGATTTGACATTGCTAAACAAGGAGAGAGTTTACCTCGCTCTAAGTTCAGGTGGCTCCTGGTGGCTGAAGGAGATTGTATCACCCTCACAAAGTTTTCCTTCAGTCTGATGACTCTCACTGTCATGCACCACCTTTACCATGTGCCTGTCTGTCTCCTCCTCCTGACTGCAGTTGTTTAACCACTGAAATGTGAAGCAAAATGTTGGATAAAGAAACTGAATTAAAGCTCAAATGTGATACTGTTTCCTAAGTCACTTAGCATCTTCCATTTGTTGGAATAGACAGCCTGGTGAAACTGGAGTGCTGTTTGTTGTCCAGCAGCCTCAGCAGTGTACAGGAATGGGAATTCCTTAAACATGATGTTACTCTTAGTCAAGTTGTGCCAATGGATTTGTTTTCCAGAGGATTAATTTTCTCACTTGCTCAGCTGAACTCTTTTCTGCGTTTATCCTGAAGAGTAGCTTCAAATCTACTGTGTCTGAAGACTTTCAGTTGCACTAAAGAACTTTTGCCTTTCCTTCCTCAGATAAGGAGATGTCAACTTTCAGAGCAGAAATGTTAGAAAGACATTTCCCACTCTGTCCCATGGTGCTGGTAGAGTGGGTTTATTCTTCAGTATATACCAGAAGTACTTCAGAGCATTCCATGCAATGTGAGAATAAATTTCTCACCTGAAATAGCTCTGATGCTGAGTACACTTTCATCTTAAAGTAATTCATCTGGCATAATGTGTTGTGCAATGGGTGCAAATCCTGGCCTTTGTACTTAGAATGAGATTGGAATCTCAGCCTTTCAATAGGGACACTTTTTTCTTTCAGATAATTATTTTTCTCTTCAACCTTTTCTAGACTGACTCTCAAAACAGCGTGAGGTCAAAGAATAAATTTAAATACAGGTCAGAAAGCAGTAGGAAGTTGCTTAACCACATGATGCAGTGTGGCAGGAAAGCTGTGTGCCTGAGCTGCTGCTGAATTCTTGATGAATCCTGACCTGAAGTACTGCTCACTGTAACCTTGTGACCTAATGACATCAGGTGTTTGTCTATAACTTTTAATAATTTCTGGCCCTACAAAAGACAGGGTGCAACAAGGAAGTTGTTTAATGATACAGCTTTGAAAACTAAGTTTTGCGGATTGGGGAAAAAACTGCCAAGTTGGTGTATAAGTGACAAACACCAGCAATCTTCTCAGTGCAATATTCAAACATAAGTACCCCCATCCCAACATTCAAGACTCGGTAATTTGTAAAGAAATTTAAATCAGCCCTTTAAAAAAAATAGTTACTGAAATTTAGGTACAAAAAGCAACTATATCCATATTGGGTTAAATCAGAAGCCTGCTTAAATCCCTTAAAGTCACCTTCCTCTGGGTTGGACGTAGGGAAATAAAAAGTAAACACAGCTGATACTGTGGTGTTTTGTGACTTTCCTGAAAGAGAAGTCTTGGGCTGGAGGTTTTCTGAGTGGATGCCAAGATTACTGTGCCTACGTGCAAGGTTGACTCCACTGAAAAGGGGGATTTCATGTAGTGTCGTGGCAGGTTTTTGCCTATAAGATGAACAGCTCTCCCATACAGACTGAATTGGATATTTTAAAAATCTGAGAAGCAGCCTAACTACAAGGCTGTAGTGCTTGTAATTTTATTACCCTTATCAGGGAATCCTCACTTACAGGAAAAAACCTCTCCTAATTAAAATCATACTACTTATGTTGAAAACAAAAGGTGTTTTCACTTTTGTGTTGAATGACGCTTTTGGGATTGCTTTCTGAATGTTTTATTCCCTTTCAGAAGTGTCTACAGACAGCTTTGATTTGCTGCAGCATTCTTTCCAAATGATAAATTCTCCAGGCTTTCACCAGCCAGTTCTAATCCCCTCTTTGGAAGCTGTTTGCTTTGAGCACCTTGTGAGTGCTGCACCTGTGAACTTGGCCAGCTGGTCTGACGTTCCCAACACAATATTGAATATAGTCTTTGTTTAAACACAAAGCTGTGAGACTGTAAATGGTGCAGTGCAGCATCATCTTCAAGCTACCTGTGTGATGTATAAAGGGTGACAGTTTGAATTGACTGAAGATACCCTTGAGTCCTATTCTCCATACTGTGCCCTTTTTAAGCATCCTTTTGCTTTAGGCTTTCAAAGACTTGGAGCTTTTCCTCTCTTTCCCTTGTCCTTACATCACCATGTAGGTGATGCAGGTTTTTCTGCTTGCTTTTTCCACTTGAAAAGTTTTTGGGTAATAACTATCTATTTTAATGATCTCCTTATTGATGGAGGGAGAAATGCATGCTGGTTGATGGTCTGCCAAAACTGTCACCAACTTCTTCATTCCGTAAAAAAGCTTCACTTCAGGGAGTATTTCCCTCTGGTGGGGTGGTAAAGGGATCTTCAGCAGAGCTTTCTTTTCCAGACTATAACAGTAATGAATGCAGAGCTGAACAATGAAATGTAATCAAACTCTTGGACATTTCTGTCCTTACAAGTTAAATTTTTTGCAGGAATCAAGAAGAGAAACCTGTGATTACGAAGGGCTAATTAGGTAATTCAGGTGATGGCCTAATATGAACAACCTTCCCTGTCTGCTTGAGAAATTCTTGGGCTTTGTCCTTTAAACTTACTACTGGAGACCTTGAAATTCAGACATAAATGATGGTTAGAATCTTAGAGCAGTGAACACTTGATTGCTTGCGTATGTATTGGTGTGTTTTTATCAGTTTTTAAGTGGAATTAATCTAAGGCTTCACTGTAAGATTTGTGCTTGTGTTGGGGTGTTGGTTTATGACTTGAGAGACCTGGGTTACCTTGGGTTACCTTCCTTGCTTCTGCCCCAAACTCAGTCATCCAGCAAAATTTTTATCTCCCTGAGTCTTAGGATAAAATGTGTTTTTCTGGACCATTGTGAAACACGTGTGAAAGATGCTTAGGTACATATGCATAATATATGTTAAATTTGGCAGTGTTTAAGATACCAACTTCCAAAGCCTGCCTATAAATGTTAAATCTGGAGCAGCTAGTTCAAAAGGTCTTAATTGCAATGTAACATGATTTTTAATGAAAGGTAGTTTTGCTTTTGACAAAAAGCCTAAAGATTGTTCTCAAAGTGACTGTGTTAACTTGAGCATTCTTCTTTGCTGGCTTTTTGAGAGCCTGTATAAAGAGATCAATTCAAAAGCGAGTTTGTCATGTAAGGTGTTTTTCTTCCCCAGGTTGATTCTGCTAATGCTGGAAGAGTGTTAGCTTCTGATGCAGCTGTTTTCTTGAAAAAGTCTGGTTTGACAGATTTGGTACTTGGAAAGGTATTTAATGACAATTATTTAATTATCCTGTCTCTTGCTTCAGTTAGTATCCTGTGTAAATTAAAATATTTAGTGGTACATGATCTTCCCTAATGTTGTTCTGTCCAATAGTTTCTAACTTCAGTGCCCTTGCTTATTCTACTATATTTGTAGCTTGTGGTGGAAATTAAAACAATATTTAAATTTGTCATCACAAGTAAGTGCTATCATGAAAGTTAAGACATGAACTTTCCTCCAAGAATGCATTGTTGAGTGAGAACTTGCCAGCTTCCTCTCACTGCTGTGAACACTTTGTCTCTATTATTTTTGTGTTTTAGATTTGGGACTTAGCTGATACTGATGGCAAAGGTATCCTGAACAAACAGGTATGATTATTTCTATATATTAGGTTACTCTGACCATTAGAAACCCATAATACAAGACAAAAGTTAAGATTTCTGGTTCAGGCAGTTTTTCTAACCGATTTTCCCCCCAGATTTTTGTAATTGGAATTAGATGTGTAATTCCCACCTGAGTAAAAGCTACAATAAATGACATAGCCTTCAGCTGCCTCATCAGCTTCTCTTCAGGTCATAAAATGGGCTATTGTGTGGCTGTGCAGTACAATATGCTGAGAAGTAATTCAAGATTTAATGTACTGTATTTACTAAGAAGGTGACTTCTTCCTTTTAATTTTGGAGGAAACAATGCAGAAATTAAAATTCTAGTAAAATCTCCAAAATTCTCATTTATCTAATTTTGGTGGACTTTACATTAGTACATTCTGTTTGGAGCTGTCCTGCCCAAGTTGTGGCAATGAGCAGAGTGGAGGCAGACTTTACATATCAGTGGTGCTACAGACAAGCTCTGAGTGTGTGTTGCTCTTTGATTTAAAGAACAGTCTGTGGAGAGGGAACTGCTTCGTCCCATAGTGGCAAAAGGAGGAGATTGTAATGTCTGCCAAACAATTTTGGGTTTTTTGGGGCTTCTTTTTTCTGTTTTCCTCCCCTTCCATCAACCGTCTTTGGGATCAGCTCAGTTCCTCAGAGATAAACAGCTGTAATTACACTTCAAATTTGCACTGTTCTGTCGTAGAAGAAGTGAGTGCTGAGAACTGACTGCACTGGACTGGAAGTTACCAAATGCTTGGAAAATTAATTACAAACTTTGCCTCAGTGGAAGAATCCTGCAGTTGCTGCCTGTTGCTTTCTTTCACTTTCTGACCCCCTTTGGAGCCATTTGCAACCCTTTGTATATATAGCAATACTAGAAAAGCTCTTAACTCTTCTGAAATTTTAGTATTTTCATATAATAAATCCTTCCAAATTTTATTTTTTATCTTTAGGAATTTTTTGTGGCTTTGCGACTTGTAGCGTGTGCACAGAATGGATTGGATGTTTCCCTGAACAGTCTTAACTTGCCTGTTCCTCCACCGAGATTTGTAAGATTTCTCTTTTAATTGAACATATGAACTCATTTGTAAGAACTGCTTTTAAGTGAACAATTAGGAAGGTTTGGTATAAATACCAAACACTTCAGAGAGTGAAGTTGTAGAGCAATGGAACCCTACGACAGGGGAAAATTAAGCCATGTGGAATAAGATACTACATGTTCTGGTGGGGATTTTAATATAAAATTATGTGTAATTTGAAAGAAAAAATAAATATATGGTATTTGTTCTATTGGTGTTGTTCTTAATGGAAGAAACATTTTAAATTTTTTACTCTAAATTTTGGTATGAGTGACTAAAATGCAGTTCTGGCTTTGAGAAGCACCTTCTCAAATAAGGGAGTGGTTTTGCAAATTCAGAATCATGTCTCTTTTAATGTGGGTTTTTTCCCTGCCCTGTTTTTCCTTAGACTGATACCAGTAGTCCTTTACTACTCAGTGGAACAGCATCAAGTGATCTGCCATGGGCTGTTAAGGTAAACTGAATATCAGACTGTTACCAAGAACTGTTACCTGGTTTGCAAGAAAACATGTCTTTCTGAGAAAAATTTAATGCTACTGGTAGTTACAGTTTACAAAGCATGATAGTTACCATTCATGTCAAATCTGTAATTGGGCTAGAAGACCTAATTTGATAAGAACACTTAACCCTTGGGAAATCTCTTCATGTTTAGAAACTTGAAATAAAGGGGGAAAAAAAAAAGGAATAGTGACCTGAAGCCATGAAAATAATTGAAGGAGAAATCTCAGTGGGTTTTGGATGAGTCTCTAGCTGATTTTAAAGTAATATCTTTTTCATATTTTCTTATAAGCATCAGGAACTGCAGTGTGTGTTTATTAAAAAAGAAAAAAGTACTTGTGAAAGAACTGCTGCTTCTTATGCTACGAGTGTGACTGTTTGCCTAAGTAATATTTTCCTTCTGTCCCTGCAGCCAGAAGACAAAGCCAAGTATGATGCTATTTTTGACAGCCTAAATCCAGTGAATGGACTGTTGTCAGGGGATAAGGTGAAACCTGTACTCCTTAACTCAAAACTGCCAGTGGATATCTTAGGACGAGTAAGAACATCTTCTTAATTGTTAATTCACAAATAATGCCTGTGCTGCACTCAGCAATCTATTAATTTAACTATTGAACTATTTAATGCCATCTTATGGAACGGCCACACATGTGCAACTGTTAAACTGAAAAATTAAGTAAAATTTCCTTTGATATTTGGATAGATCACCTCTTAGTACAGTGTAGGTTGCTCACTGAAAACTAGTGCTGTTAATCTCAATAGAACTTGGGATATGGTGGAGGGAGGCTGTTCTCACATTAGTTTTTAATGAGGTTTTAAATAGGAAGATGCTGCAGTTCAGGCAAGCATCCCTACATTCTCCTTTTTTTTGGCAGGTGTGGGAATTGAGTGACATTGACCGTGATGGAATGTTGGACAGAGAAGAGTTTGCAGTTGTAAGTACCTCTGCCTCCTGGGGTTTTGAAATACTGATGGCAGAGTTTAAAATAGATGCCTTTTGTATTAATTTTTGACAGTGTGGTTCATTTATTATCCTTATTTGGAGACCTTAATCAAGTTTTAGTACTGTTTAATGTTTCTGTCAGTTTGTTGAATGTCTCTCAGTACGCAGCAGTAACTTTCTTTTAGGGCTAAATGAGCCATTAAAAACTTACACCTGAGATCTGCTGTCCCATGAGACACTGAGTGTTTTTCACTGAGGAAGTTTTACCTTAACCTTCAGTATTTATAGAACTTGAGTGCCTCAAGGTACCCTTGAGGAAAATTTTTGTGAAGAAATTATATATAAATTCTTCAGAAGTTCTTAGCAGGTTAGAATTTTAACACTATTTATGCCAGGACTGATGAAATAAGAAGTGGTAAATAAGAGATGACCACAACAAAAGAATAGATGCTAAGTGGAGCAATTCCTGGGAAAATGGTGGTACATTAATATTAAGTATTTGAAGTCTTCTCTCAAATAAAATTCCACAAGTCATGGTAAAAACTTGGTAATATTTAAGAGAATAATTTTAATATTCTAAAAAGTACTGAACTTCATTTGCTAAGCAGTGAACCTGGAATGAAAGTAGTACTGAGACACAGTGAGAAGGCAATAAGCTACAGTTTAGTTGAGGGGCTTGTAAAGGAGAAACATAATGAAAAAATTATACCAAGATATTTGTTAATTAATTCTTTAGTCTATATATATGTTTGGGGTTTTTTATTTCTTATATATTTACATCCACACACCTTGTTTTCTTGTTCAGGCCATGTTTTTGGTGTACTGTGCTTTGGAGAAGGAACCAGTGCCAATGTCCTTGCCTGCAGCTTTGGTGCCACCATCCAAGAGAAAACCTCTTAGTGTTCCAGGAGCAATGCCATTAATTCCATCTTCAACATCCACCAAAGAGTCTCATCAGCCCTTGCCACCTGTAGGCATTTTAGCTGCCAAAACACCATTAACACAGGTATAGTTCTGAAGTTATTGATGATTAAAAGATTTCTCTTCTTAATTTAAGATTTCTGCTCTTTGGAGGCTGCCTGTATAAAGAGTCTTGCTACAGGTTTTTAGTTTGCTTCTTACCCTGGCTGAAGAATTTTAGGAGGCTGTTGGGAAGACCAGATGGCAAGGTGTGAGATTTATCTTGTTCAGCTTTTCCTAGATGTCTTCAGATATAAACGGTTGGATAAAAGAATATTATTTAGTACAGATTTTGAAGGTAATTTTAAAATAAATTATTTCAAGGCATCAGGCTCAAAAAAAATAGTAGCCCAGGTACACATCTGCAGAGCAAAAGTCTCGTGGCTGAACACTGATTTGAATATGGACAAGTTCTTAAAACAAATTGTGGCAGACATGAATGTGCAGTTGTGTGTGTGCATGTGTGCAATTTGGAGAAGACATGAATGAACATGGAATAGATAAACACAAGCAATGGGAAAAAGAAACCAAAGGTCCAGCATATCCACCTATACACAGAAGATTTAATGTTTGTTCTGAACATGATTATTAAGAAGCCTGATGCCTCCTGCCCCCCCCAGGCATCTTATTTACTCCTTGTCATTTTAGACTCCAGAATTTGGGAAATGACTTTCCAAGATTATAATTTTGTCAATCCAACAAGATTATAACTTGTTATATTCAAACTAAGAAAAGAAGTAGTAAGGGGATCTAAGGTGAGAGCTGTAGTATTTAATGCATCAGATGCTGCTTGAACATTTGGGTACCCATATTTGAGTAATCAATAGGAAACTGGCACCTTAATTCTAGAGATGCCAAGGTTTTAATCTGGCAATCTACTTGACTGATGGTAAGTCTTGCTTATGTACTACAAAACAGTGCCATTCTGGGGGAGTTTCAGTTTGTTTTGTGTACAGCTCCATTTGGGAGTCATCTGCTAAGTGTCCATGTGTGCTGAAATTAATTAGCATTCATACATGCACTTGAAGCCATTTTCACTAAAAAACATTTTTATAGTAGCTGAGTATTGTGAAAAATTGCTCAAGTAACAGAAATGGCTCTAATTCCCATCTTTACCTTGTTCAGAGGTAAATTCTACAATTAGAATGCACCAACTATTAACAGTCTGGGCTTGAGCAGCTCTCCAGTCCCCCCAGCTAAAACTCTCCAGCTGTGTAAAGGGGACAAGATTGATAGAGCCAGGCAGTCAGCAGGACTGTGACTGAGCACAGTGATGAGGGCTCAGCCCCATGCTGGGAGGAGATCAGGGCTCCAGGGAATGCTTTTATTGCATAGGCAAGGAGGCAGAGCAGTTCCAGCCAGCCTTGGTGCTTCACTGGTGTAAATGCTTTACTTCTGGAGGTGCTTGTGGATCTCTACATGTCTCTATTTTGGAGGATAAAACTGGTTATGAACTAGGCACCTATATCACTTTTTAAATCTGTGCTGTAGTTCTTGACTTATGTAACTCTGAAAACAGAACTGCCTCTATCTTAGTATTGTGGTTTTGGTTTTTTTTCCCTTTCATCCTCACCCCCCTTCAGTGGGTTGTATCGCCTGCAGACAAAATTAAGTATGATGAGATCTTTGTGAAAACTGACAAGGACATGGATGGATTTGTGTCAGGTGTGGAAGCCAGAGAACTATTCTTGAAGACAGGACTGCCTTCTGCTCTCCTTGCACATATCTGGTAGGTTTTTTCCATGACAGCTGTTTAGATCATGGCATGGTTCTCTCTTCTTGTTATGGTGACTTTTTTGGAAAGTGAAAGTTACTTTTTGTATATAATAGCATGACCTTTGTATAATCAGTGGTACCTTATTGCTTCTGCTTTTGGACAGAAATGGGGGGAAAACAGATTTATGCTATGTACCATATCTTAAGGGAGGAGGTAAAGTGCCTGAACACAGATTTTTACAAACAGATTTTTGCACTTCAGCTACCCCATGTATTTAAGAATCAAAGTGTTGCTGTGTCTCTAATCACTGATACTACCCATGTACTGGTAAAAGGAATCATCTGTATAAAATTCGTAGCATGCAAGATTTATGTCCCATCTCACTCTACCACTTGTCTTTCCTTACAGCTGTACCTTCATTACAGCATTACATTCACTACAGCAATGCATTCATTACACTCACTGCTTTTTTAATTCTTTCCCTACTATGAGCTATTGCAGGTCACTCTGATAGGAACAGCCTTTGTTTTTTCCCCAAGGTGTGGCTAACACATCCTCTAATGTAGGAAAATTTAGATAAACTTGTGTTGCCTGTGGAAAGTTCTTTAATTTAGAAGGACCTTAAATACTCAGGTATTGTTAGTGACCTACAGCCCTGATTCTGCCTTTCACCAGGCCAGAGCTGTGGGCCTCAGCATGAAAACAGAAGGTGGTTGTGTGTGCTTGAGTGATGTTTCCTGTTTGGTACCATGCCTTAGGTCTGTATTGTTTTCTTTTAGAAGAGGAGGTGTACGCTAGCAAGTTTCACATTTTTAAATGACAGCAAGTACAATAAACAGGGCTGTACTTGCAGAAATGAGGATTTGATTTATCTCTGTGCAGGGCTCTCTGTGACACCAAGGACTGCGGAAAGCTTTCAAAGGAACAGTTTGCTTTGGCTTTCTATTTAATTAATCAGAAGTTAACAAAGGGCATTGATCCACCTCAGGCTCTGACTCCAGAGATGATTCCACCTTCAGACAGGGGTGTCATTTTACAGAAGGTAAGGATGTGTTTGGCATTTTTGGTATAAATCTCAAACAAATAATGTTAATTTCAAAGGCTATACAAGAAGCACCTCAAGTACTGACATTCCTTTAAATTTATCATAATATCGAGAAGAAAAGAGGTTTTAGGTGCAAAGAATTGACAAAAAACTTCCATCCATGTTTCAAAACAAAGCTGTCATTTATTATGCCTGCCAACCAAGCGGAGAGATCTTATGTTGAGAAAGCATTATTTTCTCTTTTGAAAGAATAATCCTGCTCCTTATTTAAAGAAATTTTCGTTTGCATCTGACATGCACAAGTTCACTGTTTTTCCCCTAATGTGTTCAGTTACCTTTTTTAACGTTGGTCTTTTTTAATACCTTTGGAAACAATGTGAACTAAAAGTTTAGAATTATGTATTTAAAGTTTTAGAAGAAAATGCTCCTCCACTTTATACTTCACAGATGGTTTAGGTGCCTTCATAGTCATAGGTTGCCATCTATCTTAATCCAGCAGTAGACTGTACCTGAGCAGTTCAAGTTGTAGTTATTGGAATAGTAGTGGTCATCACAAATTCTGATGTGACTTGCACTTCATGAAGTCTGATGTGAGTTACCTTTTCTTGGTTGTGCAAAAACATTGATCCAATTCTACAGCTTTCTTAAACAGAATGAAAAATTCACACCTGAAAAAACGAAACTCAAAATTTGGTGCTACTTTTGAGTTTCTGTAACTGGTATCTAATTTGTTTTTACATTCTGTTTTTAAAAAGTAATTTGCTTTATTTGCAACTCTACTAATCTTTTTTGTATGTTTGCTTTCCTTTCTATGTCTCTTTTCTAGTTTGGACTGTTTTTTCCATTCTGCACCACTCTGCTTTTCATCCTTATTATTCTGTCAGTTTGTTAACTCTGCTTTCTCAAGGTTAGAGAATCTTTGCTTTTCTAATATTTACTGTCTGTTGGTTGAATAATGAACATCCTTCTAAGACTCTTCATAGTCACTGAAATATCACAACACTTCTCTGAAGTGTCACAGTGTGTTCCAATCTCAAGTTATTGGTGATTTCCAGTGTTGTTCATCTGGAAGAGCCCCGAGGTTCTTCCTTGAACCCAGACCTCTGTGGCTGTTCCTGTTGGCAGCATGTGCTGCTTAAGCTGGAAAGAGAAAATGCTGTGTCTTACACCCGTGAAATTGCTGGGGAGGTGGTGACAGAGCAGTAGCCCCCTGGCAGTTATCAGTGGGACTAATAACTGTGGTTTTACTGATGATATTGCAGAAAATTTAGTGATTAGAACACGTTAGATGAGATCAGTGTTGCTTACTGCTATTCTGTGTAAACTGATTTTATAACACACTCAAAGACATCAATGTGATTTTTCTTTTCGTTACTAACATAAATAAGACTGTTGTGAAAGAAGGTAAGTTACCTTTAAGTTAGCTTTGTAAAACCTCAACAAGAATTTCTTTTACTAAATTGAGCTGAACCTTCAGCTCGTCTTGAGCTTTTTCAAAAGAGATGCTGTCTTGTTGATATGAAAGAACTTTTTTGCCCAAGATTATTGCTCAAGATTTGAACTCAAATTACAGGAGCAGTAGGCAGAGATAGGTTTTCTTGACGTGGTATGGCTGACATTGTAAAAAAAAACCCCAAAAAAATTTAGGCTTTGTCTTCTGAATTGACCAATATAAAGGTGGTAGCAGAAATATCAGTATGTAAGATGTATTCCATTGTGGTTTTGAAGTAGGGAAAGTTAACTTGTGATCCTTGATAGGTGTTTAAATTACATATATATATATGCATGCTGCTGTTACCTAATGTTTGATTCCCTTACAGAATTTTATTACCACAGCAGTGTAACTTTTATTTCCATTTTGAGGCCTGAGTGCAGATCCCATGGATGGGATACAGCAACAGTTTAACACTGTGTTTCTTTACCTAGAAGTGTTTGTAATCACCACTTGCATTACAAGCCATAAAATTTAAGCTTCCATGCAAGGTCCTCTCAAAGAATTTTGTCAGGAATTTACTGTTATTACCATTTTGAGTTAAAAACTCAAAAGTGTTATTGCATGCATGTTGCAGTGTAGTACATGGTAGCATATAGTTCTAACTTCTGTCTTTGTTTACTTCTATTAAAGCTAAAATGCTGGCTTTTATGTTCTCCTCTACACCAGTTCTCCTGAGCGATTGAAAATAAGGTTGAACTACGTTTTGCTCAAATTTGATGCTGGTGTCATTGTGTAGGATTTATTTTAACTGATGAGAGAAGGAGGCATGGAAGAAAATTGTTACTTGTAGCCAATAGTTCCATGTCTTCCTTTTGCCCCTGTCCTAGAAGTGAAAACTTTCATTGGAGTGCCATGAGCAATGCTGCAAAACTCCAGTGTAATTCTTTTAAAACAGGATCACCTCATAGCTAGTTTGCCCATCTGAGAAGCTGTACACTAACCAATTCAAGAATAGCTGTATATTTGTAGGGTTTTTTTTATTTTATTCACAGTTCATACCATTTGTTCTAGTAAAATATGCACGAATAATCTATAGTTTTGCTGAATAATATTATTAGCCGCTGTGTGCTCAGATTTACTGTTTAGGTCTTTTCTTGGCTCTTGTTATTTTATTTTTTTTCCCAGACTATAAGCTTGAATAAACACATAGTTATTAGCACCTTGATTTATCTGCAGAGGAACTTCAACATTTAAAAACTTTTGTGTTATTTTGAGAGTATTGCTTGCCTTTTTTAATTATATATGTATATTTTTCCTCTGATTTTTGTGTTTGACTTGGAAGACTTTATTCAAGACTTGAAGGAACTAATGTATTTATAGAAGGTAGTTACAGTGACTGGCTTTCTAAACATGTTCATGTTGTGATAAGGCACAGTAGAACAATTTCAGCATTTGCTAATTTGTGTCTTCAGCTTTTGTTCTCTAGCCATTTATGTGTACTTTTTTGAAACACAATTTGTATTACAGTCATTGTGTTATAAAGACATTAAGTAAATGGAAACTCACGGGTGTAACTTATCTATGACTTTGTATTGTCCAAGTTTCATTCAGTACTTTGGAGGTTCATGCTGAACTGTACTCTGCAGCATGAGGGTCACTGAGATGAAGAAATAGAAATTTAAAAGTAGTAAATAAACCTCTCTGAAATGAATGCTAGGAAGCCAGCTAAAAATTAACTGTAAGATAAATCTTGTTTTAGAACTATATTGTATGGGTTTTTTGTATGCCCAAGTCGTCCTGTGCTTTTGTGCAAGGTGTCTTCAAGGGTTTGCAGGAGACAAACTTGTTGAAATCTCTATGTGCTTTGGCTGTTTGTTGTGTTCTGTTAATGTAGCATCTGTACTGTTTGGGGTGTTCTGAGGCTGAGTGTTTGAAATACAACACTACCAACAGTTGTTACAAGAGGATAGCTCATGTTGCCGTAAAAATAAAGTGAATATAGTTGTTGGACAGCATAAGCTATAGACTTACAGTATTTATTTTTTATCTTTCAGAATACTCAAGGACCGAATTCTGTAGCAGATTTTTCTGCAATTAAAGAACTTGATACATTGAACAATGAAATTGTGGACCTGCAGAGGTATGTAGAGGAGGAATAGTCATAGCTGCCGTAGATTCAGTTGTGCTATTTACTGTTTTTTAAAAACCAATTCAGTGCGTGAGAGAAAAGCAGGTGGTAATAGTCTGCTTTGCTGAAATAAATGGTTAGCATGTCTGTAGTACTGTTTAACACTTCTGCTCTTTGTTCACTCACATGAGTGCACTTAGTGACAGGGAGGCTGTGAAGGGTCTGTCCCTCATGCCCTCAGGGCGTGTTTCAGAGAGCTGCCTATCTCAGCATCCTGAGGTGGAAATATTCTGTTGTTCATCTTAATTGGCAGATGTGAATGGAGCAGATCTTTAGGATGCTGGAACCGTGATATAAATTGGTATTAGTTGTCTTTGATTTGTAGAAGGGATTCTAAGGACTTTTTTTCTAATGGCTGTAAGGAAATGAGATGGAAAAAATGAAGTATGCAGGGTGGGGATCGGGAAGATGACTTTGTGTATGGACCTCTGCTAAGGTCTTGATGGTGGTAAAGATGGAGGTGTTTGTCTGCTGTTTAGTAAAATGAACTGTAGCACTGAGAAAAATTGTTTTGATGTCTTCAGACCCTTGGGTTCCATTGATTATTTCTAAGGTAATTAAGATGACTAAGTGACTAAGAAAATCAAATCCATATATTTTCTGTAGTCTTCATCATAGCAGGTATTTTTCTTCAGCGTTTTTTTTTTGTTACTATCGTAAATCTACTGAAATTCTATCAAGAACAGTAAACTCTCCTATTTTTTAAGTGAGGGTGCTTTGTCATGATGAAATCTGCCTCTAATTCATGTCACTTGCAGGAATGATTTAATTTGGCAATGTGTCAAAGCACAGTCTGTTTCCTAAATGCATAAATGTTTTTCACTTCAGCTGCTTATTCTCTGTCTTATTACTCCCACTGCTTCCTCACTTCTCCCTGCTCTGCCTTCCTTCGTTCTTCAGGTTATATTAATTCCAATTTTGAGCACTTACATTTATTAACCTGAAATATGATTTACAACAATGTATATTTGCTGTTACTATCTTAGAGGGAAATAAATTGTTGGCTAGCATGAATTTTTAGATGAGGTTGGTTTTCAGTAGGTGGGCTTGCAGCCTGACATGCAACCCAGGCTGTTTCAGACTTGTTTTCTTTTCTTTTCTTGCTGTGAGGTGTGAAGGAAGCATGGCCTTTGGAAAGTCATTGCTTTCATTTTTGCAGTGGCAAATATATGTTGACAATATTTGGCACATTAGAGTGACATTAGATTGTTGAAGATACGGTGGGGCAACTATTAATATGTATTTATTTTTAGAGAGGGGAAATTTACTTTTATGTGATTTAGAGGTTCAGAACAGAACAGGATTAACAGTGTGGTAAATGTAGGAGACTTTTCATCTTTGGGGTAATCCACATTTCTGTTATAAGTGGTGAAGTACACTCTCAGAATTGATAGTTGTCCTATAAAAATGTAATTTAAAGTGAAGTTATTTCTGTTCATTATTAAACAAGATACATTGTTCAGCTGTTGGACTTAACGCATAAGAATTCTAGTCTGTGATTCCATTGAGAAGTATCCAAGAGAGCTGTGTTTCTGAGACCCAGTAATAGAAATTTAATCTATTTTTGAAGTGCACTTCAAAAAAAAAAAAAGGCAGGAGAGGAAATGGCCAAAAGAATGACAATGGGTGGAAAACAGCTTTGGGAGAGACTGAGCAAAGAATACAGAGGTGATATCTTTGTGGCTTGGCAGTTCGTGTGGGCAAGATTGGTAGCCAATAGCTTTGTAATCTAATTTTATAAGTACAATGTCAGGAAGTGTAGGTTGAGAATCAGATGAAGAATAAAATGCAGAACACTTCCTAGTGAGGATAATTCCCCTCTGATGGGGGGAATGATTTGCCTAGGGACCTTGTGGGATCTGCATCATTTTGAACCTGTTAGCACTGCTGTTTCTAAATTCTGTTTCAGTTGCACTGTATTTTTAGAAAGGTATTTGAAGCTTTTTTTGATCAGCATTGTGGGAGGCTAGACCAGATGTTCTTAATATTCTTTTTAGAGCCATAAAACCTTTTTCTTTCCCAGCAAACCCTGCTTTGCAGTCATGCATTCAAAACTATCTACTGCCCACAGATTGGTGGGATGTCTTCAAGCTTTACCAGTACTACATTCCCCTCTAAGCCTGTGAAGTAGTTGAGCTTAACTTGGGATATCTCACCAGAGGTGCCATCCTTCATATGTGCTGGATAGCAACACTCATATTGTCCTGCATATAAACCAGGTCAAAAGGGCCATGAAGCTGATCTACATCTTAGCCAAGCAATGAAAGAATTTTAACGTAGGATCGCTCATTTCTTCTAACCTCTGGTTTGGAAGTAACTGAGTTTTTGCAGCTGTGAAGTTTGAGGGAACAAAGAGTGGAAGAAACAAGGCAAACCCTTGGCATTTTTTCTGGCATTGCCAAACTGAAGTACTGCTACATTAGGGATTCCCAAAGCTACAAATTTATGTGAAAATAAGAAATATTGGGCAGCTGTGAGAGTAGATAACTCTACCAGCTCTGAGAATAGTCATCTGTCTCTTATTATGGAAAATACCTTTTTTTTTTTTGGTTTTGTAACTAAGGTGATTTTAAGTGTTGACCATTATTCAGACTGGCCAGGGTTGAGTGGCTTGCATGCCTCTACTGTCACAGGGGAACTGCAGTTCTCAGCTATGACAAATATTTGTAACGTGCTGGCTCCCATTTATAAATTATTCCATTCACAAATTAGTATTAAACTTAGGGATTTACTAAGATTATTTGATTGTAAATCATGAAGCATCTGCATGGGAGAAACCATCAATTAGTCATTGCTTTTAGTTTATTTGATATGAGGTTCTTCTGGCCTGACTACTATTAAAATCCATAGGGAAATTGTATTGCTTTCAGTAATTGACTTGAATTGGTTACAAGTGTCCTTTGTTGGCAAGACCACATTAGGGTGACATTAGATTGTTTAAGATATGGTGAAGATATATTTATTCTTTTTGGGTTGGTTTTTGGTTTTGCTTATTTTCAAGTGCTGATGTGTTAAGGGATTTTATGATCCAAGAAATCTGTCATATCCAGTAAATCAATTTTGTGACTTGTTTTTGGTTTTCAGTTGCTGAGCATTCCTACAGGGGCATACCAGATAGTTTGTAAAAGAAATGGAGGCATTCAGAAGAATTAGTGAATTAAGTAGGTCTGTGTTGTCTTTTCTTTGAAACAAAGAGGCATTACTGGGGGGAGGAGGGGATGTGTTATGTGTAGACTATATACACTCAGCTTGTTTTCCTTTGCCTGAGACTGCTGCCTAAGCTTTTCTTTTTCTGCCTGACAATACTTCTTTCACTTGATTCTTTCCAATTCATTGTTTGTGCTCTGATTTGGCTCATGTAAGCTGCCGGTGGGTGGGTGTTGTATCCTGTTACTTAGTCCAGATTTCAAGGGTTTAGGTACCTGGCTTCTGTTGAAATAAAAAGGAAGTTATCTGCATCTCTGACAGTCTCTTAGGCACATCAGTGACAGTAATGTGGAAAGGCTGTATAATGAGCATACACACCTGCTTGCAGTTCTATTTCTTGCTCAGTTTTCACACCCAAGCAGGAAAAATAACAAGTATTTATTTTCCTAGTCGATTATTCTCTTTTATCTTCAATCAAGACAAATATGTCTGAGTGTCTGCTGTGCTTAATGGGTGTTTGAGGGCTTGAAGGTGTTTTTCAGCCTGACTTGTATGTAGATCTGTGGAAGTGCTTTACTGAGACCCTTTGTTCATGGAAGGTTATGGAAGCAAAAGCAACAGAGCTTGTTTCAACCCTGTGTTGCAGTGCTTTAAATATCGAAGTACAACTATACTACAGATACTAGTTTGTTGAGCTAGAGGGGTGTGCTAAAGCTGTGATTGAGAAGGTGAAGATTTGCTTAGAATTTCCGTGTTCTGAGGAATGGAGAGTGAGGAATTTTACGAAACTTGAAGGATCACACTCAACAGAATAACTACCCTTGTTCTTCAAAGTTCCTTTTTCCACATCTTTCCTTTTTCTTCCATTTAAACCTTCCCTTTGGGCATAATCAGGAAGCTGCTCTTTAATCAGATAGTGAGATAAGTAATAGCAGAACATAATCTAGAGTAATTATTTGTCAGAGCAAATGTTCGTTTGAGATCTGACATCTGGATTGTTTTTAATTTCCATTGTACATAGCTTAGCAGTAAACAAAAATTCTTTAGCCTATATAGAGAGAAGTTAGGGTAGACTTGCTTTACTTCAGAGACAGAAATATTTTCTTCTGTATAAACAGGAGTAAACAATAAAACAAATAGTTTTAGATTAACAATCTGCTGCTATTAAAATATGAATTTACCTTAATTTTAATATGTACCAGTAATGTAATTTGATAGATTTAGAAATGCTAAGTTTATTGTTCGAATTGTAACTTTTCATGTGTGTGCTAATTTATTAAAATCTTTATGAAAGTAAATATCTATGTACAGAAGATGATGTTAAAACAGTAGAGCTTACTGTTTTTCTGCATCTGTGAAAGGAGAAAAGATTCCATATGCTGTCTAGAGAGAGATACTCTTGATTTTTTTAATAATAGTAACACTTGTGAGGAGTATGTTGGTTTTTTCCCTTTCTTATTGTTATGTCTGACTACTAAGAATTTATTGGTGATAATTCCCCTGTCATCAGTAGTCACTTTTAAACTTGAATAAATGCCTGTAGAGACAGGCTTGATATGACACAGCAGATCACTACGTGTGGAGTCTCTGAGCAGGTCGTGATTCCAGCAAGCCAAGCCAGCCTTCCTGCTTCTCCCTGAGCTTCCCGAGGGAAGGGTCTAAAATCTGACAGGCAAAGGGCATCAATCAGCTCGATTGGCCTGCTGGAAATGTTTCCTAGGTGCTGTGAACATAGGCATTGCTGTGTTTGCAGGGGTTAATAGATGGAATCTGATGCAATCCCTCCCACTTTTCCTAGCAGTTTTCATTAGACAAGTGCTCCATAGCAACAGTGAGATCACTGGAGACAGTATTTCATTGATTTCTCCCTCCCGCCCCCTTCCATTTTTGAGCCATTCTTATCGCTGGAGTGCAGTTGGTGGAAAGACAGGGGGGTTTATGCAGAGCCCTTATGTGGGCTTCTGTCTTGTAAATAATTTGGAAAGCAGAAATCCCTTAGATCTTTTGTGTTTAATGTTTCACTATGTATTTAAAGAGAGATACAGCCTTAGGGGGCTGGATAACTGTACCTGCTGTAGCTGATGTTCTTAAGTATTCTTGCATTGTTTGCTGGTCTTCTAGGGAAAAGAATAATGTAGAGCAAGACCTGAAGGAGAAAGAAGATGCCATCAAGCAGAGGACAAGTGAGGTCCAGGTAAATAAAACACTGAATTATTGTTCAGACACCTGATATTGCACCATGTGCTGCTTTAGTGACAGTGGGATTACTGAGTCTTTAGATCATGTCACTTATCCAGTAAAAAGAAAAAAAAATTGGGGCTAAGAAAAAGAATGTACTTTGAAGTGTATTTTCTACATGACTGTGGGTTGGTGTAGGTGTGTATATTTATATAAATGTGTGAGCTTCTATAGCCTGCATGGAGTTTTAAATGAAAAAGATTATAAAAGAAAAGATTTTTTTTCTTTCTTTCCCTTTTTTCTTTTAAAAGACTATCTACTGTATAATTAAAACTAAAGAGGACACTGTAGCACTGTAAATTAATTAATAAACTTAAGTGGCTCAATTAAAAGGGCTTGTGTATCAGGCTGCTTCTTATGAGTCTCAGTAATTACCAGCTTGGGAGGAATGTTGCCTGAAGTTAATTTTGTCTAATATAAGTGAATTTTACAAAGAATCTGTTGATTTTTATGTAAAAGGATGACATTGTAAAATTTAAATTTACAAGTGTTTTACAGGCATTAGAAATTATACAGTCAGCATCAGTGTTTAGCGTGCTGTCTGTCTAGCCAAGCTCTGAATTAAGTACTGCAAAGCAATATTTCAATTAAATTTTAAATTGCTCTTAAAAAAAAAAAATCTTCAGTGTGATATCTGACCACTTATATTTATTTCTAAATTTATTTTAGGAATCTACTATTTAAAATAATCTTTATTTGGTTAAGAGCAAATAGCGCAAGTGATCTCTGCATTTTAATTTTAGTTGGGCTGAAAAGGAGCTAATGTGTTAAAACAGTTAAGAATTTAGTGTTTGGCTATTTAATATCCTTAAAGCCTGGATGATAATTAATAGTCTGACCTCTCTGGAGATAGTCAGGTGCTGGCCTGTTGGTCATGCTGGAAGGCAGCTTCAGCAGCTGCAGGAATTCATGCAGAAGTTGCCCATGCCTGTGATTCTGTCCCTGTGTGCCACGGTCATTCCCCTCCCCACCCTGCAGATTGCCCTTCACACTTAAAAGTCCCCATGGGTATTCCTGATTTTGCACACAGGATGATTTTGTTAGTGTGTGCTGGAATCTGTGTGTGTTCATGTTGAGTTCTCTGGTGTCTTTGCACTAAGGTAGATAAAAACCTTACCTTGAACGTTACAGTGTCATCGTGTGTGTTCAGTGTTTGATAGTCAGCAGCATCATAGAATCAGTTTGTTGCATCAAGTTAAGCCTTTGTATCCTGAACAGTAATTTTGGAAGCAACTGTCTCAGGTCTTTAACCTCTTAGTGATCAGCTATTCAGGATCAAACAGGAAATGACTGCAGCATTTATTTAAGCTGGTGGTCCTTCACCTCTGGTCCCTTTCTTGCTCCTGAATGTTGGACGACCTGCATGTTTCAACAAACTTTCTAGGACTTCAGAGAATAATGTGGCAGACTAAGGATATCTTTACCTCATGCTTTTTTATTTTTGGTTTTATTCTAATGGTGACATTTCAAAGATGGTGTACAAAACCAGTGCTCTCTAACCTTCCACCTTCGTTCAAGCTAGTTTTGTGGCATCACACTCCTGAATTTCTGATAACAGAATTCCTTCGATGGACACAAATTATAATGTCAAATATAGCTATGGTCAGTGATGAATCAAACTGATTTGTATAAGAAGAGACAAAGAATGACAGTCCTTTTCTTCTATATTTTTTCTTCTATAAAATAGTGTATATACTACGTAAATAGCTACAAAAAAGCAAAGACAGAGAAAGTTTTCAGGAAAACATAGCATGCTGATGTGTTTCAATGTGCTTATTAAAATACCAGTGCCTTAGTAGCAAAGACTGAGGGGTGGTGTTTTCTTAAAGTTACATGCTCCAAATACCCCTCTCAGCATTGGAATTTCTCTATTCTTTGTTGCAGTGCACCAATGCCATTGGAAAGTCAGTGAAGTTTAACTTTTCTGTCCTCTTTGAGGCTTAACAGTTCTTAGCACACGAATTGTTTGGAGAAGTACAGGCTGACAAGCTATTAAATCCATTGTCTTGTCTGCAAAATACAGATCCTTAAATTTCCCTTATCCTACACTGCTTTAGCACGAAGAGTTATAATGATCATAAATCTAATACAAGGATTACTGTTACCATCAGAATGCCAGTTTGTACCACCTCAAAAATGTTCATGGTTTTTCCATGAAATCTCATTCAGTGCTTGAACATTAATTGCTGCTTCTATGCTGAGGGTGTTCCTTGAAATCAAAGCTTAATTGGAGCCCGGTTTGCTTCATGAAGAGTATTTGAATATTGTACCCATTCTGTGTATACTCCAACCTTTAATTTGAACATATGTGAACAAAAAAACACTGTGGGTTTGGGGTTTGGCTCGGTTTTTTTCCTTCTTTTCTCTTTTGGGAGCCATCAGGCTTAGTCAGGTCTCTTCAGTGCTTCTCTACTGCTGTGCCTAGGACAGACAAGAGTGGAGGTGACCTATATTTAGCTTATATGTATGTGAATTCTTGCTTCCTTTCACAAAAAAGCAGCTGAAATCTCTTTAAGCTGTTACTTTTTCCCCCACTGCTTGCGTTAAGTGTCAGCTGATACTTGCTTTTCAAAGCAGTGTAAAAAATGAATGGATCAAGAATGTCCCAATTATCCAAGTCAGTAGCTGCTGTAAGAGCTTTTTGTTTGTGTGCTGGTTTGTCTTTCATGGATTAGAAATAACCAGTAATTCACCAAGTCTGGCTGCTGTACACCAGTCACATACCCTTTACTGAACTTCAAATTTGATTTGGGGGGGTTTTGTGGGGGGCTTTTGGTGTTCTATGTTTTGGTTTGAGGGTTTTTTTGCATGGTTTTGGCTTTGGTTTTTTGCATAAAAGCATTTATGATGTGTCTTCCAGTTGTCTTGAGGTTACCTATTTCCCTAGCATCTGACTGCTTGTACCATATGCCTTTCTATTTCTGTCTGGCTTTTTTGTCCTCGTTATGGGAGGTGTTAGCACACATAGATAAACTACCCCCTCACAAAAAAGAACCCAAACAAAACACCACTAAAAAAGGACAGCAGGATCGTAGCTTAGAGCAGCACACAAATGTATGATCTAATCAGAATTTCATGTCTCTTGTTTTCCTATCCTCCTTAATTTTATTTATCTCTATTCATTTTTTACTGTTGTTGATGATTCTTCCTTCAGTTACCATATTTTCTCAGAAAGGCAGCAATATTTTCTTTTCATCTAATACTTTTCCTTTTGTATTAATGCTTTTTGATCTCCCTGTATTATCTCTTCCTCTTGACTTTGACGATTCTTTCTTCATCCTGATTTCTTTCCTTGACATGTTTTCAGTGTTATCTCTGCAGCTTCTTGAAGTATAACCGTTCTTGTTGCTCAGAAATGAACTAATTACCATATGATGCTACTTAAGTACTTAGAACACGAGACACATACTTGCTGCTGTTTCGTAAATCAAAAGATGCCATATTGTGTTGTATGAAATGTGAATTCCTTACCAGTACTGTTACATGGAAAATAAGTTTTTGGCTGATTTTTGCAAAATTAGAGGCAGGAATGCCCTAGGAGGCAGTGCATTTGGGTTAATAATGCACCGCTTTGGTCTTTCACTGTGTCCCTAAAACCAATTCCTATTTTTGGCTATGTGTTTTTGAAGGGGGAAGGAGCAGAATAAAGAATTTCTATTATCATAGAATCACAGAGTGGCTTGGGTTGGAAGGGACCTCAAAGACCATCTTTTTCCACCCTGGTTGCTCAAGGCCCCATCCAGCCTGGCGTGGAACGCTTCCAGGGAGGGGGCATCCACAGCTTCTCTGGGCAACCTGTGCCAGGGCCTCATCACCCTTCCAGGGAAGGATTTCTTCCTAAGACCTCATCTAACCCTGCCCTCTGGCAGTGTGAAGCCATTCCCCCTTGTCCTATAACTCCATGCCCTGATAAAAAGTCCCTTTCCAATTTTGTTATAAGCCCCCTTTAGGTTCTGGAGCCTTGACTTCTCCAGGGTGAACAACCTCAGCTGTTTCAGCCTGTCTTCATAGGAGGCTCCAGCCCTCACAGCACCTTCATGGCCTCCTCTGGACTCGCTCCAACAGGTCCATGTCCATAATAAGGAACTCAGTAAAACATATTGCTGAAACATGGGACAGAGACAATGTAGCAGTCTGAATAAAGACTACTTCTAAATTCAAAATGAATCCCTGTCAATCTGTCTTGATGCACGATCCTCAGTACTTCAGTGAGATTTTTACTAAAGAAAAGAAAACACAAATAACCTGATTATTTTTATGTTGTAGAATTAGAATTTGAGAATACTTGCTTGTCAGACATGCTGTCAGTGCTGGCTTCTGAAAGATAATTTGTTGATACTTCGAAATCTAAGTTAGTACTGCAGTGTGTGCTGCAGAATTTAGTGGTTAGTAGGGAGGGAACAAATGTAAAGCTGATCTGTTTTATTACAGGACCTACAAGATGAAGTAAAGCGGGAGAGCAGTAATCTGCAAAAGCTGCAAGCTCAGAAACAGGAAGCCCAGGAAACCCTTAATGATCTTGATGAGCAGAAGGCCAAGTTGGAAGAGCAACTTAATGACATCAGGCAGAAGTGTGCAGAGGAGGCCCACTTGGTAAGGTCTGGTGGGCAAGGCCCTTGGAAGAGTAAATGCCTTGTTTTGAACAGCTCAACCTTTCAGAGTTATGGTTGTTGGGGCAGGAGAAAAAGCTTTTAACAAATAAATAGCCTGAGTGTCAAGGTTTTGTGAGCAACAGAGCATAGCAAATACATCACTCACTTCAGTGGCCTCCTAATTTATTCTCAGAGTGTCAACAAACATATTGAGATATACTTGCACACAAATAAAGTTAAGAGCAAACAAACAATTCAAAATTATAATGCAAGTGTAATTAGAAGCACTAATTACTGGAACTGATTTCTTACTGATGAAAAAATAATATCTTATGTAATTTTTTTCCTAACATAAAGGTATTATATTTCTTTAAGGTCTAAAATTATCTTTTCAGTGTTAAAAATATCTGTGTTGGTCAGAAAAACAGAATACACTGTTCCTATTGAGACCAATAGAGAATTAACTGTCCATTTAGGTATGATCTATATCAGATCTATATCAGGTATTATCAGGTATGATAATTCATTCAGGTATGGTCTATAATCTCTGCAATAGCTATGAGATTTTTACTTTTTCTCGTCATAAATAATAGTATTTAGATGTGTTTGGAAGTGTTGATTGTTTTTTTTGGGTGTGGGATGTTTTGGGTTTTTTTTTTTACTTGAAGTACTGTTCGTGCTTTAGATTGCCATGCTGAAGGCTGAAATAACAAGCCAGGAATCAAAGATTTCAGCGTATGAAGATGAACTGACCAAAGCCCAAGAGGAGCTGAGTCGCCTGCAGCAAGAAACTGCAGAGCTTGAGCATTGCATAGAGTCTGGGAAAGCACAGCTGGGACCTCTTCAGCAACATCTGCAGGATTCACAACAGGAAATTAATTCAGTAAGGCAGTGTGAAAGACCCACCCCCCAAAAAATAGTTTGAGCTGCCAACCTTTAGTGTGGTTTGTCTTCAGGGGAAGGCGTAGCTTTCTTTTTTCTTCACTGTTTGCTCACGTCTTCAGTTACTTGCACATGTGTTCTGTGGTAGTGGCTGTTAGGATTCTTAGAGGCTGATTTAAGTCACTCAAGATACTTCATGATTTTTCTCCAAATTCTGTTAGTAAAAGGGATTAATTTATTATACTTTGTAAATAATTTGTCTTAATGTAATGGGTGAAAAATGGATAATGAAGACTTAAATTCTCTATGTCTACTGGTTATTTAAGTTTTCATCCTCAGCCATGGCCTGGGGCACATTCTCACTATGCTTTAATTGATGTGAAGAGAGTATAAAATTGCTGATAACGTTTACTTAGTGCATTGTTGAAGGGGGAAAGTCAAGTGAATGTAGGAATAAGTTGAGTTGAGATTAGATACTGAGAAGCAGAGATTTGGCTGCCCTGGTTTTAAGCCCTGTGCTTTGAAGTGTCTGCTGTTGTGTGGAAGACTTTCAGTTTCTGTCTGTAATCAGTGATTTGTTATTACTTCAGTAGTGCATTAGCTTGCACACCCTTTCCTCATTGTTCTCCTCTGTGTTGCCACCTGTCTAATGTATTAGCCACTCTCACTGTTATCAAGTTAAAAACAAAAGGCAAAGCCTACCTGTGAGCTTTGAACCCTAGAAATGCCTGACTTTTCACACAACTCACATCTGTAACTTTCTAGTTTATTTTTTGAAAAAACTTCTACTGCTACAGTTCATGCAAGACCACTTTCTTCTGTTGAAGAGTTGTGTAACATTCATCATTTTTAAATTTGGCTTCTAGTTTTAGAAACTGAGAAGTAAACAAATGGGTTTTTCCACTGTTTCATCACAGGTAGAGGGAAGGTTGTACTATTTCAATGTTTATATACTGGTAAGAGGTGTTTGCAATGAACAGATTTGAGACTGATGTGTTATGCTTGACTGTAATACAGACCTTTTTTTAGTAGGTTTTATATCAGTACTCCTAATTTTATTGCTCTTGGCTCATAAATATGGAACAATAGGTGCCTTGGTGCTTTAGGCAAGATTATCTCATGGTTGGTCTGAGTCAGTGTATTTGAAAGACACCTGGTGTTGTCTTTGCTGTCACCTGACTTGTGACACATGCAAGGCCATGAAAACTCTATTAGGTGATTGACCTTGCAGAATTCAGTGGGCTTTAGGCACCTAAATGTCTGAACTGTGTTCATTCTTCTGCATAATCTGCCAAGTCCAATAATTCCTTCCTAACTGGCAGGTTGGTAGTAGATGTTTGCTGTGAGGCAAACTGCATTAAGCACATCACTGAAATAATGTGTGATTTGAAGTATCTGCTGAGGAAGTTTTTACACTTGGAAAGTCATGTGGGAGAAGATGACAAATATGTAATTTTCCTTCTTGGAAGATGAGAGTTCTGATAAAACAACCTTTTTAATTTAGAGTTTAAGGTAGTTGTAAATACATAACTAAAAAAACCCACCACCTAATCACCAAAAAAAACCCCAAACAAAACCCCAACCAAAAACCTCCAGCAACACTAGACAAACAAAAAGCCCCTGAAAGCTTTGCAACTTTTCTTATGAGTTTGAGCAGAAACAAAGCAACTAATCTTGATGTTGCCAGTGCTGCAGTCTGCTTCTTGACAAAAGGTGTGTCCTTCAACCACATTACACCTCTGCTAAATCCAATTTCTGCTTATCCCTCACACTTCACATTTTGATGCAAAGAACAGGGGGGTTATTATATTTGCTTTTGAAAATAAGAATTTCAGACATATCAATAATGTTTTATTTGAGAGGGGATGGTCACAAACTGGCTTCCATGTGTTGCCATACTGATACATATACATTTATTTCTGCTTACAGGTGCAGACAAAACTTCTTGAGCTGAAAGAACTGGAAAACAACCAATTTAGTTGGCACTCCCAGCAACATAGTACACTTGTTAATGGGACTGTGGATCATTCCAGTCTTAGCAACAGCAGCAGTGAAACTGCAAACCTTAACGAGAATGCTGAAAGGGAAAGTGTGGCAGAAGAGGAACAAACAAACAGTGTGTCTCCAGTGAGTAGTGTTTTGCCTGCTTGTTCATGATGCAATGCAGCTGGGAAGTTGGAATAAGTTAAGAATGTATCAAGATTGATTATGTTTTTAAACACTTTCACAAGTGAAATTTCAGGGTATTTTTCTGAGGGACTATGTTTCCACAATCTGAAAGTTCATAAGCAGAAAAGGAGACAATTTTAGCTTGCCTGGAAAGCGACAATAATTTTTTTTCCTGTATTTATCTCTGAAGCAAATATCATAAATTGAGTAGTTAAAGGAGAGCAGCTGTCTCCATTTGGTGGAACAAGAATGAAATAAGGAATAGTACAAAAAAATCTAAAACTGTCTTGCTTTAAATGTTCCTCCTTATGTCTCAGTAGATTCTTGATTGATTTATTTTTTTAAAACTTTCGCAGGTTTTATGGAACACTCCAGTATGTTCTATAATAACTATGAACCTCTTGAAGTATGCTTTAGTATATTCTGTGATCCTGTTTAATACTTAAAATTTTTTTGTGCAGTCTTGTATTTACTTATTTTTGGTGCACTGCTTTTATCCTTGTACAGATAAGGAATAGTCCTGAAACAGCAGCCTCTGTTGTAGAAGAGAAAGAGACCCCAGCTGCAACTATTTCCAAAAAAGTGAGTTTGTCCAGGTTTTGGGGGAGGAAGAAGTAAGTTAAAAAAAGTCCTGGTTAACTGTTTCAGGCTTCGATCATGGTCATGATAAACAAATAAATAAATTGTTACTTCTTACTGCTTTTATTTAGAGTGTGATATCCTGAAAACATTTTATCTCCTGTAGCAGGCAGGTTGCTGAGAAATATTTTGGCTCTCTCCATTGATGAATTTTGAATTCCAGCTGTCTCTTTGCTTTAAGCTTTAAGAAACCACTAAATGGTAACAGGAGATGACATAAGTGTTTTCATCCTGCAAGTCTTAAAAATTTAATACCTTTCTCTCCTTTTGCATTGCCCAGGAAGATCCATTTGATGCTGAATCTCATCCCTTGCCTGATCTAGTTTCTGAAGCCAGCTTAGAGTTCTTCCAGTCTGACCCTTTTGTTGGCAGTAAGTAAATATTGCTCTCTAAGTGCAGACTTGCAGAAACAGGTCTTCTGTGAACACATCAGTCTCATCCTCACCTTGAAACTGTTCTTTGTAGAACAAATCTGAAGATGTGTGAGTGACAGGAGTGCGGAGTCAGTAGCATTACAAAAATAGAAATTATAGATATGAGTGTTCTGGGGTGTTTCTCCTTCCTTCATTTGGGCTTTCTAATTAGCTGTGAAAATGTTTCTTTCCCTCACTGCTCTTCCTGAGTGCTTCTCTTACCCCAGCCCCTCCCTCCCCGTGCCCTGGTGGCTTTTTGGCCTTAAAGGTGTGGGCCTTGGTGTGATTACCTGTGGTGGCACTAATCTAATTTACAGCACAATTCCACAAACGGGTCAGTGGAGGGTTCACTGAGTTGTGGTGTGGGGAGGGTGTGGGTGGTTGGGAATGAATGGCTGTGGCCTACTTATGGTGAGTTTGGCACTTAGGAAAAGGTAATGTGGAACTGCACCATCTGTTCGTCTTGGGGAAGTGCTCAGCTTTATTTTAAGAACTTGCCACTGACGAATGCTGTTGCTCTGCTTTTATTTTTTATGGAAGACATGATCTGCCTATATGGAGCCAGTTGGAGAAGGGGAGTTAATTTGAATTAGCTGCTGAAGCAGATGTTTTCAGCCACATTAATATGATTTTACACGCTTTCAGAATCAACATGGTCTGATCAATTTAGCTTGTGTCACTTCGAAGGGAAAACAAGCTAAATTTGTTTCAGATCACTTGGCTTCTGAAAGAATGTCAGTGCAGATTTAATATTTTTAGTGAGTAAATTAAACTAATTTAAAACAGCTTGGATGTTTCTGTATAGACATTGCTTGATCTTTGTTTATGTTGAAGTGGTCCTACTTACAGCATATGATAAGGCCTTTCTTTCAAGGAGAAAGGGTTGTGTTTTAGTAGCCAATTTTTTGGGCTTTGTGTGCTCAGAATGTTCAGGGTAGGTATCTACAGCTAAGAGGCGGTATATATGTCTCTCAGATATAGATGAGAAAGTAGAAATGACATAATTGGAATGATGCATCCAGTACAGAAAGGAACACTTAGGAGCTACAGTGCACAGTGCCCTGTGAGAATTAATCAAAACTGGGACTCGTACCAGTAGTTAGCCTGGATTACTGCAGTGGTAAATACTGCCTAAAGTGGGTGTTTGTGAACAACAGCAAACAGAAATGCAGCTTGGATGGTTGCTTTTGTGTGTTGTGATTGTAATAAGCTGCTTAATGAATATTTGCCTTTTTTTAAACAGGTGATCCCTTCAAAGATGACCCTTTTGGAAAAATTGGTAAATAACTTTGTAACTTCTAATGTGTTTGGTTTTTTCTAAATGGTTCCTACTAGAATGAAACCTAAATGGTTCTTACTAGAACGTGGGGGAAAGTGTCACCACTTTCAGAGGGGAAAAAAAGGTGGAAATGCCACAAAAAGCCACTATAGGATATATATGGTAGTAGCAGCTGGCCACTTTGTTAAAGCTTCTCAGAGAAGCCCATTGCCACTGAACTTTGCTCTTGTTGTTGAAAGTACCCCTAGTTGGGATTTAAGTATGTGAAGGTGGTAAACAGAAGGCCCCAAACTCTTGCTGCCTGTTTTGTATGCAAAAAAGTAGGACTGTGTTCTTTTAAAGGCTCTTAACCTACCAACTTGCTTTAGAACTAAGTACCGAAAAGGTGGGAAGTCTCTCTTCAGACTGACTTTATAGGCAATGTCATTGCATTGTTTGCTCAACCCTGAGTGGAGCTTTTTTGCCACCTGAATTTATGGCAAAAAAAGGCAAAATAACCAGTGGGAAGGCAATAACAAAACAGCACTGAGCACCAAGTGCTAGATAAGAAATATCAGTTGTGTCTGGGGAATAAAGGAGAGAAGGGCCAGGAGAGTTTTGATAAACATTAGGTTTTGTAAAAATGCTTCATTTTTAGGAGATTTGGTAATGAACCCATATGCTGAGATGATTTAGGAATTGAACCACTCTTTTCATGACGTGCAGAAAATGTTGGCTTGTCTAATGTTTTGAATCACAGAATACAAATTATTCACAGATGAATTTCATACTTCAAAGGTCCTTGATCTTAAACGTGTCACTTTGTGGCAGTATGAAAAAAGCAATATATTGTTTAGTTTTTAGGATATCGAGCTAAGGAAAGCAAGCAGAAATGTTAAGGAGATGTTTACTTTTTAGATCCCTTTGGTGGTGATCCCTTCAAAGGCTCAGACCCTTTTGCAGCTGACTCTTTTTTCAAACAATCCTCCACCGACCCTTTTGTGACTGCTGGCACTGATCCATTTAGCACTGCAGACAACAGTAATAATATCACAGTAAGTTTGGTATCATACCTTTTAATTTGTTGTATATGTGATTTGGACAAAATAACCTATTTTGTACATTCAGACATGCCTTAAAAAATTGATATTCGCCAGTCATACAGATAAAGGTTACCTCTGATCCCCTAACTCTGTCTTGTCTTTTTTGTGTCCTAGTTTCTAGAAATAGTCACAGATGAAATAGAAGTAAAAATAAAAACATGTTAAAAATGTTCCATTGTGGAGCTTCATTGCTCCACAGCTAAGACCATTTGACAATAATGAATTAAGCTCAGTTGGTAGTTGGTGAAACTTAATGAACCTGGAAAGAAACCCAAGATTAACCTCACCAGGTCGTGCTGAGAGACTTGACTTTTGCCTTCATACCTGACAGGATCAAGAAGTATGTTCTGTATTTTATTGAAATCTGATGTGGTATGGGGTTTCCCTGTGGAAAAGCCACGTGATTCTGTAGCTGTATTTTTGGGGGTTTTCTAATGAGTGTCACTGAAGCCTTCTCATAATGTGGAGCTTCTTACTGAATGTACCTCTTTCAAGTGTACTTCAATGTAACTTTTAGCTGTCCACATTATAGCTGAGCAGTTATTGAATAGTCTTAAGCCTTTGATAAGGTAGAGTTGGGCATAATACCCTCTCTGGTGCAAACTAGAACTCGTTGAATATATAAAATTAAAAGCTGATAGACAATCTCAGCAGCTAAAATTCTTCATGTCATTGTTTGTCTCCATTCTTTTGCCATCTCCTTTCCTTTTCACTGCTGTTTCTGTTCATACCTCACTTCCAACTTTGTGTGTGTATAAAATATGCATAGACATATATAAAATGTAGATACATGTTGATTAGAAAGCAAGATAAGTGCACCCACAGCAGCCATGAGAGTGAGAAATCCCTGCACCTGACAGTGGTGGTCCTGTCCCTCCCCATGATGTGCACATTATGCAGATCTCAAGGTCATGTTACACACCACAGCCTACACCTCCAACCTGGAAAATTAGGTTTCAAGAATCTTCAATACTTGGCCCACTGTCCTTTTCAAAGTCTTGTTATTCTAATATAACCAATTCTTTATCATATTACAGTCTAATAATAAGTGAAGTACAAAAGAGGGGGGGAAAAAAATGGAGGTCAGAACTGTGGGATTACCAGTGTATTCTTGAGATCTGTACCTCTGAACCGAAATGATGCATTCATCCTAAATGCTTTACCACACACCTCTGGAGTGTTGTTATCTTGTAGTTGTATCTTCATGAAGATAGCTCTGATTGTAGAAATCTGAGACTAACGTGAGTGGTAGATATTCTTAACTCTTGCATTAGTTGTTACCAAGTATGTTGCACATATTGTACCTTTTTTCCATCCTTTGAAAGAATTAATCAAAACAGTGAGGAGGAGTTTCTGTTAACAGACTGGTTTTCTGATGCTAATAAAAGCTGCTTCCAGAATGTTTTATCTTAAAACTTCTAAGCTAAAATAAATCGTGATTGTATTCTTAGATTGAGGAATCTTTTAAGCTGAAAAACAAATTTCCCTCCAAAGGAATTTTTTATTTTAGACAGAGATATCAAAGAAGAATGATCCTTTTGCTCCTGGTGGAACAACTGTTACTACATCAAATGATCTAGGTAAAAGTAGATTATACACATCAGACTTCTTGGGGTTTATTTTTATTTGCTTTTACGTGCTTTTGTTTTTAATCTTTTAACTGAATTTGCAACAAAGCATTTTAGGGATTTTTTGTGTTTTCTGAATTTTCCTATGAAGTGTGACATAAGGTGCCAGTTTGCAGAGGGGAATTTTTATAAACCAGAACTGAGTCTTTATCTGTAGCCTGTATCACTGAAGACTGATTCCACAAAAAATGTTCCTCTGCTTTACCTAAAGCTGGTACAAAATCTTGATCTAAGTATTTGGACTATTTGGATGGTTCACACTGCTTCCCATTAGAGTTGTTTTCAGAGATTTCTTGGTACTTTCTAAGTAACATACAAGATAACTTTGTACTATGAGAGGAGATGTGGGATAGAGTAAGTGCTTCATCAAGAATTTTTACTGCTACACTTTGCTCCTTCTGTTTTGCTACGACCCTCTCTCATCTGAGGGCTAAAAATGTTCTAGGGAAGACTCTTGTCTCCTGTTTTCCCAAGCTGCACTGACAAGTGATAATCCACAACATGAATCCACATGTGATTTTGTATTGTAAACCTGTTCAGTTTAATTGTAGGGGAAGATGGTGTTTCCTAGAGATGCAGAAGTGAGTATGGCACTTCCTGCTCTACAGTAGAATAGCAGTTCTAATGTGTTTTGAGGCACATGAGAATGAAAGAGTACTGCTGAATTAGACTGAGATAAGAGGTTCAGGTACTTGATTCCATGAGTGGGCTTGCAGTCAGAAGTGAGCTCTTGTTCATGTTCACATATATATATATATCTATATCTATATATATATATGTATATTTATGGGTGCATGCACACAAAAAATCCCTTTGTGTGTATACATACATGTATCTCTGCAGAACATCCAGTAGTATAGTCATCTTATACTTTCAGTGGAATTTAACTTTCTTTAACATAGGAAAAAACAGAATACCAGCATTTCTTTTGAAATACTCCCTGTTCAGGAGATTTGTTATTCACAATTGGAAGCTGACACTCAGAGTTTTTGTAAAAGCTACCTAATAACCTGAAGTGCTCACCTCATAAAATACTTCACTTGAATTAGTTTATGTTGCAAACTATGTAAACAGTTGCTATTTTGCAGTGGGATTTTTTTTCAGTGTCTTTCATGTTTAGCTTTTAATATCATTCTGTGTGCTTGATTTGTGTGTATTTAGCTACAGACCCCTTTGCCTCCCTGTTTGGAAGCGAATCCTTTGAAGGTGGCTTTGCTGACTTCAGCACACTGTCAAAGGTAATGTGAAGCTGCTGCTACCACAGAAAATGCATGAAACTGCAGTGACAAGACAGAGCTTACACTCTCTACCAACAATTTCATTACAGTTTTGCCACTACTAAATTTATAATGGCTGACTTTCTTGAAAAAGAGGTCTTGGTAGTAAATTCTCTTGTCCTGCAGTTCCACTGTGAAGAATGCAGTGTAATCTTTGTGGTTTTATAAGTATTTTCTCTTTTTGGAGTGATACTATAATTTATATATTTATTTTTAAATTTGCTGAGCTTAGCTGCAGAAGTATTACTTTTGAATGTTTAACTGCATTCAGCTTTGTATTGCTGTACACACTAACCATTCCTGATTTTTCTTCATTTTCAACCTTCTGGAGTATGTGGATGGTATGTGTAAAAACAAACAAAAGTATTCTCTTTTGTCTTAGCCCAGACTTTCAGTTCTGAATTAATATTGCATTCTTGAAGAAAGTGTATAGTAGCATTGCACTGAAAACGTGTATGTTGCTGTTTTCTTTGTTGAAGGCCAACAATGAGGATCCCTTTAGCTCTTCCACATCAGGCTCTGTCAGCAGCGTGATCATAACTAAAAACTTATTTGAGGAACCACCAGCTAAAAATGAGGATGTTCCTCCTGCACTGCCCCCTAAGACAGGAACTCCCACCAGGCCCTGTCCACCACCACCTGGTAAGAGCTGACAGTGAGAAGGGTTTACAATCAGCTGCTGAGTGTTGGCAGCGGGACAGTAACAACGAGGGGATGGTGAAGGGTCTGAATCTAAAATGAACAAACAAGATGCAGAACAAGTCTGTTCCTGACCTGTTGGTCAGTTCCTCAGAGTTAAATTGTGTATGGTGTTTGGGATCATTGTTTGTTTGAAGAGACAAAGGATGTAGAAAACAGGAAAAAAGAAAACTTACTACGAGTATGTGCCAGAACACAGCATAGCTGTAAATTAAAAGGTTACTGATGTGATACACTGTGAATCTTGCATTAAATTATGTTCAGAGTGAGAATTTATTGTGTTTTATCTGTAGCAAAACCTCCATGTTTAATGCAAAATTAATTAAATAGAGTTAAATGACTGGCTCAGCTTTTTAGATTAACTTTTTCCAGGTGGCCTTGCCAGAGGTCTCTAGCAGTAACAGTAATAAACCCAAGTTTCCTGGGCTGTTTTCAGTAGTAGTGGAGTCCTCTGGGATACTCCATGGAGCAAACCACTCTGCTTTCCAGAAAAGACCATGACTATCAAAGGTAACACCTTGCAGTTGCAACAACCTCAGGTTACAACAGACTCCTCACACGCAGGGTTTTTTGCCAAGATAGGAAAACATGTTACTAGTATGTTACTAGTATTCCTTTTTAAGTTTCTGTCCTCTGTTTCGTTGTCTTTAAAAACTCTACTGCATCATTTTTTTTCACTATTACACTCTATGGATGAATTTTAAGGTGTTTTGGAAAACTGTAGCCTGAAACTTAAACAAGTATTCAATTTTCCTCAAAAGCAGAACACAGATATAGGAGTGTTAATACTGAATTTTAAACTCAGGTGTTTAGTTTCTAAAGCTGGTGTGAGATCTGGTTCATGCCAATGCCTTGCAAGTCATCAGTTTCATTGTAAATAATATTAAAACAGCTGACATGGAAAGTGATGATATTTGAATGTTTGATATTGGTCCTTATTTAAACAGAAAAAGGATTTCTGACTTGGTTGTATGGGAATGGCTGTGACCTGGTGCACTTTTGGAATTCAAGCTTCTAGGGGCAGAACAGCAGCATCCTTAACAGTAGATGACTAAAATAGCCTGTTTTGATATGCACAATTAAATATGTGGTTATCTTGATAACCATTTCAAATAAATTGATTTCCTAATGGAAATAAAAAAATGGAGATGCTTAAGTGTATTTATTTCTAATTATTCCCTTTTTGTGCTTTAATTATTCCCTTTTTTATGCTTTTCCAAAGAAATGCCCCAAAATCTTCCTCTTAATTCTTCATGCTACAGGAAAATGTGTAGAAGGGTTGTTGCCCCTGAATTCTGTTGCCTCTCTAGGTACTGATAAGCACCCCCATTTCTTGATTTTGGGGAAGATTTAGAGGTTGTATATTTTATATTCTTACAATAATTAATCCTTCCTGTGCAGAAATAAAATTCTCTGGATGTCATTTGGAGTGCTTCTCCCACATCATTCAAGAAAGATGTATTTTTTGCCAGTAATAGAATCATAGAATCACAGAATGGTTTGAGTTGGAAGGGGCCATAAAGATCATCTTGTTCCACCCCCACTGCCAAGGGCAGGGACAACTTCCACTACACCAGATTTCTTCAAAGCCCCATCCAACCTGATCCTGAACACTTCCAGGGATGGGGCAGCCACAATGTCACCATCAGTTATAGATAGAACATCATCAGTGAGTGAGAGCTATCATGGCAAGGTTATCTGGGAAGTGTCTAAGTAAATCATACATTCCCAAGGGGTATTCTTTAAATCCAAATTAAAAATCTCTTTTGGTCTTATGAAAGAATTTTTAGACTAACTTGTAACAGTGATATACAAAAATAATAAGCACTTTGGTTAAATTCTGAGTTTTAATCAAAAATGGCGACAGAAGCAAGTTTTAAAATACAACCACTGTTAGTGCTGGAATCACTTGGAGAACCTGAGAGCAGAATTCGAGAAACTGCACTGAAACCTCTTCTGTAAATGGTAACATACAGAGAGAATGGTGGGATGAAATTCAGCTCAACTGTTCTTGGAACTGTTTGGGTTAATGTCCTCAAAGGAGTTGAAACCTGACTGGGGTTAAGTTGAAAAAAGAACAACCTAAGTGGGAGCTTGTTCCTGATTCTGTTTATTTGCAGCTACTTGGGCAAGAATTAACAAAATAATTCAGCCTGTGATTGCCTGTTGTGATGCTCTTTCATTCTGTTAGTTGAAAAACTACAGGAATTCCTGGTGATAGCATAGTGAGAGCTGAGTTTTGAGGACTGAGACATATATGATAATAAATTTCTGGTCTCTGAATGAAATTATGTTAACTTCATCCAAACAAATAATAAAAGAGCCTTGCTGGAATGATCACAGACAGCTGATCAGCAGAAAAAAATACTGTGCTAATAGAATAGATACTCAAAACTGTTAGAAATTCTTTTGCCAAAATAATTAAAATATAATTGTGTTCCTGAATCATTAACATACACATGTTCCTTTTTACCTGATTACCCTTTCAGAAACTATGGACCCTCATTTTTTAAACTGTCAACCCTTCCTCTGAAATTACAACTCCACTAGTTAGTTCATGGGAAGAGGTTGCATCCCAAGTAGCTTTTGAATTGTGGTTGGTTTTTTTTTTTTTAAAGTTTTGGCATGTTATTACCTGCTATCCTAAATTCATTTTAAATTCATTTTAATCTAAGGGAAAAGACCTATCAATCAAATAGACTCTTCAGATTCCTTTAAACCGAGCGATCCATTTCAGCCTTTCCCCACCCCAGACATTCCCAAAGAACAAGAAGCAAATCTGTTCTGTGATCCATTTGCTCCCACCAGCGTCAGTAAAGAGGCTGACCCCAACAATTTTGCAAACTTCAGTACTGTGAGTAAACACTTTTTTACGTTTGTTTCAGTATAATGGCAGCTTTGAAATGTTCACACTGAAGTTTTCAGTCTAATTTAAAACATTAAAACATATCCCATGTACAAAAGGGATATTGCTTCCAGTTAAAACAGTGTTTACATTTCGTTTACAGCTGAGGCTGTCCTAAAACAAAGTACTGCAAAATGTTATAGCTGATGTTTAAATTGCATTGTTTTTATGAGTTGTTTTTCATGGAGGCCTCCTAGCTTTTAGAAAACAGGACTTTAAAAATATCTGTGTTCTGGGGATTATCCATTTTATCAGCATGTGCTGATAAAATTATATGTCTATAACAAGCACACTGTTAACTATCCAATTAAAAGTAAAGCAAAATGTGATTTTAGTTTAGCTGTCACTGAAATGTTTGGTCATAATTTTAATGTACTGAAATATTGATAAACAGCCTCTTAACAGTGTATATTAATGAAATATAATTTATTGAGTTTTGAGTGGCTAGTAAATTCCAGACTGATGTTCAAATAAGTAAAAAATAGTAAGTGTCTCTTTATAACCAGAATTCATTTCATAGAAGTCGTGGTGTCCAAGCAGTAGAAGCAAATCTAAAGGTTTGTGCATGCCTATATATTATTTTTTTCTTTTGAGCTTTTGCAAGTAGGAGTTTTGAAAGGCATCCTCTCACTTTCAAGCCTGATACCTGTTAAATGCAATTTGCATTTACAGTATCTTGACCATACTGCTTTTTTTCTGTTCAGGCCTAATAAACTATGTGCTTGATTGAAGTAAACTGGGGATTGTCAGGCTCTCAAAATAGACTTGCACTGGTTGGTGTGTCTTGTAGCATGATAATTTCTGAAATGTGGTTATTGATCTGTGGTATTAGTTAGAGGGACTGAGAAGCCAATTTGGAGGAGACCGTATAGAGAAAGTAAAAAATGTTCATTATCTTTGTGAAGGAAAAAAATACTCTTTCTGAGCTGCAATTACTGAAAATATTGAGTGAACTGTGGAGAAAACTTAAGTGTTTCTACATTTATTTCCCAGAGAAGCATCTCAAAGCAAAGAGCAGCTGGAGTATGATATGATAACCCTTTCAGAGTTAATGTTGGGACATTCATGAACACATGGACTTCACCTACTTCTTAGTTTTTCTGCATGTTTACTAGAAACAAACTTTAGCATAATCTTTCTTTAAGATGAATTTATTTAAATTACTTAAACTCTATTTAAGATTAACTGGCTCTAATTTATCATCATTGTACCGCAGATATTTAGTTCACATTCTGTTCACATCAATATACATGGAAATAATCTCTTTTTTTTTCCCTCTTATATCATGCTGAGCTTTCTCTATATGACTACTAAGCTTTTAACTGTACAGTTACCTTATTATTTTACTGCTTCTTGGCAGAAGTATTTTTCATGTACACATTTAGAAACAGTCAGTCTACAGCTAAATTAGTTATTGTCACTTGGAAAAATCATCCCTAGTGAAAGCAAGGTAAATCAGGATGGCCTAATACTGTGAATAGGGGTGTGTTTTGCAAAATGTTCTGATTTATTTAGGTTTTTTTGTGTAGACTGGTTTTTTTTAATCCAAAATAAAACTGTATTTGAATTATAGCACTTTCTGCTCAGTAACATTTTTGAAACTTAATACTGAATTTTGAAACATGGCATATTTCATTAAAATACATCAGTTGGATGGCTTGAATGTAGTTCTTAAACCTTAGACTAAGCCAATCTTAATAATGTATTACAACTAAAAACAAGTAATATTTTGAAGATTAGAATATATACAATTATTGAAAAACTCTAATTGTTGCTTAAACCAAGAGCTTGGACACTCATAGTTATCTCTGTATTATTAATCTGATTTATTTTGTCTTTTAAAAATGCAGTATTCTACTGAGGAAGACATGATTGAATGGGCTAAGAGAGAAAGTGAGAGAGAAGAGAAAGAAAGATTGGCAAGACTAAAACAGCAAGAGCAAGAAGATTTGGAACTGGCTATTGCACTCAGTAAATCTGAAATATCAGAAGCATGAAGTTTAGAATAAGATTTTCTCTCACGTAAACTGTTTTGTTCCTTTTCCTGAATACCTAACCTATTTAAATGTTAATCAGAAAATGCATATATACTAGAAACTATGAAAGGTTTTAAATTTCTGAAAGTGATGTGAATGTTTCTGCTAAATTCAATCCTTTTGGTTACTGTTTGAATAACTGTTAAGTTTAGCATTCAATTTCTCTCAAGTTTTCAGGAGAATGAAGTACTTTTCCCAGCTGAAAGCAAATCAGTTTAAAATGCAGATAGAGAGATTGTGGTTTGACTGTAATCTATCAGCAGTTGGTAATTGAGCATAAAGTGAACACAGCAATTATTCTGTCATGGCTGACTGTCTCCCATCAAGCAGTTAGTCATTGCAAACCTTTTATCCTTCTAAAGAGGTTTTAGTAATGCCAGAGTTGTGGAGTGCTTTATTTTATATGTATGCACATAGATTTTTTTCTCCTCATTGAAGATTTTACGTTGGATTTGACGTTATCTTCATGGAGTCTGCATCAGAAAGAATGTGTCTTTCTGAAACCTTCTTTGCTTTTTCTTGCATGGTCATAAGACAGACCTGTTATTTTGTTTTATAAGGCAATTAAGCTGAAGATTCATTTGCATTTGCTGTTGGCTAAGGTGACTGTTAAATTGTGAGACCCCACTGCTATTTGAGCCACTTTTGCCTGTTAAATATGCAGCTGAACTGGCAAGTTAATAAGTTCCATTTGAAATAGGATTGAGAATAGAAAGAAAAAAACTGGTAGTCTGATTTCTATTTTTTTTTTTAACAACAGTGTTTTCTGTATATGTAATTTATTGAATGCCAACTGATAGTTGCACCTTAAACTGAATGATTTCTGAATGGTCACTGAGTCAGAGTAGGATTGATAGAATGTTAATGAAAATATCTTAATGAAAATAACTTATTGTTCATTTTGAAAGAATTCTATTTGGAAAATCAGTTTCATTAAAATAATTCCAAAAAGAATAATCTTGTGCCCTGTCTAAGAAAAATCAATGGCAGCAGCATAAACATCTAGAGGTTGTTTTTTTCCTTGCACTTTTAATCTGTGGTATTTCTTTTGAGGAAATTGAAGTGTTTCAACACAAAGCACTGGGGCAAACGGGGAGAACTCAGCCATGTTTCAGTATATTTAAGCTCTTCCCATTACCTATCAATGCTGCTGTTGCATGAGTTTGAGGGGTTTCAATTTTTCAGGAAAAATGAGTAACCTGACTGGGATGGTTTTTCTTTTGCACTGGGAGACGAGCGTTTAAACACCTGCTCAAAAAAAGTAACTTAAAATTTTGCGAGTATTAAATAGTTATAACTTATCTTATACATCTTTGTAATGAGTGTACACTAATCTTGCAAATCATATGCTTAACTGGATTACATAGTTTCTTATCTTTTGTTAAAAATGTATACTCAGTGGACCAACATGATATTATATGTATATATTATATATATATTCCTGCTTTCCTTTACGGAATTTAAAGTTTTGAGTCATTTGATGTTACATTTCATGTTACTGACTCTGACTATAGTACTTTTACTCAGACTACCAACAAACCACTGCTGTGAGCTAAAATGGCATTACTTTATGAAGTTTTAACTGTTTTTTTTAAACAACTTGTTCAGGTGGGATTAGCCTCTATTTATAGACTTCCCTTTTGTTTAAAAACTCTAACAATAGCCTGTAATTATGAAGAAATAAAGTTTAAATACATAAATGTGAACTGTTTGCCTATTTTTTCAAGAGGGTGCTGTGAGCTGTAAAGCAACAAGTGAATGTAATGCAATATAAGATATTCTGGTTGTAGCCTGGTGGGAGTGGGTTAATTTTCAGAGAGAAAAGTTGCCTGAATCTCGAGGTTAGCTGAAGTGCACACTAATCCCAGCTGTCACTTGCTTCATCAGGAGTTGTGGCAGCTTCAAAGAAAATTTGGGCTACTCTTGCCCAAGGAGGGGGCAAGAGTAGAGTCTTCTGCCTGCACAGGGGTTACAGAGCCCAAATGTTTAGATACTTAAGGTTTATCTGTGAAAATAGGGAAGCATCCTCTACTGGCTGCTGCCAACATACAGGGCTCAAGGGATCTTTAATTTGACCCAGTATATATAGCATATATGATCCTTTTGAATATGTCTGTCAGCATAATGTGTCCCCCTATGTCAAGACATAGAGGGCTTGGTCAGAGGTTTAGGAGTTCCAACAACCATTTACATATGTTTTTGATCCTTTTGCTACAGTATAATATATCAATTAATATACTCATCTAAGTGGATCCAAATCTCTTTGTTTTCTTTTAATGAGATATCAGTTGAATTAGGCAGTGTAATATCTTCATTAATTTTATCAGGTTCACACACATTCTTGAGGCTATTTGAAGACGTCTGTGGGCTGTCCATTCTTTTTCTCTTAAGTCTCCTGTCAAGTTTCCATCTCAGATGCACTTTGCCTCTGGTTGTGCTACTTTCAACCCCCTTTCCCCTCCAAACTGTGTGCAGTCCATTTCACTCTTTATGATGAAATTGAAGATGGTTGCTAATCATCTTGACAATTTGATATCCTCTTTTCACTGTCTGACTTCCTATATGATGATGTTCTGTCATATAAAAGTTTCTGTTGCATTCACAGGATACCTCTGAACTCTTAGAGAGATTATCTCATGTCTGGCAGATGCATTGGACACTTGACAGTTACAATTCCAAGGCAAGTTATCTGAATCCACTAAACTAGAAACTGTATTGGACAGTGTACAGGGGATTAATATTAAGTCTGTTGCATCACTCTGAAGTATTGACAAGGAACACAATGGCAATAATGGTGCTTAATGAAGGAACTGACATACTGGGCTGAGCAGAATTCTCTAGAAAGCCATCTGCTTCAGCACAGTGGACTTTAAGCCAGGAGATTTGATGTGACAGTGAATGCAAACCCTTCTGCTTGATACTGAAAAGCTGTTGTGTTGGACCTCAGTGTTGGACTTACTTATTTCTTTGGCCTTTGCCACCTCATGCCCCTGCTGTGGGTCACCTCTTCCAGAAATAGCATCCAGCTGTCGGAACTGCGTTGCCTCCTGTTGTTTCCACAGTAACTTGTCATCAGTTTCATTTACCTACTTAAGTTTAAATTGGCTGTTTCACAATTTGAATATTTTGCAGAATTATGAGTTCAGTATTGGAATGTTTCAGTCATGCTTTAGCCGGAATCTTCAAAGCCATTGTGTGCATGGATGTGTAACCTGTTTTTGCAATACTGATGGAACGGAAGAGGATTTGTTTACCTTGTGCAATTATAAAACAAAAGGCAATGTCAAATTAAAGAAAAGAGTCAGCAGTTCATACTGGAAGTAGACAGTAATTTTCCCAAACTGAAGATCCTTCTTGATGCAAGTTTGAAGTTTGAGCTTTAGTTGCTCATGTGAGTGTTACTGACCTCTTGAGTTCTCTGCAGAGTTGTGTTTTTCCAGGGAGCTCTGAGACTAAAATGAAGAAAGCTGCAGAACTGGAAAGAAAGGGAGGGAAGACAGTGTAATGGTAAGGAATTTCTCCTGTGGGGGAGAAGTCAAGGAAGGGGGAAAAAAGAAAGTAAAAATATTTTCCTTTTGTGCTTATAGGCTATAGATGAGTATGAGAACTCCTCATTGGGGGTTTTTGTGTGAAGCTTCACAGGAAATTTTGGCCTATGACTGTTATCCCAGGAAGAATGGAAAGGAACCTCTAATTTGTCAGGTGACAAGCCATCAAGTCTAGGTCAGTAGTATCAGTTGTTTTCATCCACAACCTCTACAGAAACAGGCATAGCAAAAAAAGTACATAAATAACACCAGCTGCATTGCTGTTCCTTGCTCAGAATACTTCAAAATTCCTGCTGTGCTAAAATGGAGAGATCTGCCTGGATCTTAGATTGTAACTGAAAACAAAGAGCATTAGTTTTTAGAGCAGGTGATCAGGTAGCTGATAGAAGGAAAAATGCTGCATTGTTTGGATGTGTGTTCAAGAGGTCAGGATGTTGTTTCTAGTTATCTCTTGCTGATTTAGTAAAAGAGTTTTGCCAAACCACTTAATGCTAACCCATTTCCTGTTTTCTAAGTGATAATGGGTCTGATAGTGTATTGTGTGCAACTGCAGTAATCTGGAAAGACAATCCTGTGCAGAGTAAAAGGAATTTTATCCCATTTTACTTGTGGGTATCCTCTAGGTAGGAGAGATGTTATAAGGTGTTTTCTTTGCTCATATAAGCAGCCAGTTGCACTCCAGGACTATACAAATTACTGGAAATAGATCAAGAATTCAACAGAAGTGCTGCTTTGAACAAGGTTTTTGCTTGAGGATTTAGTTTGCTGATAATACAGGAAGAAATTCTTACCTTTGGCTTCAGAGGTCTGTCCCAATAAGAGATCCTGTAACACTGCAGACTGTCAGCTGTCTCAGGTTTGCACCTGACAGACTCATCCTGATCCACTCAGACTGGTTTTCCTGTGTGGCCAGACTCATAATTTATTCTGCTCTGTAGCACTGAACTTCTTGTATTCAAAGCCAGGAGGTCTTTAGGATTGTTTTCTATAGAATGCAGTCTCTCCTGAGATGCTACATGAACAGATGCAGTCACTTATAAAGAAAAAACTAATTTTGAAAGACTCAATGGATTTTTAGGTAAAATCCTTCTGGTAGATCTTTTTGTACTTATCTGAAGTTCTATTAATACCTTGTTTTTTAAATGCTCTTCTGTAATAGAGGTTGTAGTCTTTGAGTTCCAAACAGTTCTGAGGAGTTTGGAGTATGAATGTCATTTTGGGCCTAGTAATAACTTTTACTGAATAAATAACTTGGTTGAGGTTCAAACCAGTGATCCTGAATGCTGAAAACTGCATATAAAGTACTTGTTGAGTGTTATAAAGTCTCTAATTTTGCCTAATATGCTATCCATTTATCTTAAAATATTTATTTTACTGTCAGATATAAAAGCACAGCTATTCTCAAACATACAATAATATGCCTCAGGGAATGACTAATTCAAACTGCAGTTAAGCTAATGATGCAGATTTGTCTGTTTTAGCTTTTTTTAACTTTGTGCCTACAACATAGAATTCCTAAAAGTTGTAAAAAGCAATTTAGAGTATATTCGGGGTGGTTACTAATAAAAATGTTCTTGAGGTTAAATATGTCTGGCTATTGAAAATGGTCTGTGTCTGAAGCACAGAACTACACAGGAAGTTTTGCTTCATTTGAAAGCTGTGAGCTGGAATGTACGAGCTTCACAATTCAAAAAATTAAATTTATGTAAACAGGTATTTTCTGTTGAGAAACGTGGTTGTGCATGTGTACGAGAACAGCTCTGTTGAGGTGCTTGTCACCACTCCTTACACCATCACTCACTGAGATAAAATGTTTGATTTAGCTAAGACAATCATGACGTCTTGCCTGTTGTCAGACTAAGGAATCATGCTTCAGTCGATGGATGTGCTCCCGTCACTTATCTTGGCTCCTCTGTGGGAGCAGCTGCTCCCCAGCACTGGAGTGTGGGGCAGGCCTGCCACCTCCTTCTTGTTCCTCGCATCAGGAGCCACATTGTCAGTGTGCAGCTAATAAATTCTTTCTTTTTTTAACCTTCTACACCCACTGTTCCTGTTAATGTGCCCATTGTTTCTTTATGTCAACCCAGTCCTTCTGTTTGTCCTGCCACTCCCTCGGCCGTGTATACCTTTGCCTTCTCTCCCCTGTTCATTTCCTTCCACAGGCTCCTTTCTTTTGTTAATCTTTTCTGAACTCTTATCCCCATAACCCCGAAGTTGTGTGATTGATACGATTATAACATATGTAATGGCCAAAGCAAAACAATTTTTCCAGTATTGCGTATCTGCTTGCAATTTCAGTGGGTTAAGTTTTCATTAACAAGAGAGGTAAGTTACATTTTTAAATGAAATATTTATTTGCTTATTCATTTTATGTTGATGAACAAATTGAATAATTTAAATTAAATTATTAAATAATCTGTTCACAGCCTGACCCACCTGAGGTGTGAGCACTGTGGGGTGTTACACCTGTGGTACAACTGGGCGACCCCTCTGTTGGGGGCAGGGGGGTGCACCCAGGCACATCCCGCCGTGGCAGCAGGTACAGAGCGCAGGCTGACTTAAAACTTTGGCTGAGTAGGAATGATATTTTCCTCCTGCCCTTTTTCCGGACGGGAATGAACGACTCCAATTCCAGCACACAGCCCTCCCCTCAGCTCTTCCCGGAGCCCTTCGCACCGGTGCGGGGCGACACACCCGGGTCCCGCCCGAGCGCTGCGGTGGTACCGTCACCCCGGGGCATCCCATCCCAACCCAACCCATCCCATCCCGGCGGGGGCGGGCGCTGCCGCAGCCGCTCACCTGCGGGGGCGGCCCCTCGGCCCGGCCCTGCCCGAACATGCGCCGAGCTCCGGCTGCCGCCGCTCCACACCATGCGAGGCTGCGGCGGCCGCCGGGAGCAGCAGCAGCAGCAGCACCGCCAGCCCTGCCCGCCCATCCCGCTGCCCATCGCGACGCCTCCATGGACTCCTGCCCGGCCGGCGGCGCCGGCGCCCGGTACGGGGCTGGGGCGGGGCGGGGACCCGGCCGGGGGTCCCCGGGGGCAGCGCCGCCTCCCCCGGCGCTCTGGGGATGCTCCGTGCCGGGCGGGATGAGCGGTGGGATGAGCCGACCCCGAGGGGAGGGTCCGGGTGCTGCAGGGGGCGAGGGCGGAGGGTTCCGCGGGTCTGGGGCCTCTCAGTCAAGTTTGGCCCCGCTGAACTGCCCCCGACGGGCGGTCGATGCCTCTGTAGGCTGAGCCGCCTCGTCTCATCCCCGCGGGCCTGAGGCTGCCCAGGTGGGGACCGGGCCACCCCTCGGGCCGCTGTGGCCACCAGACTGACACAGCAGCCGGCTCTGACCACCTGTGTGCTCGCTGACACACACACCCACCCCCCCCACCCCCCGCCCCGACCGCAGCGACTGCGGGGGCACAAACTGGTTTTTGCACTTTCAGGGCTTTTACTTTCTCCTTAGACAAAAGCATTAGCTTAAGCTAATTACATTCCTGCGCAGGAGCCCTTCAGTAGTTATATGCAAATTGACTGTGGGCTTCAAAGTGGTGTTGAAGAGTGTGTCATGTCTGTGGAAGGACCAGATCCTTTTCCTTGAGCTCCTGTTTGAACAGCTTGCAACACACCTTGACAGCACAACACTGGCATTAATTACTCTGTAACTCAACACCTTCTTGCTTGCCTTCATGAACGAGCTGCAGGTGGATAACTTTCTCCATTCCAGGTGTGCACTCCCACTGCCCCTAAAATACATAAACTTCCCTTGTGTGCAAGAGAATCGTTTCTTCTCAAGCTGAATCAGTCTGTAAATAACATTCTTCCCTGGTGATGACAGCGTGTTAAATTTTAGACGTGGCTGCGTTAAAGGTCTCTTTGTGGATTTTCCATTTGACATCAGACTTCTGTGATAATCTGCTTTATGATCTATGTAGGAGTAGAAGCTTTTAAGAGTGCAGTTCTGGAGAGGTCAGCAAATCACTTTTTAGAAGAGTGGTAATGGGTCCGTTCATGGTTCTTCATGGAGTGTTGGGAGCGGTGGTGTGCTCTGTCTCTGCCTGCATGCTTTCCCTTTGTCTTTAAGCTGAAAACATCAAACATGAACCTGAGATTTTAGTTCACTTGCAGAAATCATGATGGAAAACTTTAGGTTGTGTAAGCTACTCAATTATGCTCATTTTTGATGGCATTGATATTAATGTTTGAGTTATTACAGAGACCAAAGGAGATGGTCTAGTGGCATTTAAAGTAGCAAAATCATATAAGATTTTAAAATCCAGACTGTTAGACCTGCTAATGATCCAAAATGACATGTCTGTTAGTATTTATATATATAACCCCATACCTGGAAATGTTCAAGGCCAGGTTGGATGGGGCTCTGAGCAACCTGGTCTGGTGGAAGGTGTCCCTGCTCTTGGCAGAGTGTTGGAACAAGATGATCTTTAAGGTCTCTTCCAACCCAGGCCATTCTATGATTCTGTGATCTTTTTAGGAGCTTTATATAATTTTGTTGCCATATTCTGTCTTAATAATTCTTTACTGGACCACTGATTTTTTTAGTTTTTTTTTTTTAACTCCAGGGTGGAAAAGTAGGCCCTGTGTTTGCAGTAATGATTTTAAATTACACCATTAAATGACCTCTAGGTGTTGTGTTTGTGCTGACAGTAGCAGCAGGCTGAGAGGTTTTGGTTGTGTTGTGCTTCAGGAGGTTTTGAATGTGGGAAGAGTGTTTGCAAAAATATTTAGAAGCAGGAAGGAGTTCGGTGAATTTTGTCTAGATTGGGCAGGTTGTCCCAAAAGTCTGTGTTAGTGAAGCTGCTGGAGAACTTGGGTCCTCATTCCCTTTCTGGAGCTCCATCTACTGGAACCAGCTCTCCCATTCCAGGGTGACACTGCACCGGGATCTAAAGGCATTCAGATGTTTCACTTACTGTGCTACAAAGTGTTGAAAACATATATATCCGGATTTTGGCTAATTTGTGGGAAAATAATACTATTTCCACATTGTAGTTCACATTTTAGTTAAAACACTCCTTTAAAAAACCCCATTAAGCTCCTAGGCAGTGTTTTCGCAGGGTTGTGGTTTCTTAGGTATGTTTTGAGAATGGATTGAGATTATTAGGTCATAGTTAGAGGACACAATGATCTAGAGGACTAGTTGGAACTGAGAAGTAAACACCAGATTTTTGGAGTGGGGGTGATGAAAAATGACCTCCCATTTTGCAGATTTTCAGCTTTTATCTCCAATTTGATAATAAAACTTTCAGTCATCTTTTGTGAAAAAACAACGGTCAGCAGACAGTCTGAATGTTTGGATGGTCATTCAGATATTCTTGACTTAATGGCTGGAAGCTCAAATGTGAATGAAACAGAATGCAGTAGTGAACATACATGTCATTTTACCTTTCTCTCTAACTAAAATTACCATCCTGAGCTGATGAAATCTTCTCACTGCATCTGCATCAAAGTTTTTAATTTTGACCAATCCATGTTTCCTGTCAGAAAGGAAAAAAAAAATACAGAAAAATCCCAGACTGTTTTGGTTCTGAGTTCCAATTCAGCCTTGTTTCTTTTCTTTTTTATTTCTTGGGGTTTTTATCCTCAAGTAGCTTGCTTAGTTGCTTCTGTGCTCTGAAATGGAGAAAATAATAACCATTTTCTTCTTGAAGCCATTGTGCCAGAGAATAACTCTTCAAAAATGGCTTTAGCAGTGCACAGTGCCAAGACAACTTGCTACTAGTACTTTTGTTCTGTTCTTGAGTATTGATTCAGTAGGCAGGTTCAAGAGAGTTATAAAGGTGCATTGAAGTGCTGTGCTTGAATTTTTATTTAATTGGAGAGAAAGTGGCATTGTTATTGGTCAAGGTACTGTGAAGTGTGCTTTGCAGATGACTTCTGAAGTATAAAGTCAGGTTGTTGAAAGCTCTCAGGGAAACATAATCTGAAATGTCATGTAAAGCAATGATTAAAGTCAAAGCATTTCTTCAAGCATTTTGTGTCGTTCCTATATATTAATTTTATGAGAGCCTAAGGTACTGTTCAGCAGTGGAACTGTGCTTTGCACAGATTTAACAACAAAACCCCAAACAAACAAAACCAAAAACCAAACCAATAAACATTTCAGCTCAGCTTCAGTATTGCAGGAAAATACCTTTTGTGCCAAAATGTTTATTTCATCTTTTCCATGTTCATCACCACACTGAAGTCTGAAAGAAGTGAAGTCTAAGTCAGCGTAAACAAGTACAAACCAGACTTTACAAATTGCTGAAGATGCACAGGTAACTATCCTGTTACCTACCAGTCAGCCTTTATCATTGCTAGGTAATGCAGAATTCACCCAAAAGGGGAAATTACATAACATCCCTCCTTAAATTCTCCCTGAGTCTTATTTCAGAAGTAATACAGACCTCTACCCTGATCTTGCAGTCTTTAGAAAAACAAATCTCAGAGATTTTTTTCTGGCTTCTTACCATGAACGTGGCAGGGTGAACTTCCCTTTTCCTTCATGCTGTTTTGTTTGTTTCCTGGGTACCTAAATGTGCTCAATACCATTGCATGACAGTGGTCTAGTGCAACTCCTATGGATTTCTCATCAGTATTAATAAGATGGGAGTTAGACCTTTAAAAATTGAGGGTAACTATATCAGAAGTGTAGGTTGATGGGAGGCAATAAAAGGGTGAGAAGTCAGAGGACTTGGAGAAAAGAGCAAATGGGTATTGTAAGGTTGTCTAAAGACCTTTAAAAAAAGAGGCATGATATGAATCCTGTGACCTTCAAAATGACAAAGGTTGTAGAGCATTTGAGTTGAAAAAGAAGAGCTATTAAAGCTTGCTAAGTATAAATGTGGTCTGGTTTCTGATTAAAATTTACTCTTAATTGCAGCTATCCTGTAAATGCAGAGTATATTTGTTTTATTTCAGTGATGACCCTGTGTGAGGTAATTTTTAATTTGTACGTTCCAATTAGGTTAGTGCAGTTTGCAGGATGCTTGGGTTGATAATTTGTAATTTGCCAGAGTATATTGTGTGTCTTTTTCATTCTATATGATGCAGGCAGCTCTACTAACTGGAAGTAATCACCCACGGTGGTACATTGAGCCCTCTGTGAGCAGTCCTGCTAGTACAACAAGGAAAGGGAACTGCAGAAATTACACCAATACTTTTTATTTGTCTGAACAAACCTATCTTAATGAATTTATTGCATTGTTTGCCTGTTCAAACACAGGATGAGAACTGTGAATGTATTGCAACCTAGATCCTGCTTGGTCCAAGTTAATCGTGGTGGGACCAAGGACAGAACAAGTCTGCCAATTCCCTGGTCTCTTTGCTGCTCACTTGCCTGCTTTGCCACATCCCTTTGCTTTGTGAGCCTTTGCTGGAACAGAAGGGCCAAAAGCTTGAGTATCTTCTTAGCAAAAGACCTTTGACATTGCTGAGGCATCAGTAACTCAGTGGTCTGAGAGCCGAGTTAACCTCAAAAATAAATGGTGTCATACACCATGTACAACTTGAAAGACTGACTGAGATATCCTGAATTCCAGAATTGCATCACTGTTGTGCCTCTATGCAGAATATTTGAAGAACATGAATACTGAAACCTTTCCAGTTGCTTTGTTGTTGAAGTAATGGCATTTCTGCAGCGCCGAGGAGTCTTAGTCATGGGCCAGAAAACTGTTCAAGAACACAGAAAGATAAATGCTGAGGTATTACCAGCTTGGCACATAGGATAGGAAGGGATATGGTAGAATTAATTTTCTTGCATTAACTTATTTGCTTTTGAATTAGGAAGAAATTTCTGTATTGTCTGAAAACTGAATAGTAACAAATTATTGTGAGAACTGCTTACTTGTTCTTTTCATCCAAGATTATTTCTGATCTCATGTGGGTTTGGAAATGTTTGCAGAAGAGGAAAAGAATTCTTCCCAAGTGATGCGCTTTTTGTTTTCTTTGAATGTAGGCATTTTTTTCAGCCTCATAGCATTTACAGCACGTTGCTCAAAGCAGTCATCTCTTTAGAAAAGTAGTAGTTGATTTAGGAATGACCTGGCAAACTTGAAAAGGCTAAATAAAGGAGATAACCCTGGTATCTCCTAATGTCTCTGATTATCCAGCATTAGGAGAACAGAAAATGGTGTCATGGCAAGTGTTTCTATATTCAGTGGTGATCTTTCTGAAAACAAGCAGTGGGAAGGACATCCTGGTGTCAGCGATGGTGGTGCTTCCCACACACGTGGTGGCCCACGGATGAGCCAGCCAGGTTGTGTCCCTGTGTTGGACGGGTCTGTTGAGGATCCATGCGGTGCCAGCAGCTCTGGGTGCAGCTGCAGGTTGAGCTCTGGGGGGCAGGAGCCCCAGCCCCGGCCAAGAGGCCGTGAACTGCCCACCCTCTGCAAAACAAAGGGCCCGGGGACCAGTGGCCCATCAAGGGAACCGAGTGCTCAGAGATACAGGAGGAGATAATGAGCCTCAGCCTTTCCCCGCCCTTAGGCTATAAAAGGGTATAAAAGCCCAGGAGTTCCTTTGTTCAGGTCCCTCCTCAGAGGCACCAGCTTGAGCTGTTATTTTGTTATTTATTTATTGCACCAAAATTAAGTTATTTGAAGCATTGGCACATCTGAGACTGCTATGGGAAACCAGGGGTCGAGCCGGTAAGGAAACCTGGTCTGACCGTGAGTGTGGGGATGCAGCTGCCGAGGGGCTTCGGTCCCAGCTCAGGTGGTGGGATTGTGACCAGCAGAGTGGCTGCTGCATGGCTGACAGGGAAGATTCCTCAGTACTGAAATGCAGACCTTGAAATGTACTCTGGGAGGCTCCTCATGTGTGCGAATGGGTGAAGCTTTGGTAGCCTGAGGGGCACAGTGTTGGTAGGGAGCAGTATGGTTTTATGGTTTAATATGGTTTTACTCCTCCTTTCTCTTTGGATAAAATGAAGCTGCTTTGGGCATGTGAGACTAAACTCTTTTCAGTTCCATTTAATATTCTGTAAAGAGGTTGTTTAAGAATTTATTGCTTTCTTTTTCTGACCACATGGCAAAAAAGCAGCTCTCTAAATCTCTTTGTACAGATAAATTGGACGTGGCACTTAGTGCTAGGGTTTAGTTGACATGGTGGGTTTTGGTCAAGGGTTGGACTTGATCTCTGAGGTCCTTTCCAACCTTAATGATTCTATGATACAGATAATCTAATGCTAATTGTTGTTTCTTTGTACATACTTAGCTCTCCACCATCATAGTAGTAAGTTATGCTGCCAGGTGGCTTAAAAGAGATGCAGAAATGTTTCTATCACCACTGTGAATGTTTGTGCTTCCTTTTAATAACATAAGATTAACATTATCGTGCAAAAATTGAAACTGTATGTTACACAGAGAACCCTTGATACCAACGGAGTGAAGGAGGCCAAAACATCATATTGTCCAAACTGTTGAATATAAAATAGAATAAAGAGCAAATACCTCAAAACTACTTTATCAGGAAACTTTTGAGCTGAAATTACAGTAATGAAAAAAAGTGTTTCAGTGGGACAGCAGGAGCAGAAGGCAAGTGTGGTAGAGGTAGAGGTATTGCATCTGAACCCTGCATTTACTAGAGTAGCTTTGTTACTGTTTCAGAATAAGGTGAAAGCAGTGTCAGTTATTACTGAGCCAGATTATGCTGCTCAGGGCCTGGAGACAGGAGATCTGTGGTGTGATCACAGAGACTTTCCTTTGAAGTTTCTTTGGGATAGGAATATAATCATTTCATTAGATGCTTTTCTCTGATCTTGCATCTCACTTGCTGTACGTGTTTGGGACTAACCTGTATTTGGGGAAACAGGGTGTGTGTCCACTGCTCTCGGTTCCAGGAGTCTCCTGATAATGGAGGGAACAGAGTCCCCAGCACGTGGGCTGCCATGTGCTGGTTTCTCACCAAGTGGTGGTTTAGCTCAACGCTGCTTGACTCTTTGTATTTTATTCCCTTCCTCCACGTGAAGTTACCCCTGCACACTACCTCAGCTGACTTATGCAGATAAGGTAGATTTGGCAGAGAAATGCATTAATCTTTTAGGATATGACTGATTTAACTTGCTTTCAGTGTTTCACAGTACTGAAGGAGCTTTTGAATTACTAATAAAAGCATTACTATAAAGGCACAAACTTCAGACTTACCTTTTTTGTAATAATCACTGAGGTTGACTGAGGAGTTAAGCATTTTGCACAGTGCAAGGTTCAAGGTGGTTTGTTTTTTTTATTGAAGAAGTCTGTAAAACCCAATGACAATTCATAAAGCTTATGCACTGCAAACTTACAGTAAGAAAACAGTCAACATCGTGCACACAGTGAAGTAAAATTATGCATAAATATAGTAACTGCTATGCTCAAAAAGTCTTCCATCCCCTTCCTTTTGACCATGGAAAACATAATTATTTTCTTTTGAAAAGGAGGGGCAGGGAATGAAGATTTCATAAATAAAACCACAAGGAGAACCATTTGACTATCCTTGCAAAACCTGCTGCCAACAAGCAAAAAAAGGAAAGAACCTTGTAAACCCAAGGGGAAAATGGCCTAAATTTGGAAACATTTCAGATCTTAGTTTTTTAGATTTGTTCTCTTTAGTCAAGAGAAGACAGAGCTATGTGTGGGGAAGGAGAGGTTTCATGCTGAAGGTTGTCTGAGCATATAAGTGTTTCTAGAGAAGTGGTATTCAAATAAAAACCTGCCAACTCAAGTCTTGAAGAACTTGGCAGAAACAGCCACAGCCTTCACCATACAGGGCTTTAAGGTCTATTTGGGGAATACAATATTAATTAGAAATTGTACAATAAGCTAGTGAGAATGGTGAGTAATCTTTTCAGAGTAGCTCATGATCCTGCCATGGAAGCACCTAGCTAATTTTACATTGTAACCTGTAGTTATTCTCAACTGGGGGGAAATAAACCCTGGTAATGTCTTTTACCTCCTGCTGTGGCCCAGGTACATAGTGTTGTTAGGAACATGTAATAGAGTCATTAATGGGGCAGCCTGTGGATCTGTTACAATAATTTTTACACCAAATGCAGCACAGGCTTTTCCTGTATGGGATGCCATAAAATCAGCAAGAGATTTAATCAGCAATGTTAATGGATTCAGAGTATCTTCCTGGAATTATCCTTTGCTGGTTTATCATTTTTGGGTCTTCCTTCAGCAATGTATGTCTTCATTATTGGCACTGCTTTGTGTAATCTAGCAGGTGGATAATTTTTTACATTAGATGCTCTTGGAGAAATTAATTTATCTGTGTAGATCGCAGCTGATCAAGTTTTACAGTCCAGCTGTCATATTGAGAGGACTATGAGCAGCTTCTGCTACTTGTAGTTATGGACAGGGCCAGTACTGCTGATGTGCCAGCAAAGCAGTTTGGGAGCATACACTGTTTTATTTTGGGCAAAATCAGCCAGATGAGCTCACTCCAGGGATTAAATTGTTAATGGCAACTCTCCTCGTTTTCCATGGCAATAAAGAGAGATTTTTACAAAGAGCGTGTAGAGTGTCAGTTCCTCCCAAAGGCATAGGAACTAACAAAAAGCAGTAGTTTGGCTGATGGGTTGAAGCCTGTTTTGCAGAGAATCCTTGCTGGGAAGAATTACTTGCTCGTCTCTCTTGCCTGTGTGCTTCTCACATTTGCAGCAGTTATTGCCTCAGTTCCCCCTGCATGTCAGCTGGTCTCGCTTGACTTTCGTTCTGGTGTGCAGGATTCTGATGTGCTCCAATTACTGCCACATGTAGTAATTCTTGTTGTCTCAGCTCTGTAATTACAGGGTTATTTGGCTTCTGCCTGGTTTGTGCTGAATGAAAGGTGGTGATGCTGCTGCTCACTGCAGACAGGTCTGTAGATCAGAGATACGCTGGCAGCTGCCAGCGCCTCCTCCATTAGTGGGATCCAGCGACAGATGAACTTCACGCGTCACGGGCTGGCATCCAGACTGCTCGTTTGTAGGATGCTGCCGGTGAGCTGGTGATGCTCCCAACTCCCGTGGTGTGTCACCCGTAGTGTCCAATCGGGAGTGCGGTGCCGCAGCAGGCGCTGCCCTGCGCTCGCAGCGGGACTGCCACTCACAGCTGGCTCAGTGGCACCGGGTGCTGCTGGATGTTCGTGCCTGAACGCTGAGTGGGCTTGCAATGACTATGTCAGAAAACACAAAAGACTCAGCAGAAAGGTAAGGAGCAGCACACAGCATTTTCCATTTGGCTTAGAGGCAGTTCTGATCCTGCTGTTGGAAGCAGGAGAGAATCTGCAGCCCACCGAAGCATGACTAATCAGTTTGCTAAAATGCTGAGCACTCTCGAGTTTAAAGTGTTTCTTCCCTGTTGCTAAAAGCGACAGATGACGATTTTTGTAGCATTTAAGTAAGGTGTGTATTGTGTTCAGGTGTAAAGCCCTTGACTTGGGAGCTACAGCCGATGGCAGGTTTCCTTGGAGCATGAGGGAAACCTGCAGCTTGTGTTTTTGCTGCTGCTGTGGGTGGCACTGTGTTGTTAATTCTTATTCCAGAAAAGATGCCAAGTAATGAATATCTTATTTGTGCTTTGAGCTTCAACAGTGATTTGTTTCTTTGTCATCCTCCTGTTTCAAAGGAATATTTTGAAAAGGCTTATTTGTATTGAATGGGGTAATTCTCCTGCATGACAAGAAACGAGCAAACAAAAAACTCAGGTAAAATGTAACTAGTCTAAATATTTTAAAGCAGATGAGAATGTGTTTTATATCATGATAAATATGCTATTTGGTTCAGGGACACAGATTTAAAAAAAGAAGATAGGAGTTTTGGTACATGTAAGCAATAATTGATAAAGTTTTAATTATTAAGTAGGGCTCAGAATAGTTGGGCGGACATGATGTTGCATATTGTATGAGATGGATGCCAAGACTTGGTTAATCAATATTTGCAAAGCACTTGAAGAGCGTCCTGGGTACAGAAGGATTTGCAGTTTATCTGAAATGTGATGACAACAGCCACTATCAACAGTCACATAATGTTTCTCTCAATTTTACAGTCCAGTTTTTCATATATACAATTATGCTCTTTATTTCTTTGCAGTCATTATTCTTAAAACCAGAACCAAACCACTGCTGCAGTGGATGGTTATTACTGATGTTATCTGCTAGTTCTGTGCTCCCCTGCCTTTTCCTTAAGATGATATCAGGACTTTGCTTTCTTTTTTTCCTTTCAGCAGTCCATGTTGTGCCATTTTTAAGGAACTAACGCAGTTTCCAAGTCACAAGACAGATCACATTAGTTAGAGCTGTTTGGAGTCAGGAACAGGATGGTGATTTGTTTGTATTTTGTTGGAGGCTGTTTTGTACAGACTTGTATATAACATATTAGTGCAGTATAGCTCTTTGATCATTAAATGCAGATGTTTTAACTGTCCTAATACTGGCCAGGTGACCTTAACTTTGTTAGTGCAAGGCCTTATTGTTTCTTCTGTGGGTTTTTTTTGTCCAGCAGTTCTGGTGGTGATGAACTTGGGCCAAACTAACTCAGCTGGTCTGTATTATCCTGTTGCCAGTAACCTAAAGACCAGCTGAGAACCCTTGTGACGGGTCAGGCTGACATCTGAATGTTGTAAAGGAGAAAAGTACAGCCAGACTAAGGCACTGAGACTCTTCTGACTCTGAGATGCAGCAGCAGCTTTTTTTTCTTTGAGTGTGGTGGCACTTTGTAGGGACATTGATGTTCCCAGGGGCAAGCACAACGTGAGATTTTAACCCACCTGTGAGTTTGTAGCGGTAAGTTGCACAGGAACATCCTGCACATGAGCTGAGTTAAAGCAGATGTTCCAGCAGCAGTTGGTATAATAATCTGTTGCAGACTGACAGTGCCTCATCCTTAAAGTGACAGCATGATCATAATGTCACCAGCCTGTGGTCTGTAAGCCTTACAGTCAGATGTGCCTCATCACCCATTGCTCCTGTGTTCTGGTACCTGAGCTCGTCAAGTTGCTCTGCTCCCTCCCACATGGCAGATTCTGCATGTCCAGGTTCTTATGTAAAGTAGGTGCAGTTTTATCTTACTTTCAGAAAATAGAAAACTTAAAATTGCTTTTCACGTGTTAGTTGGTAAGAGCATAGTTTTTTAAAAAAAACCAAATCCACAAACATAGTGGAATTCACTTGCATTTTTGGCTGCCACTAGAAATGGAATAGCAGATTATGCATGGAAGTAAGGCTGGAACTGAAGAAGGGGGGTTCAAATGTAGCAGTAATGCACTGGTAGAAGGAAAACAGATGTGCTGAGTTTGTTATCTCTTCTGGCAGGTCACCTACATCAGACCTCAACGTGGCACTGCGTGAATGTATGGCAGCTCTGGATTTATTTCTTAACAACAAGTTCTCAGATGCTTTGGCTTCTTTACAAGCAAAGTAAGTTGATAAGTTTTACTAGTTTTCCTCTGTTTATTTTTCTTTGCTTCACCATCTCTCAGGAGATTTTGACTAGAAAGCTGATTTTCTGTTAATAATTGATAAGTCTTTATGGTTTTTGTTCAGAAGGGGATGGTAAGTTGATGTGTTAAGTTTTGGGGAAGACAGATCAGTGCTTTACACTTGGGTGGGTAAATAACAAGACTGATCAAAAGTATCTGCCAGAAGTAAGGAATTGATGTCCAGAGCTATAGTGCAGTCCCTCAGCTATAGTGCAATATGTGAGATTCACGAATAAAAACCATCCTCTGTCACCTTTTAATTTTACCTCCTTTCCCATATTTTTCTGCATATTCTGAGAATTTGAAAATTTATAGCTTTGTGTCTAAATGAGCAACTGACCATGAATTGAAGGTTTGAGACACATTAGGTATGAATTCTTTTTTTTTGTCATTGTTTTTTAATAACCGTTTGCAGAAACCTTCTCACAGCTTATTTTGCAATTCATGCACCCTGTTTCCTAATTGTGTTGCAGCCCTACATTTAATGAGTGGCCCAGCTGCAAGCAGTGAGATCAGAAAATAGTTCCTGAAATCTGTTGTCTCACAGTGTCTGTGGCCTGTCCCACCCTGTCCCGACGTTACCTGTGCTCTTGGCTTGTTGCAGTCTGTGGTCAATTTAAATTTCCCTCCACCCATCCACCCTATTTGCTCCATTTATTTTTGTGCCACAAGCAAATTACATCATGCCTTCTTTTAGGACACTGGAGTATGAAACAAGTAAAATTCATAGGTAATTGCTATGTGTCGGGGTGACTACAGTGAATACCACATATGTGCTTTACTGAGGTATCAGCCTCATATTTGATGCCATAATCTGTAGCTTAGCCATGTAAGGACATTCTGGGAAAGACATTAATGATAAATTGTAGTGTCAGCTGTATTAATAATGCTGGTTTTATTCACAGTGTTATTTAGTGTTTATGTATCGTCAGAAGATATAATAAAAGCAGTAAGAAGAAAAACTGTGTTTTCATTAAATTCTGGCAGTAAAGCCCCTGTGCCCATCTGGAAATGCTTAGTCAGTGCTTAGCATAAAATAAGGAGATATTTTATTGAAGGGGGTTTCCAAAACACTGCAAAAGCTAGTGAGGCTGTAGGTTGTTTTTTTCTGTAAATCCATTTTTCTTCTGTTGCATATGGTTTTCATTCAGCTTTAACTGGGCTCTGCAGAGTGTAGTTCATGAGCTGATACTCTGTTTTTGTGCCTGACTGTATTCCACACTGCAAACCCATTTTGAAAATAATTTTTCATGTTAGCCTGTTGTTATGAGGAGGCCCTTATTCCTGATGCCTGTGTCAGTGAGGGAAATACAGACTTATGATCTTTGTGAGTGCAGTGAAGAAACAGGATGCTAAATTTCCCCACAGATGATATCCATTGTGGACACACCTCTTTAAGGAAGGAGAAGAGTTGTAGAGAGGGCACACATGGTAGTACCGTGGATTTTCTTTAGTTCCTTAGTGTTCCCTTTTAGTGTGCTGAGATTTGAAATTGGTTTCCACAGTCCATAAACATACTGTCTTTGTTTAGAGAAATACTTTTCAGGTTTTATATGCTTGTGAAGAATTTCATATCATAGATTTTTGCGGCTTTAACACGGTGCAGGAGATACTCTGCTCTGTATTACATTAGTGCAGATTCATTAAATTACGTTTGGCTTCCACAATAAGTGTGTTTTCAACTAATTTGTACCATGTGCAGCTAACAGCAGATTTGGCAATGTATGAGAGTTAAAATCGGAAGAGTTTTCCTAGCAGCTTAAAAATAAATATCTGAGGATGGTGTCTAGACTTGTGTTGAGGTAAAGCTCTTTTTTTTCCTGTTAGAAAAGCAAATCCATCATAATGAAGAGATCTAATTTCATAGAAAAATACATCTGGTGTTTTAGTTTCGTGTTATATAACCTTTCTTGTTTCCTGAGCTACCTTTTAGCTTTTAGAGTCAATATTCTTTATTATCATTAGCAATCTTTGTACAATAGTGGGTTCTGATTATCTTGTGCTTTCTGTAGTAAGATTAAATGAATCTTTTATATGGAGTTCTTACACTATATCTAAGAACTCTTAAGAAATTCCTTAAATTCAGTCACCAAGCAGTGATTTTCAATACATGATGTGTTAACTGTAACCATGAGTAACACTGGAACTGTCAGTCACTGGAGTGGGGAAAAAAATCTCATCATCCTTCTCAACCCTGAGACACAGTAAATTGATTAAAATGCTGACTGGATTTTAGCCCTCGTGTCATTGCAAACAGATAATAAATTAAGGAGTTGATTCTGGTGAGGTGTCCCCTTCCCTTCCCAGGACAAATGCTTAATATTTTAATAATTATCTTAAAGGGAAGCAGGGCATAATCACCTGATGGTTTGTTGGTGTCAAATCAAATTGGGAGAATAGTAAATAAGATAAATTCATGACAGAATTATCGGGACCATGGGATGAGCTGCACCACGTGTGTTGCTGCTTGCAGTATTATAGGAACAATATGACAAGGATCCATTCCAGGCAGTTGACTTTATTCTGAAAATAGACTCCAAAAAGCACTTGATGTTGTTTGGTGAAGTATTAATTCTAGAATGACTGTGTTGAAAGGTAAATTCAGTCATCTGATGTGGGAGTATCTCAGGTAGGTGTGAAGAGATTGTGTTACTGCTTAGGTAGTTATGAAAATCTTAGTGGAATAGTAGAACTCTCTTACTATCTGTTTCTATCACTGGAATTTTTAAATATATGCCCATTTTACAATATTAAATGTTATCTTGTATATTCTGATCTTTAGAAAGTTTAAAGAGGTTACTAAGGAATGGCAGCCTTTTGTAATGGTTGTCTTCGTGGTGTGGTGAAATGTTCTTGCCCTTATAGAACAAAATCAAACATAAGATTGTTCAGCGGGGTGGAGGAGCTTTCTCTGGGAACTGATCTCACAAAGGGTGTGATTATCTAACTGAGAGTGGTGAAAGAATAAGGAGAAGCACACAGAGGTAAAATGAAGCCCTACACAGTATTTGGATAAATATGTTGCACAGCTCTGCAGAAAGCTTGAGTTAGCTATTTACTGTGAAGAATGTCAAGAACATGAAAAAGGTTGGTTTTTTCTAGGGCTTTTTATCTTTTTATACCTGGAGTCTGGAAGAACACCAGTTTTATAGTTAATAAATTAATTGCTGCCAAAACCTGACTTAATTGTTGGTTTCTCCTCTTAGCCGGAAGAACTTACTAGATTCCAAATTTTGGGAAATGGCTTAGACAAAAAAGATTTTGGGCACTCCTGTTTTTCACAAAAGGTTAGTAGTCCCAGGTTAATTCTGAGGTCAGCTTTTTGACTTCAGCTGGAGGGCTATCACTATCCTCACTTAAGCACTTGTTTTCAAGCAGGAATAAAAGTGTTCTCCAACCAGCTCCAAGAAAGGGCAGTGCTGCACCAAAGCTGGAGAAGAAGCATGTGGCAGAACTCCATAAGTGCTTAAAGATATTACTTATAATCCTCTTATTCAGTCATGTGATGCCAACTACTGGGATAAGTTATTAATCACAATATTAGTTGTATTTATGTCATACAGGCTTGTTAACTCCAACAATGTCCTGAGGAAAGTGAGGAATCAAAAGAAGGAAAATTAAAAGCTATCAAGTTTCATTCTGTATACATCCATATAAAACCCAGGCCTTAAAACTCCTGGCAATACACCAGGATGTAACTGGCAACTGTAATTGTATGATTAGGAGAAATAACATAGATAAGTTATATTTGATTGCATTTCTACCAGCATCCCAACCCCTGGAAAATAAAAATTTGAATGTTGATAAATACCAGTTGGCTAATGATAGACATTAATTACTATCTCCTTCAAATATTAGAAGCAACATAGATGAAACCATTGATTAGGGAAGGGGTGATTTGGTATCAGAAACAAATTACTGGATAGAGAAATCTTCACCACATATATGTGAATAGTACCAATTTACCTTTTAGTGCATTTAGTGAATTTAATATTTATTTGCTTTGATTTTGAAAGAAAATTTCTGTAATTTTGGAAGGGTACTGTTTCAGTCCCTCCCTTGTGCTTTGAATTTAAACCTTTGGAAGGGTTTTAGTTTAGTGAATACAAGGTGAAGTGTGTTTTTCTGCACTGAGGCTGATGAATAATCAAATGAACAGGAACACTTCATCAGGCTGGCATTTTGTAGTAGGTTCATTTTTTTCCTACTTTTCATTATCAGTGTACTGAAAGAATCATGATGTGTGAGGCCAAGACAGAGCTGTCCTGACTCCACTGGATTTTAAACTAATTTCTCTATCATCTCTCTGTTCTTCTTACCTTGCAAATGAGATGGATGTGAGCATGGCATGATGTTTATAGCACTTATGACACTAGGTGATTTCCCAAAATGGTTCTTCTGCTAGATTGGTTTAGATGGTGAGGGCCAGTAGGAATTAAGGGCAGCCACAGAGCACAGACTGCAGTGAAGTTTAAAGATGTGCACTGCAAAATTCTTCAGTGCAGCCAGCCTGGTCTGTGCCATGTGTATTAGAAAAAGTAGCCCTTGATGGTATGAAGCAAAGGAAGCACCAGGTACCTGTGTAATGCTGTCTGCTATGTATTATTTTAACCCCTAGATCTCAAAAAATATATATACAAAGGAAGTCAGGATTTATCATCACTTGTATTTTTCTTTGGTGATTTTATTGCTTAATGTCAATGAGAGGGGGTTGCTTTAATTGTAGACAAGGTTTATTTTTTAGTTCTGGAAAATACTAATCAAATATCAGGGACTCCTAAGAATACTTAAGGGTGTTGTACTCCATTGAGGAAACTAATTAAGGCATAATAATATATGAATTATTAGAAAACTTTGAGGCATCCAAGTCACAATGGTGAGTTACTAGCTCATTGCTTAATGTAGGGTTGTCTGAAGTTATCCTTAAAGATGTCTTCCGTGCAGTTCAGTTATTAAAACTTGAGGGGGCAAGTGCATTTCTAGGGGTGGAATTAAATGGATTGAGGTGTCTTTAAAGTCTGGCTTTTCTCCTTAAAACAAAACCACAGAATCAGAGCAGTTGAGGTTGGAAGGGACCTCAGGACCCCCTCTCTCATCCTGCTGACAGCAACACTTGTCTCAGTGCAGCCCTGTTTTTGCCAAGGACACGTTGCTGGCTCACCACTTTCTCCTTGAAAGGAAAAGAAAATGGAGTTGCTCGTTTTGAGAAACACCTGAAGTTCATGTATTGAGAACAGGTGTGCTGAGGGTGGAGATTTTGTGGAAAGGATTTCCTTGTTTGACTGCAAGTATTTTTGAGTATTCCCTGCCATTCAGAGCTATCTGATCCGTTCTAGAGTGTAAACAATTAAAATAACAGTTGTTGCTCCTTAGCAGTATTTGTCTTAAGTCATGCTGTTTGTCAGGGGTGGATTAGCAAGGCCTACAGAGAGTTTCTGTGTCAGGCATTTATCTGAGCTTGCCCTTCAACATATTTCTAAAGTCATCTTTATTACATCTCAGTGCCCAAAGACATTTTGATTCATTTGCAGAGGATTATACCAGACATAGGTACTGGCTGAATGCTTTAAATATGTGCAATGTATAAACCCTCTGCCCTGTCAGAGGAAAGATACCAGCAATGGCTGCACATAGGAATTAATTGTTTTACTTGCACTAATGCCAAAGTTTTTTACTTTCTGCAAAAGAGGCACTATCTGAAGCCCCAAAAAATAATATTTAAGTTAAACAGATTGGGATGGAAGGTTGGCGGAAGGGGAGAAGAGAAAAAAGCTATAATATTTGACATAGACTCCAATGCGTCTGGTGGGAAGATCTGTTTCAAGAAGATTCTGTTTTGGCCATGGTTATAGTATTGTGTTACTTATCTCCTTGAGTCTGTCTTGAGTGACTCTCCCAAAATAGAAGAATAGCATCTGGATTTATGTCATGTGTTGCAGTATTCATTAGATATTCCATTAAAAAAACCTCTGTTGTCTCTGAATGGTGAGCCATGTGGTTAATTCCTGTGCTTTGCTTGTTAAATACCTACCCTCAGCTCAGGATTGGTACATTTTAGCAGAACTATTGAAACTGGAGCTGTGGCCATGATTTCATGTAGAAACCTCAATCTGTTACTGTTTCTTGATTATTTTGCATGTCCTTTGTGTTTGATTTAGACCTAGTTCCCATCAGGTGGATGGATTTCTGGAACTGGATTTGTATTTGTTTTTTCAAAGCAACAGTGGAATCAAATCAGCTGTGCTTTGCACCTTGTGTTTGCTTTCAGAACTAAAGACAGCATGTATCATGCCCTGACTTATGCCACCATATTGGAAATGCAAGCTATGATGACATTTGATCCTCAGGACATACTGAATGCAGGAAACACAATGAAGGAAGCTCAAGCCACCTGTCAGAGGTAAGCGTGGAGCAAATTCAGTCAGTAAATAGTTGCTTCTTGGTAAAAGTTTGAAAGACATACAGGTTAAAAAAGGAAATGTAAGTTCATAGAAATCATAGGAAAACAGAGGTTGGAAGGGACATCAGGAGGTCATCTAGTCCAGCTTCCCACTTGGAGGAGGGTCACTTAGCAGGTCACAGCACATAAATTAGAGTATTCGGCAGTCTAGCCTTGAAAACTTCAGTTTACCACGATATCTGATTTTTCTTGTCAATTAGACTTCAGTCCTATCTGTAGTCCTGGTTTTGCAGTGTCTGGAAGTTGTTATTTACAATGTGCAGACACTGCAGAATGTTCCCATGGGTGATGGTTGTGCTGCAGTTCCCTGTCTTTGAGTCTGCTTTTGCACCCCCATGGACGTGCACCCATACACACACAGAATAAATCATCCCCACCCCTTATCCCCTTCCTTCATCAAGACATATTTCCATGCATGAAGGGTAAAACAGATCTCAGGAGAACCATGTTGACTAAGTTCTCTATGGAGTATGCTGAAGTTTGTATGTGATGAGATGACAGAGGGTTGGTGAGCACTAGAGGCGTGTTAGTGACTATGTGGGTGACCAGCTGAAAAATATTGTTGTTCTCTGTTGTTGATGCTTCATGTTCAGAATGACCAAATGGACTTTTTCTGCAGATTTAGGAAGAAATCTACAGTAGCTGATTCTATCAACAACCTTGTACATAGACAAAGCCTTGAACACTTTACTGAAGGTAATATTATCTCTCACATGCATAATGTTTTATTCTTTTTATTTATGCAATTTGAATCAGATACAACTGTTCACTTGGTGTGTGAATTTGAATATATAAGCACATCCAAAATCACTGGTTTTGTTGATTGCTGACTCAGCACTCCCAAAAATTGCCAGGTAAAGACATACCTAAAAAGAAGTTTTGAAATGGCTATAAAGGTTCTAGATCCAGAATTTCATAGAAGGCACCAGATAAATTCCTGCTAAGTTTCTGTAACTGTGTTTCATTTGTTTGGAATTACATCAGTAGTCTGGAACTGAAACACTACATCAAATTTGGATAATATTTTTCTCAGTTTGAGCTTTGTGATCTTATTCCTATATTAATGGGCTAAGGGCTTTTTTATTACTTTTCGACTGATTGATTTGTTTTCTTCTCTCTGTGTGACACTAGAGGAAATCCATGCAGAAATTTGCTATGCTGAATGTTTACTTCAGAGAGCAGCACTCACATTCCTCCAGGTATGGACTCCTGTGTGGCTTGTGAGGGGGGGAAAGTACATACCATACAGGTTCCTATTCTTAAAACTAATGAACTGGTAGAAGACTGTAGTTTAACCTAGTGGTGTAAGGCTGTTTCATCTGCATCAAGTCTGGATATTGGAACAGTGCTGAGTGCCCAATGACACCCTTCTCTGCTCCCTCTCATTTCACACTCATGTGTGAAATGTGACTGCAGTAAGCACCACTTTTCAAACACTGTGTGTTGGGATATCAGATTTTAAAAAAATAAAAGAAGAAATGGTCATTGAAGCTGTGCTGGAATACGAGTGAATTTTTTGCTTCAATCTGGCTGGTGTTTGCTTTCCCAAGACTACTTTCTCACTGGTGTGTTCTTGAACTGCATAGCTATTAGGCTCCACACATGATTTCTCCTTAACAGTGCTGCCTGTCTTTTAAAAAAGGAGAGTTCTCCCTCTTCTTTGAATTTTATCTCTGTACTAATGAAGCTTGATTTGTTTGGTGGAGCAGCATTAGCAGTACTTACTTGGGCTCCAGCATGCAATTTAATTGTTCATCACACTTGAAATAACTGATTTTTATTCTTGATTTGACTGTACTTGCTGTATAAAAGTGGGCCTCTTCATCTATTAAGGGGATAATAAAAGTCACAGTCAGAAAAGCCTAATGTTTCTTGGCTCAGTGGTGCTGGTAGGAAATGGAATGCAGGTGGTGGTTTTATAGTGTTTGGGAGTTGCCAGGTGGGCTCTGATTTATGTTGCTTGTGACAGTTTATGGACCGTGTAACGTTTTTCAGCAATCTGCTGTGTCCCTCTACTAGAAACTGCTGCTTCATAGTAACACCCATAATCAGAGGAGCTTTTATAGTTTCTAGAGTGCCGATGATGGACTTTGAAATGACCAAGGTGTAGCTACCTGTTTCCATTTTCCTTTGGGATCTCTTGGGATGAGTAGCCTCTAGCACAGGGGGCAATTTGGGTGATGTCTGAAACCATGGAAGCAAAACTTTTAAAGTGCCTGTAAGAAATGAGTGTTTTAAAGCAATGTCTTTTGGTTTTAAACACTGTTTCCACAGGTATCTGTTTTCAAAAATGTTTTATAGATACATGGGGGATTTAAGAATAAGAAAATAATTTCTTGTCCTCTTCTGTGTTTAATTTTTCATGAACACATGAACTAGTTCTAAAAATTAAATAAAGGCATTTGGTTCCAGCAGGTATTGAAGGGGGTTAGTTTTGATGCTTAATGTAAGTGACCAAATCTGTTTGAAAACACATAAAAATTAATCCCAGCATTTTACAAGGGCTGGACAATTCTCACGTTGGCTATTCTTGTTGTTGGTTTAATGAGCATTCTGAATATAAACATTTTAAAACCATCTTATTTCCTTGTTCCATTTTCCATTCAAAGGAAAATATAACTGAACCTTTACACATGGTTAGGTATTCTGTACCCCCTGGTGTGCTGTACTGGGATTAGTTCATCTAATCCATGCTGTTTTCTCCACAATGCTCCAGATAGCTTCTTATGATTTTTCTGTGATGGTATCTTCTGTTAAAACATATACAGACTTTCTGTCCCAAAGTAACAGCAGCTACTAAAACAAACCAGAATGACAGACTATACATGATGAGTGAGGCAAGAAACTGCCACCACAAAGTTACAAGACTGAAGAATCTTCAACTAATGGTCCCCCAGACACACTTTGCTGTAATTTGTCAGTTTGTTATAGCTTGTAATGGAACATGTTACCATCTCATATATATGAGTATTCAGGCCAGAAAGAGCATGTCCTGTGTAACCTTACTGACCCTGCTTCCCTTTTTGGGATATGAAACTATATTCTGTAGACTCCTGAGGACAGGCAGTTACTTGTGAGGATTTCCTAGCTCAGCACGAGGCACATCTGAACTGTGCTGAAGGACAAATGAGAGAAAACTATTTTTTGAAAGAGCCACAAATGCATGTACCTTAGGTGACATTCACTAGCATAGTCATTGTGTTCATTAATGCAAATTCAGATGGTCCAAAGGTGACAAGGGCTAAACTGATCACAGAAGGCATCAAAATAAAGTGCCTATGTCTGAGCAGAGTAAAAAATATTTTAATATAGAAAGGAAATCCTAAATCCGTGTACTGTGTCTCAGAGGCTTATATTGTCTGTGTCATGCTGGTTATGTTCCAGGTATGTGTTCACCTCAAGAAGACAAAAGCCATTTATAATGCTTACAAATTCATATTGCTAATATGTTTCCATTCCTACAGGATGAGAATATGGTAAGCTTCATAAAGGGAGGCATCAAAGTCCGAAACAGTTACCAAACATACAGGTGAGTCAGAGTGGTGATGTGATTAAGTGTGCTCTATCAGTAAAAAGTGCTGCTGGTCAAATATTCCAACACAGTCATTAGGCATATTGAAATGGCCTTTCTTTTATCGTTCTAGCTGCAGCTTTTTGGAACATTTGAAACCAGTAGCTGAAGCACAAGTAATTCCATAATAAATGCATAAAACTAAAATAAAATGAAAGGACAAGAAACCGAAGAGCTTGCACTGTAAAGTATAAATGGCTTCAAACAAAGATTAAACAAATTTGCAGGAAATAGGGGCTATTTAGCATGCAAACAGATGCAGTCTCCCCACATCCTGAGGTCCGTGAGCAGTCAATTCTTAGAGGATGCTTTTCCCAGCATATGCCACTGTCTGAGTGATATTTGGTGAGCTGGACTTTTAATCTGGTTAAGTACACCAGTTCTTCTCTAAAGAGAAGGTACCTGCTATTGCAAATGATAAGCAGAGTTGCTTATCTGAACTCACAGTATGCTCATTACTTAGTGTCTGCAAGCCAAGGACATCTGCTTAGGCAGAATTCTTTTCATCCAGGTATGTTATGCAGAGCCACTTTCAACATGTGCAAATGATTTTGAAGTGCAGTAGTAAAATCTAAAAATTCCATTAAAATGTACACCGTGGGAAGCATATTCAGTTGTGCCTCTGTCAGGACCAGCTTTAGTTTGTATAAAACCAAAATGTTAATGAATCTAGTAACTCTTAGGTGTTCTTCAAAGAAGGCTAATAAAAATGCTAACAACAACTTGCATATTAAGAAAAGCTATATTTTAACAAAGGGAAAGTTTTTACGTGAGACCAGCAGTTATGATTTTTGTACTGTACCTTCGGTGTGGGAAGAAATAACTGGTTGCAGTTTTGGTGAGAGTGTGGTGCAACAGAGAAAACACTGAAATATGGAAATGAGGCTTTATTTGCTTTGACTGATCGGTATTTTTTATAGTTCCTGATATAAAAAAGCATTTTTCCCTTCCCTGCTGTCAGCAGAACTGCTTGATAAACTGCAACAAGAGCAAACTTGAAAAAATAGGATGTATAAATGTTGCAAAGACACAGTTTTTGAAACTCTCTTTCAGGGAGGAAAGGTCACCAGACACTGTAAAAAAGATGAAATGAAATAAAACAAAAATTCAGAATGAAACATTTGCTTAATGACAGTGAATTAAAATAGCAGAAAACTTTCACAGTTCTTCATGAATTGTAATTACTGAAATGTAACAGAATCTTGTGCACTTTCAGGGAGCTGGACAGTCTCATACAGTCCCCACATTATGTCAAAGGAGAGAACCATCTTCATTTTGAGGGAGGTGTAAAACTTGGAGTTGGAGCATTTAATCTGGTACGTACCAACAGTTCTTATCCTGAGCTGAAGTCCTGCTACCTCCTGGAAGTGACCCTAACTTGAATTCCTGAGAAGCTCCGCCAACATCAGTGTTGCTGATCATGTGGTTAAAACATAAATGTGTGCTGACAGTGCAGGATCACAGTCTTTGGTCTGAGAAAATCAGATAATAATACTCTTTAGAAATACAGAGACTGCTGCCCACAATGTGGGATGAGGGCCAGGAGAAGCCTTGCACAGAAGTAGAAGTTGCTTGTGTTGGCTGAGTTCCACTTTCTGTCTTACTGACACTTGGAGAGCTTGGGCTGTTGGCAGGGCAGTTGGTGGGGTGGGGTACAGGAATGAAGGGATGAATTGAGGTCCTGCTCAGGCCACTGTTGACTGTTGTTGCCTATGTTCTGGCCAGAAAGCAGGTGATCAAATGCTACAAGATGGTTCCTGGTGTGTCAGAGAGGCATTGACCCAGAGATGGGGTCACGTGGTTGTTCAGGGTATGGGCTGCAGAAAGTGCCTGATGCTTCCCCTTCCTTGCACTGCTTTACGTGAGTCTGGCACATGCCCAGATGTAGATTTACTGCACAAGGACAAATATGTACTGTGTGCTGTGCACCCAGCATTTCTGAAACATCCAAATACTGGAGTAATGTGCTGTGTAAACATGTTTCTGTGCAGGGAATCCCAGGGACACAGGGTCTCTATATTAAGCAGATATTTCTGTTTAAATTGCATTTAAAATATAGCATGTGGATACATTTACTCAGGAATTTGTCATATAGAAATGTTTTTAGTACTTTTAATAATTATTTTTTGTCTTTGGAAAAATTGTGGGAGGCAGCTGAGAGACAGAAAGTTACTGCATAACTGTTGCATTTCTCTCTGTAGACATTGTCCATGTTTCCTGCACGGATCCTGCGATTACTGGAATTTGTTGGATTTTCTGGAAACAAGGTAAATGTGAGCTAAATATTATTGGTACATTCCTCTCACTCTTAAATTTAAAAATGGAGACAGGAGTTTATCTCTTCTTCCTCCCATTAGTTGTAACTCCTGAAACACCCTGGTATCACACAAGCATGCTGTTACACTGATGCTTTTGTGCAGCTCAGTTTTCCTTTATTTTTTGTCTGAAGTATTGCACTTCAAAGACTGGGGGGGAAAAAACCCTGTATTTCATTTCTTCTTTAATAGCAACTGTTAGCTTAATTCTTTTGTTTAAAGGAGTAAGTGCTTTTTTGCCTTTTATAATGCTTTCTATTTATAAAACAAGTTTCAAGGAAAAAAAATGTTTCTTTATCAGAGCTGCAGCCTTACATGACAGGTCAATGACTGTCATCACCATTTGATCAATTTACAGGAAGGATCTTATATCTGAAAATAAAATGTCTTGTTTAAAAGCAAGGAGCAGAGTGTGGATTACAACTTAGAAATTTTCAGGACCTATTTCACAAACAGTAAAGGCAAAAATCAAATACTTTCACCTGTCAGTTACAATAACGAAGAGCATCTAAAGCAAAATATTCTCCTAGAACTGTAAAGGCGATTCATGTACCAGCAGAGCTCGGAGAATACTTTGGTGAACACTCATCTTACTACTACAGGTGAAAATTGTCCCTCTAATTGAGTTTGTTGTTTTCTTTTGGGGTTTCTTGTATGACTGTGAGTGGGCTGATATTTGTGTTGATGAGTCAGCTCCTATTACAGTTCTTTAATAACTCACTGAAGCATGACCTAGATTACCATAAATTTAAGCAAAAACTGCTGTCTACACACCATAGAAAGGAGTAAGACGTGTGGATCAAAGCTCATTGATGGTCACTTATTTTAACAGCCTTAAAAAGTCTTTCTGCATTTAACAGGTGTCTAAAACCAAAAGCAAAATTGCAATTGCCCGTGCAATCCTTTCCAGTGGTGATTTCCCAAAGCTTACAACAAGAAGTAGTAGACAAGAGTCTAGAAGGTGAAAGATGCAGTGACAGAGGAGGAGAGGGAAGTTTGCGTGTCATGTGTTGCACCCATCCAGGAGAAAGGAGTTTTGAATACACTGTGTTTGATATTTTACTCTTTTCCATTAAGTGCTCACTGTGAGCATCAGGTTGTGCAAGAGTTATGGTTTGTGCCTTGAGCTGTTTACAGATTACCTGAGAGAGCTGCAGTGCACTGGAGGATGGCTTGATTTTGGTGTGGGTCATGTGTTTATGAAAACTGGATAAAAAAATTGCATTGTGTTATCTTCCAGGATACTAATCTGCCTCAAAGCCAGGCGATTTGCCCTTAGGGACTCTCCTTGTCTCTCAGACATGTCATTTTGGATAGTAAATGAGGACATGCCCAAAGCTCCTTTACTTCCTAAGCCATTTGTGGGCACTGTGGACAACATGATCAACTTAACAGCAGTCTGGAGCCTCAGAATAGTAGGTGGGATAAGATCAAGAAAGTATAAAAAGTAGCCTGAGGCCGTGTTTGTTCCCTTCCAGTTCAAGATGTGCCAGGTTGTGCCCATCTCACTATTCAGGCTCCTTTCCTTTGTATCATTACACAAAATATGGGCTTATTTGTGTTTAGTGGCATCGGCCCTGCATTTGGGCATTGAGGTTCAATGCAGTTTTGCCCAGTTTTGTGGGCAGAGGTGTGTGTCACACACACTGTGCTGGGAGCATGTCTGCCTCACTGGGCAGCAGGTGGAGTGTGTGTTCTATCTGGACTTTTGTGTTTAAGGATGACTAACCTCTCATGGGAGAGCAGGACAGTCCTTGCACTGTCTCCCATGGAAGCACTGAACCTTTCTCACTGAGTCCTCTGCCAGGTCTCAGGCTAATATTTACCCTTGTTCTTATTTTATAGACAATTACAAATGCTGTGCTGCTAAACTGTAGAAGTTTCACATGAGCCTACCATATGTTAAGTGCAATTTGTCAGAGGGTCAGATGACAGCATGATTTCAGGGGAAGGCAGGAAAACTTTTAGATAGAACCAGTTTCTTTCAAATTATACTTCTTTTATGTGGGAGGACATTTTTCCCAACGCAGCTGAGCTGAAGAATACGTTTGATGTGTCAGTTTGAAATAAATTTAATTCCAGTTTCCCACTAAGCATTTTTTTCGAAGTGCATTTTGGTCTCTCCAGATTTTAAATGAAGATTAAATTGAAATTATTTCATGGGATACATTCAAATGCCTTGTGTACCAACTTAATTAGCCAGTTTGTTGTAAAACTGTTAGTAGTATCCATCCTCCTTGCTAAGCCTGCAGTTACGTGATCAGGTCATGGGACATGAACGGTGACCTTGCTCTGCTTTCATTGTCAAGATCCCTAATTAAAAGAGAGTGATTTAAAAATAACATTCAAGAGCTTTTGCTTCATGAGAATAGATGGATTTTAGTCAGTAACAGCTGAAATAAATATGAACCAGCCTCAGTGTTGTCTGATAATGATTTTGAGCACTGTCCTTGTTCGTCCTGCATCTGCTGTGGGATTCCCCACTGTTCATGTAGGAATTCCTGAATGACAGAGCGTTGGATGTCTTGGGACAAAGGTCGAATCAATAAGATACTGATGTAATATAATGTAGTGACAGTCTTGGGAATTGAGAGATTGTGGGGTGTTATGGGGAACTTGGACAAAAGATGAGAGTTCCCATATTGGATCACAATTGTCCCTAAGAAGTGTCATTGCTCCCTGCTCTGTGTTATACTTTATGTCTTTCAGAGTAGCTTATGTTTTGTGTGAAAACAAAACCCAAATGTGCTAATACCATTTCAGAGCAATTACAAAAATGTCATTTTTGAGAAATTACAAACACTTAATGCCTTGACATCTGTTTTATATGCCCTGTAATAGACTTTGTTTGGAAGCTCATTCCCGGTGTTCTGGGATTGCTCATATCATTTGTGACATAGGTGTGGGAAGCAGTTATGGGTTATTTATGGTTAAAAGGTGTGTCCTAACAATTAAATATAATGTACTCACTGGTGCCAGTCACTGGGTGAGCGCAGTTTGTTTACAGAATTACTCCTTAGGCTCAGGTAGTTGCTGCTTGTGCTTTGGTTCCGAGATCCTCAGTTTGATCCCGGTGAGCAGTACAGTGCCCAGCTCATGGCACCTCCCTTGGCTGATGAGGTTTGCTGGCTAATCTCTGGAGGCTCCCTGTGGAGAAAGGGTGTGTGCTTGAAAAGGTGATTCATGTCTGACCCAGGCTTCTGTGCCAAATTGTTCCTTGGAGGAGCTACCTCTGTCTCAGCCAGCCACAGAGGGAGCCTAGGGAGGCCAACTGACTGAGTGTGGGATGTAAAACGTGTTTCCCAGGAACAACCCTTCATCTTCCTACCTTCCTGGGGATCTGATTTTAACAGCAGCAATTTGCAAGAGTGTTTTTGAGGAGAAGCAGCTTTGTTGCAGCGTTTTCTGCAAGCAAGTGTTGTAATACTAATAACAACTACTTCTATATTTCTTTTATTCAAGCTGTGTCTACTGATTATGTTGTTACTTTAATACAGAAAGTTTGGGATATCAAGTGGCAGAGTGAAAAGTAAACACTCTTTAATACCTCTTCTGGACAAAATAGGATTATGGACATAGCACAGAGTGAACTGACTTGCTTGGTGAGCTTCCCATGCCTGTGTAACTACTCAGTTTGAGAATTTGGGTTTAAGTGTGTCAGATTTGCAGCCCTGTTCTGGTGAATGGGCAATGTTCTTAACCCATTTACTTCCCAGTTACTGCTGTCCAGGGTGTGGCTTTGTTCCTTGTCCATACAGATGATAACTTTGTGTTTGGCTCTGATAAAACACGCTTTTGAGACTAAAATATGTGAGATCAATTTGACAAATGATTAAATTATTCTATATGACTAACAGAATTTGTTTCTGCATCATTCTTAGTGCTATTTGCATTCATATGTATTTCTATATTATGTGGAAGATACCAAATACTGTAAGGCCAATGTCAGTAAAGGCTCAGAGAAATATCAAACTTGAAACTTTTCACTGCAGAAAAATGTACTTTGGAAATCTACTTTGGAATTTTTTTCTGCCAAAATTCATTCCATAGAATATTTTGTCTTCTACCTCAAAGTACTACTTTTTAAAAAATCTAAATATTTGTGGTTTTCATCTGGGCAGTTTGCAGAAGCTCAATACATCATGTTTTGTTACTTATTTGTATCAATTAAACTTGTGCTCTCAGAAGAAAATGAAGTGGGTTTTATTTTGCAAAGTGCTTGGTTTCCATTAAGTCATTGATTTTACTGTCTTTTAATTTCTTCTCTAGTGACATGCAAGTCATTATTTGCATTATTTTGTCCCAACTAGATGTTATAATAGACCTGCAAATATGTGTTGTATTTTCCCCTATGACAGTAATTAATGTTGTAAATTAAGATTAAAAAAAACACAAAAAACTGTATTAATGTGAAAACACTTAACTACACTAGTTAAATGAAAAAATATATGTGTGATGAAAATGAAACTATGATTACAGGCTTCAGTGTTTACACAGTAAGCGATAAAGCTGTGGTAGTGTAACACCCCTCAGTCAGCAAGGGCACACAAAGCATGTAAATCTGTTTTGAACATGTAACTTTTAAACAGAATTTTCCCCAGCACACAGTGGATGTCTTACTGTGTATATTTACTAGTAGGCAGATCTCATGTTTGGTACATTTGCATATTTATAATCTTGCTGTTGATATGATGGAACCAGACCTGGAATGGGCTGATAAATGCTCTTGCCTCAGGAACTTGAATCCTTGAAGTTGGTTATCCATCATGCTGTCACTGAATATGAATGTGGCGTTATACTTGATTGCTTTAGTTCTTCCGAAAGGGAACAGAAATACTCTTCTTGTATTTTTCCACTGGTGGTAGTGGGCCAATGTTGTTGCAAAGCTCTTTTTGTTCTTGCCCTGATATCTTTTGCTCTGCTAGTTGCAGATTTTTTTTTCTTAATACCTTTAACTTCCTTGTCTATTGAACTTCAACAAACATGGATACACTGCACAATGGTGATATTTGGGTTTTACCTTGCTTTTAAAAACTCTCTTTGTTTTTTTCTGGAATGCTGTTTAGCAGAACTAGGATGGTGGTGATAAGTTCTCTCATTCTCTTATGTTAACCATGTAATCCATCCCAAGTTGCTGCTCTGTCATCAGGTATTTTCCAGGCTATGCAGTAATTCCATGAAAAACTATTAGATAAATTAATATGTGTATTTTAGCCTTCGACTGCTGTGTAAACAATGTATGTCAGTGCCTTTTTGGGAATTTGGTGAGCAAGCAATCTGAAGATGACACTGCAGAAGTTAAATTAGCAAAACTCAGCTCTGGATCTTTTCCAATGCTTTGTCCCCCTCTCTCTGTTTGCACAGGAACATGGTCTGCTGCAGCTTCAAGAAGGAGCATCATCATACAGCTTTAGGTCGGTGCTGTGTACCATGCTGTTGCTTTGCTATCATACTTTCATGACCTTTGTGTTAGGTAAGATTGTTTATAATAACTCTTGGATTTGATTAGTTCTTGTGGGACACAAGGGGGAAAAAGACTATTCCATCACCTATTTGTTGGTGACTTGTTTGTTCGTAACCAGATTAAATGTAACTCATTTTTGGGTCATTTTACAGTAGTGATTATAACTGAAGAGAGTGTCTTAATTTTCAAGATGGAGGTTTGTTTGACACATAAGAAGGGAGATAATGGGGATAGCCAAGGACACTGTGAGAGCTAAATTTGACTTCAGTAGTCAGATGCATTAATTGGGAGGTTAAAATAATGGCTGCAAGTGATGGATTCATTGTTCGTGTTTATATGTCATCCCCGAATTTTTAGGGGAGGTGATAGCTTCCCACTGACACATGCTTCTCTGTTATCTCCTGCTAAAACATTCTACAAAATGTCTTCTACACATGGGTTTTCAAGTCAGTAAGAACAATGTTATTGGGGCTTCCTGTTTGCTGCCCTAGTGCAGCACCAACCTGTTTTTATACCTTACTTAGCAGAGAGAAAAACCTACGTGTTGGCCAGTTGAGGATGGATAATCAGTACCTTGCATTCCTGGGGTTTTTTTCTCTTTGTTTCCTAACTATTTCTATCACTTGCATTTTTATGCATTCTAGGGACAGGAAAAGGAAATGTTGAGGAGGCAGAAAGACTACTTAAGCCTTACTTGGCTCGCTATCCAAAGGTAAAATGAATCCTAATTTGTTTCGTATGATTGTTTAATGTTTTCTTGTCAAATAACAAAGATCTAGACTTTATGGTCAGCTTGAAAACTGTTACAGAATACTTGTATTTTTATTATTATTTATTACAGGGAGCCATATTCCTGTTTTTTGCAGGCAGGATAGAAACACTAAAGGGTAATATTGATGCGGTAAGTAATCATTTTGCTCTTGGGAAATTAGATTTCAAAAACTTTGGAAAAACTCCTTCAGGAGTGATGTTTCCTTTTTGGCCAATGCTTCCTGTGGCTTTGGCTTATATGTAATTTGTAGTTCATGAATTACAAATAGGAATTTTGAAAATTATTTTACCTAACTTGTTTGTCCACCTCATTTTACTACCCTTCTCAATTTGTGGTGCTAATCTAGTCCAACAGTATTAATGACACAGTTTTTTCATTGTCTTTCCTATCCCGAAGCAAGTTGTGCCTTTAATAAGACCCAGTGGTAATCCTTTGCCTTCAGTCTGAGTGGAGAGTCATACAAGACTTAAAAGAATTATGGAGATGGAGAATGCATGTCCCAAAGCTGAGACAGGGTATCAGCTGGTGTGCAGGGCAGTAACTGCCTTGAAATCCATGGAACCACAGCAATAAATGTCAGCTGAGCGTCTGTCCTCTGCCTTCAGTTTCCTAATTTCCCTAGACACAAACATTAATTTTGATTATGCTTAGAATTTTTATAACTTCCAGGAATGAGGGGGTGTGTGGCAGGGTAAACTTGCTAACACCAGGATGACTGTGTGGCCAAGAATCTCTTGTGTGCAAAACCAGCAGATGTGATTTTGGGAAATACTGGGCTGTTAATAATTTGGAAGTTGCAGGAGCCATGTGGGCAGATCCTGGAGCCCCAGTGTCTGTTACAGCACTGCTGTTTGTGCACTTACACATGACTAAGGCAGTGTTTGGAAATGTCTGTGTGCAGGCAGTCAATAGGTATGAGGAATGCTGCGAGGCTCAGCAGTACTGGAAGCAGTTCCATCACATGTGTTACTGGGAGCTGATGTGGTGCTTCACCTACAAGCGCCAGTGGAAGATGGCTTTCTTCTATGCAGACCTGCTGAGCAAAGAGAACACTTGGTCAAAGGTGAGTAAACAAAAGAGTGAAAGGCCCTGTAGTATCTATTAACTTTCAGTCGAGTTGACTTTCTGTAGCTTCAACAATAGAGATTGTAAAGTAAAACCTGGCCTGCTGTGGCTTTTATAGAGCGATGTGAACTGCAGACATTCAGATCTGAACAGACTGTGGGCAAGCAGAAATCTTTTGGGCCCAACTGGGAGATGAAGATCATCTTGTTGAAGAGGTTCTGCTGTGTATTCACTGGTTGTGTCATCAGCAAAGTGCAGTTAATGGCACAAGTTGCCATTTCTTTCATCACATTATGGATATGAGCTCTTCTGGTGATGAGTGGGGCGAGCCATGGCGGTGCCTCCAGGATAACAAGTTTAATTAGAAGTGGTGCCTAATCCTGCACATATGAAAAGGAGAAGTTCTTCTGTCTAGAATCCTGGTAGCTTTCCTCCCTTCATCTTCCCTTTTTGCTGTTTTAAAAGTGGAGATTACATTTTCACTTTTCCAGTTTGTGGGAATTTCCCTGAACTGCCATGACTTCCCAACTAATGATGAACAGTGGCTTAGCACCTTCATCCTCCAGCTCCCTCGGGATCTATGGACTTGTGCACCTTCAGGTTCCTTCGATGATTTTGAACCCAAACTTCTCCTACACCAGACAGTTCTAAATTCTCCCATTCTCTGCCTTTACCTTTTGTGACTTGGGCAGTGAGGCTGGAGCACTTGGTGATAAAGACTGAGGCAAAAAAGTCAGAGTACTTCAGCCTTCTCCAGATCCTGGGTAACCTGGTCTCCTTTTTTCTTCTAGAGAGGGCCCACGTTTTCTCTAGTCTTCCTTTTATCACCAGCATACCTATAGGATCTTTCCTTGTTGCTCTTGGTGTCCCTGGCCAGACATCAGGGCTTCAGCCTTCCTAAAAACCTGATCCCTGGCTGCTCAGACAATTTCTCTGTGTTCCTCCCAGGCTGCCTGTCCTTGCTTTCACCTTCTGTAGGCTTCCTTTTTGTGTCTGAGTTTGTCCTTGTTCATCCACAAGGCCTCCTGACATTTTTGCCTGACTCCCTCTTTGTTGGGATTCATCTCTCCAGAGCTTGGAGGAGCTGATCTTTGAATATTAACCAGCTTTCTTGGGCCTCTCTTCCCTCCAAGGCCTTATTTCCTGGTAGTCTACCAAGCAGATTCCTGAAGAGGCCAAAGTCTGCTCTCCTGAAGTCCACAGGGAACAACTCTAGAACTTTAGAACCTAGAATTTAGGATATGTTAGCAAATTGTGATTGGACACACAGACTATAGTATTAATTTTTTCTCTGAGCATGACCTTTTCATAAGTTTTCTAGCATGTATACTTAAGAGTATTAAAAACTTATTTACACAACCATGAGATTTGTTCTTGGAATATGGACAGAAACTATAAGCTGATACAAAGTAAACAAAGGCATACGTGATTTAAAAACAATGTTCTGTACTCGCTTTCTAAAATACCTCTTGCTTAAATTTTTGTAAGATTGTGAGCAAAAGCAGCAACTGCCACTTTGTTGCTGGTTTGTGCTTTATATCAATAAAGGCGATGCTGTAAATTCATTTTTCTTTATAGATATTCTTCATTGCATTGGCAGGCTACTTATATTTACATGAAAGCTGCTTATCTCAGTATGTTTGGACCAGATGACTGCAGCCCTTTTGGAGACAGCGAAGCTGAATTATTTAGGTAAAATTTGCAAGCTCACAGTTACAATAGTTCACTATCTTTTCACACCACAGTGTTGGGAGAAGAGAGGCAAAATATTCATTGTGCAGATTTGAAGATCTGTGCAAATAGCATTGGATTGGTAAGAAATGGCAGAGTCAAATGTCCTTTAGACTAAAGTGGACCCTGAGTTCAGACAACAGATATCTCCTGACCTGGAAATACTTTAGGGAAAGGGTATAAGATCTGTCAGTTGTACAGTGACTGCTGCTGTTCCATTTAGTAGTCACATTCTTTTCCAGTTGTTTCCTTTAATCAAAATGACATGTAAGATGTGAAAGCCTTCAATGAATTGTGCTGCAAGATGTGTGCCTCCTTTAGTGGGAATATCAGCACCACTTGATTCTTGGGGTTTGAGTTCAAGAGGAATAAAAAAAGAGTTAAATGTGAGTGATAATCTCACTGTGTTAATGTAATGTTTAAGCTCAAAAATGCCTAAACCTTGCTGGGGCAAAGAAAATCTGATTACTTTGCGGTTTACAATTTTTATATAAAATCTAAATATCTTTATTTTTTTAATGTGCTTACAGCATAATACTTTTCAGGTTTTCTCTGTCCTTTATAATCATTACAAACAGATTTTACTGAATTGGGGATCCATTATGAAGTGAATAGTTATAGTCTGGGAGAATGGGAGGAAGACTTACAGAAGCTGGCTTGCCTCTTTCTTAGTCTGTGAAGAGAGATGAGCCCTTTTTAAGTTCGGTGCATCATCTAATTTAATCTTTCAGTGGGAAAGAGTCCTTCTCCTGCTTGATTAAAGAGGAAGCCTAGAGATAAATGTGCCCTGCATAAAGACAGCTTTTGTGAGTATGTATTGCTCAGCTTCCCAGAGGTAGCAATAGCCCAGTGTGCAACAGCTTTTTTAAGTTCTCCTTGGTTTGATTTTTTTTTTTCTTGAAGTTTGAATGTTCGGGTTTTTTTTCACAGAGGGAAAATTCCTTGTGTTTTCCTTTATACTTTCAGGATTGTTCCCACTCTGAAACTGAAAATTGCAGGGAAATCTCTGCCTACAGAAAAGTTTGCAATTCGGAAAGCGCGACGGTATCTTTCTTCAAACCCTGTTCCTTTGCCTGTTCCACCTTTGGTAAGTTAGAGGTATCCACACACGTACCCTTTTCAACATTTTAATTTATAGAAATAAACCCGAGATAATTAGAATAGTGTCTTTCCATGTTTCTAAGGTAAAACCTCTGCAGGAGACTGGAATGTTCCCAAAGCAAAGCCAAATGAATGTGAGGAATGCTGTAAAACTGGGGCATGCACCAGCCACAGGGAACTGAGCCAGTTGTTTGTGACACGTAAATGTGTTGCATGTGTAACTCATTATTCCAGCTATAGACCAGCGTGCTCCCAACAGCTTTCTTTTGCTTCCCTTTTGAGGAACTTTGCCCTGGGTCTCTTTTGTCACGTGTCATTTACTAACAGAAGACTTTAAGGTACAAGTGAGGGGAGGTGTCAAGGAAACAAAGCAAGAACTGGGGACTGCCTGTAAGCATCTGTTTAATGTGCCCCTGAATGTTTGCAGTTTGGTCTCCAGAGCTCCTCACGGGTGCCGGGATGAAACGATCCTTTGGCCACTTCAGAAAGCCATTGCGACTGTAGATTTTTTATTTACTTATTTTATTTTTTGGTTGTTGTTGTTTAATTTTCTTTTTTTCCCTGTGTTGCTGGGCAGTTCCCTGTGGCTGGACGAGAACAGCTGCATGAGGCACCCATTGCCTTGTTCATGGTGCACTTACAAAAATCTGTCGACAAAGAACATGTAGAAGAACATAAAAGGGTTTTGAGTCCACAGGTTTGCCAAGTGCAGTGGTGTTAACCTCTGCTGTGCCTTGAGCTGTTGTGTTTGAGAAAAAGGTGGATAATTAGTAAATACTCTCTAAAAAAATACCAGAACAAGGAGAGCTTCTTGGAGACCCCAGTGAGTAACCACTTCCCAGCCCACTAGTGGGGATGTGACACTGTGACTCCCAAAGAAATAGAGTTGTTACAGCAGAGCGTGGGTATTCACTGGGGACCACGTTCCACTAATAAGGCTGAAGTGAGAGAAATAATTAGGTTACTTTGACGTGCCTTTCAGATTTCAGAGAGGAAGAAACACACACACCTGGGGTTTGGCTGGGCTGTCCTAGTGGGATTTTGACAGAGCAGGTTTCTGTACCAGGATCTCTCCTTGGAGCAGCCGGGCACCGTGTCCTTGGCCGCTGTGCAGTTGCATTTCCGAGGCAGCAGGTGCCGCAGCTGAACAGATAAAAGCACTTTATGGATGTGGAATTGGGGGCAGAGTCTCATCTCCAGGATTTTTCTTTTCATTATCAAGGGGCTTGCTGAGAAGAGCGAATTCTCAAGCGAGTCTTAGCTCGAGGATTTAGCCGGGAATGAATGTGGTTTGAATACTTTTGTTTCAAAACCACGTTAATGAATCTGCACTAGGTACAGTAAGCTCACCACAGGTTTTCCAATCAATAGAGACCAGATGGTGAAAGCAGCAGTGACTGGGGTTAACATGCTGTTTCAGCTATTCTAGCCTGACAGATTTTTGTGCTGTAGTTACATAACTCAGTTATTCTATATAGAAATTTTATTTTAATTTAAACGCAGACTAGGTCATATAAATAAACAGAATAAATGGATTGGACGCTGATCTCTTCTCTCTGGTGACCAGTGACAGAACTCGTGGGAATGGCATGAAGCTGAGTCAGGAGAGGTTTAGGCTGGCTGTTAGGAAAAGTTTCTACCCCCAGAGGGTGGTCTGGCGCTGGAACAGACTCCCCAGGGCAGTGATCACAGCCCCAGACCTGCTGGAGCTCAAGAAGCATTTGGACAACACTCTCAGGCACATGGTGGGATTCTTGGGGTGCTCTGGTGCAGGTCCAGGAGCTGGACTTGATGATCCTTGTGGGTCCCTTCCAACTCAGGATATTCTGTGAATCTGTCATTAAACAACTTGTCATGAGGGCCAGTCATAAGTCTATGTAACATTTCCATCTTCTGTGATTGCTAGTGGCAATGGGCACATTTGATCTGGTCATATACTGTAAGAGAGAACCTCAATAACAAAGAGGAATTGATCCAATAGTTTTTAATAAAATATACTTTTAGAACAGTTGAATAAGAAAGAAGTTGCTTTCTGTGGGTACATCAAACAAACCCAAGAAATGTAAGAGGCTTACAGTTCAGTTTTAAAATTTTGCTGGTTTGTTTGAATCTTGGCTTAAAGGTTAGGGGGTTTGGTTTTCTTTTTCTTTTGTTTTGCTGTCCTGAGATTTCATATTTTTCTGTGGAAGCAATACATTTCAGTTATTTGTGGTTATTACTGGCCTGGCTAGGACAGAACTGAAAAACCAGAGGAGACAACAAAGGGACAGTTAGCCTTGTGCCTGAATGTTTCCAGTCTGGTTTGTTGGTACCTGCTTCATCTGTAAGTGAGATGGTGTTTGCATTCTATTCAAGCAATCTCCCTTGTATTGTGTGTAGTAAGCAGCTCTTTAGTTGTCTTCCAGGGCTAATTTGTTCTGAAAACCCGTGTAACAAGTTTTCAGTTACAAAGAAAATATGTTTTGACAAACTGACTTTATTTAAAGAACCTGTAATGTTTTCATCATGCAGAGATAAACTAAAATATTTGACAACTACATTTAGGCAGAACTGTAATTAATGATGCTGTCATTTCTCCCTGACCCTAGGAAATGATGTATATCTGGAATGGCTATGCTGTAATTGGAAAATGTCCCAACTTAACAGAAGGCATGTTAGAGACTTTAATTGAAGCAGAAGAAGCATTGGCAAGAAGTTCAGGTAATCAGTGATAGGGTTTAACCAGTTATTTTACAGTGCAATAGCTAAAGATATTATCTGTGAATAGAGAGAAACACTCATTAGTGAAGTTAATGGGATCATAGGAGGAACATAGATAATGAAACCATAAACTGTTTATGCAGATAGGAATATTTTTTTATTTTTAGTATAGCAATAACTTACAATAATAGCAAGTGATTTTCCATCCATGGATGTGTGGATGTGTGCTAGGAATGGTTTATGACATGTATTAAAGGACTGTTTATTTTGGTAGATCAAAATCAGAGCATGTGTTGGCTTGGTTATTTGGATGATGAAGCTTTGTTATCCTCAGATACTGTATTTCAATTTTGAAGAATAAAAGACAAGTTGGTCTTCTGTTTTAAAAAGTGCTGCCAGTTTATGGTGTGACCTTGGGCTGAATGTTCTGGTGTCACCAGAATACAATAGAAATCTGGGGCATCAGGGATGGGCTTCCTTTGCACTATGAATGAGCATAAGATGGGATTGAACTGAAACAGGCTCTGCTACCACATTTTCTGTCAGTCTGTTAATTAGCTATACATGAGAAAGTGGAATTGATGTTTATTTCTTGTCAGTCTTTCACAGCTCCTGTGGGAGTACAACCAGTCTGCACATCTTTTCTTACAAAGCTTTCCCTTGCTCAATATTTGATCTTATTACTATTATATACCACCTTCCTGCAAAAGGATCAAGCCCCTGTTGATAAAGGAATATAGGCTAAAACACTGCATTGCAGTCTTTTCTAGGGCCTTGGTCTTCGTGTGCACAGTCTGTTACACAAGATTTGAGAGAGTTGCCTGAAAGCCTGGCTAAAATTATTTATTTTTAATTAATTGCACAAGAGAGCAGGGAAAATATTTTCAGTGAAGGTGACGTCTTAGGAAAAGGCCTTTGACCCTTTCACTTTCTTTGTCACCGATTTTGTTACAGTATTTTGAGTAAGCGAATTATTTCTCTGTTCCCTTTTTTTTCTCAGTTGACAAATTGTGAATAAGGCTGGATTTTGCAGGGATCTGTAGCTGATTCATGTTTATAGAACACTGTGAGGACGTGTAATCGAAAAGTGGGATATATTTCAAACACACCAACAATTTAAAGTATTGCCTGTTCCAAATATTGACTTGCTGTTTCCAGACATTGTGCTTTCCTTGAGCTTTCCTGACAGGATTCAGAGCTAAGCTATTATGTATTCAAGTATTTTCTCTGAGTTACTGTTAAAAGAATCTAGCAGTATAAAAAGATGCATCTGAGGATGTGCTTCTAGCACATTATACCATGTAAGATGTAAAAACAAGGCTGTTAGCAGAAGTAACATCTAGAAATACAGTTATGCATATCAGGTTTGCATCTAGCAGAGGTTCCTAAATGTTTGCTGACCCAGTCCGGGGCAGTCTGTAGGATATAAGTAGAGGAAATACATGCCTGTGGAAGTGTTCTTGGGACAGATGTCCAGAAGAGGAGGCAACTGTTGGTTTGGGGGTTTTTAAGAGGAGGCAACTGTTGGTTTGGTGTTAGTTTGGGGGTTTTTTTTAATTCTTGTGAAATAATTCTTCCATGGCCTTGAGTCATCTCACTGTGCACATACTCAGTGCATCAACCTTTGCCCTCTTGCCTGTTTCTTCTAAGTTAGTTTACTGGATAGTCTTTGGGCATCTTCCCTGGGATTTGTTTGCAGAGGGCTGCAGTACCTTTGGTATTTATTTCAAGGAATTATATATATAGGAGCCTTTGTGGGAATTTGCAATTCAGTCACTCCAACTGTAGGACCAAGGCCTCTAACTCAATACTCCAAAGGGAAGCAGCTGTTTCGTGCAGTCTGTGTCAGCATTTAATCAACTGGAGTGATAAATGAAGAACCAGGTAAGGCTTGGAGCAGTGAAAACAGGATGACATTCAATAGCATCAGATGCAGTATCACACATTTTGTAGAAATTCTTTTTAGTTAGGATTTCATGAATTGGAAATGATTAAGCAGGCTGTAGCTTTTGCTTGTAAACTTTAAGATTAAGCTGCCTCTATGGATTGGCTATGGAAAAGCCAGATGTTTGCTTTGAAATGTGCAGAAATGTTCTGATGAAGGAAGAGTGTTGATAGTAATGACTTTGAACCAGGCACTCATACTTGGAAGTAAATACTCAGAAGAGGTGTAAAGAAGGTATAGTAGGAAAATGAGGAGATGTGAGGTGCAGGTAGCAAATTTCATATATTTTTTTTTAGCCAAGCAAAGGTGGAGAATTCTTAAAACACTTGCCTACAAATAGGCCACGTGACTAGAAGTCAAGGAAGAAGAGCTGTACCTACTTAAGGGCAATAAAGGTTGAGAGATTACAAACTGAGCCTCAGTATTTACAAAGTGAACACCTTAAATTAGTTTTTGCCTGTCAGAACAGTGGGGTAGCCTTTCAGTGGGAGTAGGGAAGGAAAGAACAGCCCAACAATTTTTAGACAAAGTTTGATTGATTTATGAAAAGGTTGATGTTTGTTTGTCTCTGCCTTAAATTAAATTCACCAATTAGTTCCTTCTGCCCTGTGATTCAATAAATGGATTGTGCTCACACTTGCCTTTTTAGAAGTTTCCCTACAGGGTAGGAAAGTCTCTTCTGTTCTAGAGTTTTCTAAAATGTGCCATTTACTCCATCCTGCAGCTACAGAATTACTAGCAGATGACCGGTGTGTGATAAAGCTGTTAAAGGGATTATGCCTCAAGCATTTGGGCAAGATCTCAGAAGCAGAAGAACATTTTAATTACATCTATTTAAAGTAAGTTTTCATACCTGGCATGTAGGAGAGCTCTTGAGTTTCAAGTAAGAGGAGATGCAGCCATGATATGAATAGAAGGGAGAGGACTGCAGTACCTTTGGTATTAATTTCAAGGAATTTCCATTTTAATTCCCAGTCTTTATAGCCATGTGTTGAAGAATTTCAAATCCACAATTTTTATTGGGGCATTTTCTCCTTTTAGGGGACTATAGATGCATAAACTTTTTAAGATACCACTTACCCTTTTTTTTTGCCCCCTTCCTTTTCCCAGTCATGAAGGAGCTGCACCCAAAAAGCCAAGTGCAGTTTGCAGAGACAGGTGGCAGCATGATTACACTTGGAACTCCTGAACGGCCTCTCTTCTTGTCAGTTCACATGGATACAACTCATAATATTGTCATCTTTTCTAACACTTCCCTGATAATAAAGGCTTTATTTTCTAATCCTGAGACTGTACATATTGTGTAGGATGCTTATGCAAAATACACATTTAATAACCCGGAAGGTATCTTGGGGTAGAGAACATGACAAGTGTCGTAATAGAGATTGATTGCTCCTTCTGATCTTAGCTAATCTCCTGTTTATTCGTGTATGGAGCTGTTAAATGAGGGAAACAACATATCATTTCAAGGTCTCCAGGCTATTTCTCTTCCAATGCAGTGAGAAGAAGATAAAATATGATCATTATCTAATTCCAAATGCCTTGCTGGAGCTGGCAATACTGTATCTAGACCAGGATAGAAGAGAAGAAGCAATAAAACTTCTGGAAAAAGCAAAGTAAGTGAAAAGCCTGTGTTGATGTCTGATGAGTCAGTTTGGTATTTTACTGGTTAGCAGGAAGCAGAAACATTTCATTAATATCATGGAAACTCATTTCAATTTTTCAGAGGAAGGATGCATGCCTTAGTTTTGGTTTGACTTTGCCAGTGGTAGGTGTTAGGTTTGTTCAGTCTGGGTCTTAAACATCAATTCTGAGAAGAGCAAAAAAAAAAATTAAATATGTTAATTGGAATGTCAGAGGCTTCCATAAGAAATAATCCATGTGTAACAAAATGTAATAATCTTAATATTTACTTATTCATAAAAGATGTATAAAATGAAATCAAAGCTCTGTGTTATGGCTAAAATAGCATTACTTTAATTAATGGCTAGCAGGGCCTGTTCCTTGATGAAATACACTTAAGATAACGCTTCAGGTTGCATTTAGTATCTTTGTATTGTTTCATCTCCATCTGAAAAGCAACTAAACCATCTGCTTTTGCTATTTTGTGTGACTGATTTTTCTGGCTAAGTAGGTTTATCAGGAAGTTGGACTTGATCGTGTGTGTTCTTTATTATAAAATTAACAAAATATAGGGTTTGCTGCTGTCTGAACCTTTACTTCTATGCTGAGCCAAAATTTTGGCAGTGGTGGGGAGAGAGGGAATCCAACCCAAACAACACTTGCCCTCTTCAAGCAGCAGCAGGGGTAGTTCACCTCTCTGGATCCTGAATGAGACCAGATGTCTGCACTTTCCCAGTGCAGAGAGTCACTGCCACAGGTGTGAGCAGCTACAAAACTGGTGTCTGCCCCCAGTTCCAGAGAGGTCAGATAGAGTTTTTATGTTTTGATTTTTTTTTTTTGTCCAAATCAGTCCTCTCTGCAAGACAGAGTGGCGAATCAGCCTACTAAAGATTATGCCAAAAGCCTGTCAGCACAAAAATTAAAATATTGCAATCCTTAATCTTCTCTGCTTGTACTTGTAAACTCATGGAAGATATTAAGAGCAGCAAAAATTGCATTAGCAAAGTGCAATGGAAAGTGTTTCAGTTGGCTTCACATTCCTGTAAACATGCCTCTCCTGTCCTAATTTCCTTTGTTCAAATCTCTAGTAAAAAGAGATCTAGAAAATAATGATTCGAAGCTGCTTGTTCCAGCTGGAACTTCTGTCTCGCGCTGCTCGGCCACTGCACCTTTCCCTGACAGCTCTGAGTGTCCCAGATCCCCTCAAGGGAAGGTGTCTGGCTTAAAGGGGAGCACCAGCAGACTACAGCTCTGAAAAATTTGTTGTTGCCCAGTGTATGAAAGCTGATACTCAGACTTGCTGGGCCCAAAGAACCCGTGGAGACTGCAATGATATAAAAACCCCCACAGAAACAACGATCCACCACAAAACCCCCCCTGCCTGGTATTTCAGTCAGCCCTAAAAAAAGGTGCAGTCCTTACATTTCCACCTGTGGCATTAAAATGCTTTGATTTATAAGCTTTCAGCTACAAACTGAATGTCTTGGCAGCCTCGAGGGGGAGAAGCACGGTGGCCGCGGTGGGTTTCGGGAGTGCAGAATTATGTTTGCAGTTGGCAGGAGAGCCAGGCGAGCACTTGGCTGGTGCATGACGCTTGATTTGCTTGACCTAAATCCCCATACTGCTGCTGGCTGGAATTTTCAACTCTGGGAGAAAGAGTGGAACGAGATGATAAACAGTTTTGGCTTGGTCGTGCATGGAAGTGTTTCTATTTGTTTGACTGTGAGCTACAAACAAGAATATCAGCGTGCTGATGAGAAGTACTAACTCTGCATGACAAAATCTACTTAATTTAAGGAAAAAAAAAATCTCCAAAGGATTTTAGATCAGCACACAGCAGAACCCAGTCACCTCCTTTTCTCAGTCAGCCTCTTGGGTGTTGCATACATAAAATTATAAGCTGGTATAGCATGGGTGTGGAATTCCTTGTTTTCAGCAAGAGACTGCCATAGTGACAGATACCATGCTTGGCTGGAATTATGAATTTTGAACTGAAATGCTTTTAAGGTATACAGAGCTTAATACTTAATGTTATGTTTCTGTAAAGATGACAAATATCTTCTAAAAGAAAATTAGCATGGTCTAATCCCTCTTTGGTATCTGGATTCTGTATCCATCCTGCAGGAGCTGACATGTTAATTCCTATTAAGTAGGATCTGCACTTTCTATGTGGTCCTGGGGCAATTTTTCTTTTTTTATATAAGCTTTTCCATGATAATACAGATTCTTTGAATGTTCCAGTAACTCTTTTAGAGCATGACAGAGCTACTGGAGACGATAGGCAGGTGACAGTGCCGAGCCGAGTCAGCCACTGGATGTGTGTGGTGGAACTCCTGCCAGTTTTTCCTTGGGCCTGGTGTATTGCTCCTCAAAAGCTGATACAGAGCCTCATGTGTGCCCACTTTCTCTTTCCAAGCTTCTGAGGCAGCAAATTGTCTGGCTTTACTTCCAACACACAGTGCACATCATTGGCAACCATAGGATGGAGGTGGAGTGTTTCCCTCTTCTGGTTCAGGACAGCTTCTCCTTCTCTCTTTCTTTTTTCTCTTCCGTGCCTCCCCTTTACTTTCTTGAAATGACCCTGATGAATTGAGTCTGCTTTATTAAAATTATTTTTAAAAATGCTGAAAATATTTGTATTCAAATCTGTCAGTTATATTTTGAGGGGGGAGGAAATCTAATTTCTGAATGTAAACTAAGTGGGTGCTACAGATAATTAATTTGGACTCCATATTTTGATTGAGTGGACCAGATTCAATTTCTTATTAAGCTATATTTTTCTGGTAATTGCCAGACAGTGGCACTACAAATAAAGAACAAAGAACTGCATTGTTTGGCCAGGAACACATGCCTTGTATTTTAGAGTAGGCAGCAAAGGAGCTTTTTTGCTGTATATAGTTATTTGCTTAAAATAGTAATACAAAGATAACTTGAAAATGTTTTAAATATATATATTCATCACAGTGGATCTGCTTTTGTTTTAGACAAAACTACAAGAATTACTCCATGGAAACAAGGACACATTTCAGGATTCAAGCTGCCCTGCACCAAGCCAAATCCGCCCCAGAAAATGGAATGCACTCTGGAGCCTCAGCAGTGTCGTAACTTTTTCTTCTTTGATGTCCTGTTTGTTGCAAACTTTGGTGCAGAAAATTACTGACACTTCAGAGTTATTTTTCCTTCTCTTTCAAGTCAGTGAAAAGCCAAATAACTTAAAATTTTAAAGGTGATGCATAAAACGTTAATCTCATGTAACAACATGGCAAAAAACCTCTCAAACCAACCATATAACCCTGAAAAATATTGTTTTTCCAGCAGTGGCTTTTTGAATATTTACATCTGTGTCATTCAGTTTTCAATCGTGTGCCTTTTTCTTGCGTTCGCAACGTTATGCTGTAGCTTTGCTTAGTGAGAGAGGGGAACAACTGAAAAAAACCCCCAAACAACAAAACTTCAGGTGTCATGGATTTAATCTCATATAGCTCTAAATGTTTCTTTGGATCCATACTGCCAGCAGTTGAGAAGGAAGCATCGCTTTTTCCCAGCACCTGCGTTGTTGGAATGGTGTGAGAAAATCTCGGTGCACATGGAACACATCAGGGAGGAGCTCTGGATCCTGGGCATTTCTAGTTGTGCATGGGAAGTTCCCCTTTACCAGCTTTTACCAGTCACATTTTGCTTCTTTAAAAAACTTGCTGGTGAAAAGAATGGTCTCCCTTATGCTGGTACCTTGACTTTAATTTGGTTTTTCCTGTCAAGTCCGCTGCTTGTAGCGGCTGAATAATTTACTGAGGATTGCGGGGGGGAAAGGTGATGACAGTATAAAACTGCATCACTTCTTCCTTGACCACACAGAGTTCTTAGAAAATGTTTTTGCCACAATGAGCGTGAGCTGAAGTTTATATAAAATTTAAAGCACAAGTCCTTGAAGGTCATTTAAGAAACAGCAATATTGCTCTGGCTGCACAGCGATACAGGGGTTCCTGTGACACTCCGTTCCTTAAGATGAGTGTCCTTAGGGCTGCCCAACTGGAGATGTCCATGTTGAAAGAGGCTGATGCTTCCTCTGTGAAGAAGCTGGGGCTGGAGCAGGTTCCCTTGGTACAAAGGAGTCCTTTGTCTTTTTGCTCTTTATTGATCTTTTGGGAGATTTTCCATGTAACTGGCTTTGGGAGTAGAGCAATGAGCTGGGTCTGCTTTCCGATGCTGGCTGCCATGGAACTGCTGCAAAACTGGTGAAGTCAGTTGTAACACAGCTTTGACTCATATTTATTGTTCTCCAGGCTAGTTCCATGTTTGTAAGCCTATGGGTTTTTGGGGCACACTTCTACCTCCCTTTTGAAAGAGCTTCTTCCCCATGACCCATTCTGATGGGTGGAGATGGGAGGTCTTCTGACAGCCCTTTTTCTCCAATGGAGATGTTTGCCAGGAAGATTCATATCTATGTACCTCACAGTGAATGTCCTTTCTAAAGTGATTGTTCCCAGCAGAAGAGAAAATCGACAGTTTATAGCTCTGCTTTTACCTCCTCTAAGGAAATTACATTGTTTTGTAATTGCAAAATAATATGCAAGGAGACAGAACCACCTGTTCCTCAACAAAGAGAACTTGCATTGTCTTAAAAACAGACACCCTTTATAAAAGCCTTTCCAAGTCAAAATCATAGGTGAAGAATGTGTTTTATAAAGTGACTTTCTCAGATAAATTCAGTTCAGATAAATTTCTCAATTCAGATAAAATTCAGTATAAACAGTTACGCTATTTACGTGCAGCACATCAAAACTTCAGTGTAAAAACTCAGTCATTCTTTGTATAGAATAAAAAAGTTTCTTGTTCTATTATTGCATATAACGCCTCTTTTTCTAGTTGTGTCCTTTTCAAATATTTTGGCAGCCTTAGCATCTTCTAAGCAAGTAATAATGCCATGTGAAAATTAGCATAAATTGTACTTTGCAGAAAGTGAACAATCCTTCTGAGTGTTAGATTCATTTCTCAAGGCCACTGAAACCTCTTTGAAATTTCACCCACAACAGAGTTTCCCCTGATCTTAGATACAAAGCACAAAGGACATACTATGCAATACACAGCCAGCTTCCCTGATGCTTTGCACCAATGAAAATCCCAAGATTTTCCTAAGGTTTTCATAGCCTTCAGAAGACTTTCATAGTCAGCTTTGGCTGAACACCAGCACCAGTGACGTTGTGGACCTGATCTCCAGCTTCAGCTGAGGACTTCGTAGTTCACTGTGATCTTTCACTCTTTTTGGCTCCCAAGCAAGAGGAAATAATCACCTTCCTGATGCAACAAGGATTTATGGACTAATAATATGAATTCACTAAAGGAAAATAACACCTTGCTTGCTAAAGGATGAGTGGAAGGTCTGGTACATTGCCACTGTGTAAGTATTTCAATGTGTTACATTTTGAATTGCCCACCATGACTTTGCTCATCAGTTCACTTCATTTGGTGCTCTTCCCTGGCGGGGATCAAAAACTGTGGTGTTAGTGTGGGCTGGAAGGTCAATGCTGGGATTGTTTTTCCACTGCTCCTCCTGAGGCTACTGCATTCTGCCTGGAGCAGCTCTCCAGAACAGGGAATTGCTTCATCAGCCTGGAGTCCTGAGTGCAGTGAATTAGGGAAAGCACAATTGGTGTGAGTTCTCAAACAGCCTCAGAGTTCAGCATGTTCATTTAAAAAAATAGCTGATATTCTAATGGAATCACAAATCAGAGACTGGAGCATGGCCTAAGATTCAGGAAATGGAAGCAGTACTGCAGGAGCACTTAATTGCAGAAGGAGCACTACCTTCTGCTTTCAAATGTTGAACAGAGTGATACTTGAGAAACCTCACTGTGTACCAGGCTTTACCCAACAATTGCCACAATCAGCTCTTCCTGGTCCTCAGCAAAGCCAGAGATGTTACCCAAAGACAAAAATTACTAACTCATATGCCAGAAAAGAGATCTCTGGACTTGGTAGGACTTTTATCATAAAACCTACAAACTATATTTCTTTTTCTATGTATTTTCTTTATTAACACTGGTAAGTAGTTTCCTGCCAGTAACTCCTGGATGTCTGCAGCAGTGGCCATGTGAGATATTGCTGTCACCTGAAAGTGGTGCTGGGCAGGAAGGAAAAAGCAATGAAATGAGCATCACTTTTATCATTAGATGTGTTATGTGGAATCCCTGTATGTAGGGTCTCTCCTTAAACTGAGGGGGAAGATGAGCTGAAAAGCCAGGAGCTCCTCTGATGAGGTGCATCTGCATCAACTCCCAGCTCCTGGAAATAACCTGTTGGAGATGAGATGTAACCTGTTGGATCAAGAAGGGTGGGCTGAAGCTGAACCTGGTCACAGGTTTTCTCAATGATTAGAAGAGATTTTGATGAAGTCACAAACATGATACAACTACTATTATCTTGAAACACCCACTTATGATTGCTCAACTGAACCAGTGGCATAGGAGCCTGCTTTGATTACTGATATGCAGTTCTGTTGTGAACTACAATTAGCACATGCTGTCATGGATGGTTAGTTTAAAGATTGTCCCCTCTTAACTGAGCCTGGCCTCAGGTTGTTTACACATTCAAAACTTGGCTTAGGAAACTGCATTTTATAAAATATAGCAGCATAGAACAGGATCATATCAAGCATTTCCTCCCATTTCACACTGGTTTTGGAATTAAATTCTATACTGAGTGCCTTGGTATTTTTAGTTATCTGCAGCCTAGGTCCAAGACTACTAAAAGCTCATGGGCTGACAGCTGTGACAGCTTGTGTGCCTCTGGCTGAACAGAAGGATCAAGTAATGCTCTTCTGTAGGAGACAAGGCTTTCCTAGAGGTCAGCCCCAGAATGCAAAAAGCACTCCCATGGCTTTAAATACAACACTCAGACTCCAGATGCACCTGCAAGATGCATTTCTTTGCCTTCTTAATAAGCATAAAAACATGGCAGCAAAGCAAATGTGTATGAAATGACCAAAGCAACACATTCAACTCAGTTCGCCCTCTGGGAGGAAGAGGAGAAGATAAAGAGGTGAGTCATGTTGTTTACTGCTGTACAGGAAAGTGGTTAATGGTTGGTAACGTCACTGATGAACGAGATTGGGAAACCTGAACAGACTAGAAATGAATTTGCTTCTTTTCTCATCACGTTCTGCAAATACATTTTGGTGGTAGATTATGTGCAAAGCGTGTACCAGCAAGTGTTTTAATTGAATGATTTGTCATCTTAAAGTATCTTAAAGATGCTATCTAGGTTTGCTTCAGGTGTTAAAAAAAAAAGTCACAAATACTTTCATTTAAAAACATGCCCAGTCAATCCCTGTCTCCAAGATTTATGAACAGCACAGAGCTAATAAATACCTGCATTGCACTGTGGTAAAGTTCTGCATGGCGTTTGCTCAAATTCAACCATGCCTCTGTAGGACTGGGCTCCATTATTTTCTGGGGTTTTTAAATCTCTAGACCTACTTACCTTCATTGCTGGCTAAATGTTTATTTAGAATTATGCATTGCAGTGAAGCCTACCTGCTTTCTCTCTCCTTGACTATTTTACAGAAAGAATACAAAACAGAGCAGTCATAACCCCCTGTGTGTTCTTTATGGGCTGATTCAACTAAAAAAAAAAGAGAGAAAAAAGTTTAACAAGTACATCAACAGCAGTTTCAGGTCTGTGGCCTAAAAGTACCATAGTGATGTGGTGAGAAAGAGAAGATAAGTAGAAGCTGCAATATTCTGGGCAGTTTTCCTCTCACTTCCTTTTATCCTGCAGCACACAGGGTGTGGAGGTGAGGAACAACTTCCTTAGTGCAGGAGTTCTACAGGCTGCTTGTCTGCAGTGCTGGAGCCCTGGGGGCCGTGCTTGGTGTCCACAATGTCACAGGTGCAGTTCTACAGTGAGCTGGTGCTTGTGAACGTGGTGCTTTTCCTGGGGTTTTGGTGAAGGTGCTGGTATGAGGTGCCTGAAGCTGCCTCTGCTCCTGTATCTCTGACGGTCAGTGGAGCTCAGTAAATCATTGTGGGGAGGTGAAGCAACTCTGGAGGGTCAAAGAACACGGGGATCATGTTCAATGTCATCTTCATCTGCTGTCATCGCTCCCAAGGTTGCACAGCCTCTGTTGGGCAGCTGCAGAGGTTATTTTTAGAAGCAAACATCAGGGCCAGTTAGTGTTTTGGTATTTTAGTCATAGCATGATACAGTACCAGGTTGGAAGGGACCTCAGGGTCCAACCTTTCTTGCCAAAAGCCCAGTCCAGGCAAGGTGGCCCAGCACCTGGTCCAACTGAATCTTAAAAGTGTCTCTGGGGAGATTATTCCAATGGTTTGATTGTTACTGTGAAAAATTTGCTTTGGCTTTTCTTCTTATGGCTTGTGCATACCTGGGTCGTGGGTTAGGTTTCCATTCTCTGATGCTGGGCTCATCACTGGTGCAAATACTTCTTGGTATTTCTAAGGAACAGCAGGAATTCCATGCGTGGTGCCTTTGCTAAAGGTCTATCAATGTCTGATCTGTCACACACACACACACAGAAAGCATATATAGATATACACAAAACATCTCTGTATGCATACTCACAGTAGTAGCAGGCTCTGTAGCCAAAGCTTTTTGAAGTTTGTCACTGTGCAGTGAGAACCCAGCCAAAGTGCATCTGGGGACTAAAAGTGAGGCCAGGAAAAGTGCTCAGTGTGGGCAGCCAGTGATGTGTGTGGTGAATGGAACATTCACTGTTGTGAGCAGAGGTGTTGAAATGCCTTATTTGAAATAAAGACAAATGTTTTGGAGGGGTTGGTGCTGCAAAGAACAGGTTTATGAAGTTACTGCTGCTTGTTTTCCAACTGAGAGGACAGGGGAAGGCTGGGGGCTCTTTGTGTGCAGTTGGTGTGGCTGGGCCCCTCTTGCTGAGTAAGCACATACCTCTGTGCTGCTGGGAACACAGACAGCCTTTTGCACAAAGAATTTTTTCATTATAGACTCCTCTCTGCAGCTTTTCTTAGCAAAGTATCAGTGCAGAGTGGATGCTGTAATAAATCAGTTGCTAGCATGAAAATGTAGTTATTTCTTTTGCTTAAATCAAAAAGATGCTTTTGCAGAGTATGTTTAAACTGTTCTTTTATCACAAGGCATTAACTTTGCATTCCAAAGCCCTGAACTCTTATCCCAGAACAGGTTTAAATGCGAGATAATCTGCAAAGGATGGTTAGCATAAATTATATTCTTCAAAGTTAAGTGCTATATAAAAGCAGAAGTTAATCCTTGAAACTAATTTTTATTCTGGGTATTAAGTCAAGAAGGTTTCTTCTGAACAGATCTTATTCATGTGTTTTATAGGTTGTCAGCTAGAATGTATGCTTTTAATAAAATGTGGTGTCTCTAACAAACTGTGTCTATATCAGCTGGCATCCACTTTGTTTCTGAGTCCATTTTAATCCAGGATTTAACTGCTGAGAGGCCCTGTACATTTGGGTTCAGCCATGTTGTTACTTATTTTACTGACAGTCTAACTCAAAAGAATCTTCATCTTTACCACAATTGCACAAGGACAGGAAATGTCAAAGCCCTGAAACTGTGGCAACTGAAGTAAGTTCAGGTATTTCCTAATCCCTTATCCCAGAAATGTACCCTCCTGCCACTGCAAAAGGACACTGTCAGCCTTCCAAACACAGAATTGCTTTCAGCCCTGGGGAACTGCAGGACTGTAGGAACTTTTAAACCCTTTTGTGGCTCAAGCCCTTCTACACCACCAGCTCCTCACGAAGAAATTCTCTGGGTTGGCTTTTTTTGTTTGTTTATGTATTTTATGATTCTCTCCCAGATTTACATAATGAACTGCCAACAGGTAATGAGGATTATCATCCTTAGATGTGAAATGATTGAAGTGGTAATTCCTGTAGCATGCAAGAGGCATCTACAAACTCAGGTGGTTGCACACAGTAAGAGGGGGTTTTGTTTGTTGGTTTTTTCCTTCAAATCACTTTGCAGGCATTTTCCTATGGGCCTGCCCACCCCAAAACATACAGCCCTGGCATAAGAAGGGCTATGGGTGAAGAGGTTCAGGTGAGTCAGAGGCCAGCCCTTCCCAGCAGGCTCTGGTTGGGAAACAGCTGTGCTGTAAATGGACTTAATGTGTTTGAAGTGTGAGTAATTTATTAGACTACTCTGACACAAGAGGTAAATCATCTCAGAATTAAGACACAGTTCTGGTTCCAAAACTGTAGCTAAAATTAAGGTTATACATTACTTTGCGTTAAGTTCAAATCAGTTCTTCTTTGAATTAGAAATCATCCAGAACAGCACTGCACCTAAAAACTTGAAAAATCATTTGATTTATTTGTTATATTTACATATTTGTCTTTAAGGTAAAATTTAAACTTTTTGGAATGTTTTTGTGTAATCTGCTCTAGGTTTAGCCCTTCACACCTTTTTGCTATTTAACAAGTATTTTAATGAAAGGAATTTCTTCCCTTAGCCCAGTAAGTATATCAGTGTTAAAAGTTCAGCTGCACAGAGTGCCTAGGAAAGCATTCAGCTCAGTAATCCATCACTTCCTTTCTTTTAAATGTTTCTTAATCAAGTCTTGTAATAAATAAAGACTAATACCACCATGACAACACTGGTTTTTTCAAATTGTTCATTTGCCAGTTTTTAACAAGATAAAGAAATGAATACTTAATGTGGACATTGTTATACCAAAAAAAAAAAAAAAAGAACCCAACCCCTGAAACAAACAGACAAAAAAGGAGGACACAAAGGAACACACATGGAATGATGAAAAAGAACAATGATATTGCACAACTTCAGGTCTCTCTTCCCAGATTTTGATCCATGTAATTAAGTATGTATTAATTCAGCAAAACATTGTGTCCAGATAAATAGATAAATGTGTGGCCATTTGAGTGAATCTAGAACTGCAGAGTGTTTTCAGTTCCTTCTGGAGTTCTTCTCTAAGGGAGCAGGGTGCTGTCAGCTGCAGGAATAACAAACAAACATGTTGACTCCATTTTGCTGACCAGTTATCTGTAACCTGCACAATTCTCCTACACTGTAAATGCAGTAAGTCCGCAGAGGACTTGGTTTGTTAAACACAACTTTTTGTATCAATAACTCAAACTGTAGCTGAAGCACAATCAAGAACATCCCCCAGTTTGCTGTGGTTAACTTGAGATTGCATTTCACAAGACCAGGGCTTCTCACTGTATCAGGGTGGCACTGAATGTATAAAGGTCACAGTAGGTACATCAAGGGGGGGAAGAAAAAAGGAAAAAATCATGCTAAGTGGAAAAAGGTCTTTACAGCTACAATCTTTGCCAGAGCCTCTCTTAACAAGCACATACTAGGAATAAGCTAATTGTGTCATTCTGGCTATAGCAGGACTGTTTGCCCCCTCCACTGCTACTCTTGACAGTCTGGGTTTATATAAAACTTTGCATTTATGTGCAGAACAAAGTCTAATTCTCTCCTCTATGAGTTCATTCCTGTTTGGTGGACTGATGTGTCAGCCAGCAGGGCTCAACAGATACATTTAATACAGGAGACTGAGATACAGTATGTTTATTCTTAACTTCTGATAACCTAAGGACTACAAGAACAAGAGATGCAGTATCCATTTGCTATGATCCAAGACAACCATCTTTAGGGAGAAAGAAGTAGAATAAGTGATCAATACTAACACTACATTAGTTCCAAATATATTTTTTTTTTTCAGTTATGGCAGCTTAACTATTTATTGTTCATCCGGCCCACTTTTAATCTGATCAAGTTAAAGGTCACATATTAAAGTTTAAGGACTGTTATTTCATCAAAACCCAAGGAAGTTATAAAAACCCATGAAACCATAGTTTCACTGTAGGTCTTATATCTTCATATTCTGTATCACTAGTAGAAAAGGGATAATGCATCTCAGTTTGCTTACAAGCTAGGAGATCACTCTGAAGTCTGCATATTCCTAACTGCAAACAAAATATAGCACTTTTAACAGGTTATAAATAAACTGGTTTTCAAGCATAGAGCCAGCCCAACAATAACAATACACTATTAAAAAGACCTAAGGCAATGAATTCCATCTCCAATGAAAAAAAAAAAAAAGAAAAAGAACTGTGCAAACAAGCTTAAAACTATTTCTTTGTGCCAGTGTTATAAAATGTAGATTTCAATAAAGCCTTGACCCAAATGCCAGGACTTGTGAAAAGAATCAGAACAAAACTGGTTACTTTATTTAGGAAAAAAATACTCTTATCTTGCTGCTAATAAAATTGGATACACGCAGTTTAAACATTTACAGTTGCTGTAACACTTTACACAATTCCTATATATGGGTGTAAGAACAAACATTAAAAGACAATGGTGGGTCAAGGCTTTACATTAAAAATAACAACCTACTTTTCTATAGTCTCTAAAATACTATGTTTTCCAATATTTGCAGCCATTCAGGAATATTTTTTTTATTTATTTATTAGGAAATGTATACTTTGTGCATGATCTTAATTCCTAATTCCTGGCTCTTTGGGCTGAATGACAAAAGGATCAAACCCATTGAAGTGGATGGTCTCCTTGGAGGTTCAGTAGAGAAACCCTGGCTCAGTTAGTCTCATACGATGAAAGCAGTGCTGCATCCACTGGCTCCATGCAGGATGGACAGGTAAAGGATCTCATCAACCAGTCATCTATACAGTCCAGGTGGTAAATGTGCATGCACGGCAGAAATCGGATAGGGTCCCCATAAACAAAGTCCATCATACAAATGACACATCTGGGGGGGGGAAAAAAATAAAATATTGAAGCTGCTGTTACCAAACCGGAAATGAGAAATAGTGTACTATCTACTCCTGGAGGACTTTAGCATTTGTAGATACTGTGAGGAATATCCTTGCATAGGAGAGAGGCAAGAGCCTTGGAATAACAGAATAGTTTGGATTGCAAGGGACCTTAAAGCTCAGTGAATCCCACCCCACTGTCACAGGCAGGGATGCCACTCATAACATCAGCCTCCTGCATGGCCATTTCCTTTTTCAGACAGCTACGTTAAATTACAGTCCCTGAAAATAAGGCAGAAACAGAATGGCAAGATCAGGTTTCCCAGGGCAGTGTCACAAAGCAAGGCAACAGCCACGTGTGACTGTGACTTACTCTCTGATCTTCTTTTCGGAGCCGTCTCTCCCGGGATCATAGACTCCTTTAGGTAGGTGCTGGATAAGGCCTATCCGCTGCGCTATCCGGATCTGCTCCTCTTCTGTCAGCTGTGTGGCCAGCCGGGTCTGGCTTGGAGTTGGGTGATACACAGGAACAGGGACCTGCTCCTAAAATTAAAATATTTCAGTTAAAGACTACCACAGAGGCTTTCCTACCGTTTCGTAGCACAGAACTCGGTATTCAATTTTTCCTCTCTTAGTCCTACAAATATTTGTATGAACTCCCACTCCTACTTTGCAATTTTGGGGCTATAATTATCCTGAGAATGGGATAAAGAATTGAGGCCAGTATTTGAGCAAGGAGCTGCACGTGGTTGTTCTCTGCAAAAGCTTTTGATCTCAAGGAATTGTTCGTACATGAGCTACCCAGACAACAAAATGCACGTGCCAGCAGGCAAATAAAACCTTACAGGGACCTGGTAAACTGCTGTGGTAGGGAACTGAACAACATAAGGGCTGAGGGAGAGCCCCCAGCATGTGCAACAAAAAGCAGAATCTATGGGGGGTTTCTTTTACATTTAGGAAGAACTGTTTGCTAAGATGAGGGCACTGCCTACTCTTAAGTTTTAGAAAGGAAGGTTTTATTTGTTTTGTAATAACTAAAATTTACGTGAGCTGTTCTGGGCCACATAAGGTCCAACCCAGAACTGTAGATTTAATTCTTGTGGGTTAAAAAAATGTCACCTGAACAATAAGAAGAACACCTTAAGTAAGTAACCCAAGTTTTACATTTCTTCTCATATATTAATATAATTTTATGAGTTCTCCCAAGCTGGACTTCAACTGCTGAAATGCTTAAGGTATATATTTTCCAAACAAAATATGGGCAATGTATAGGTATTATGCAGTCCTTCCTCTACCACATTCTCAGAAGCTTCTTTTGAATATTAATGAACTTTAGGTCAGATATTTTCACTGACATTTATATTAACATGGTACTTAATTTACCTGCTTTTAAAGCATTTTTTGATACATAAATACCAATTTTCAACAGGATATATTATTAGGACAGTATTGGCCAGTAGCCATAAATCTGCTGTTAAGAGGGAGACAATTGCTTGCAAAAGGTCTATTTTGATGGTACTTCTTAAAAAGCAGAAAAAAACTCAACTTATAAATGTGTCTGAAAATAAACCTGCTTCATCAGAGACACAACGCACTGATTAATCTGTTTGGAAAATGCAGAAGTTGATGTTTCAGAGGACACTGCTGCAGAGAGCAGGAGTGTGTGCAGCTGTTCTGGTCACCTCCGACCACTCTCCCATTGCCCGCTTGCTCCCTCATCGCTGATGTGGGGGACACATGGGATTTCACTGTCTGACAGAATAACCATCTTCCAAAACATGCATGTCCTTCCAGAGCACAGGCTGCCATGGGCACCTCCAGATATTCCCAGCAGGAACACAGCTGTGTTCCCCTCTCCTGTGCCCTCTGCCTCCTGCTCTGGCAGTGCTCAGTGTTCACCTGTCACCAACACCCGGCACAGCCCAGCTGTGAGTTTAACACTGCGCTTGGAAAACCCGATAAAGCCATTCTTCTTTCACTGCTGGGGTGCACTGGAAGTGGACAGTCAGCTTCCAGACTCCTGGAAGACCAGGAGAAAGCAGCCCGAGGAGTGTGCAGCCTCTCACCAGTGCTGCCCAACAGCAAAGTCCTTGCTCATGAGAAATGCTAATCACAGATACAAGTCTGTCTGGCAATTCTTCACTGAACACTGTGCATGCCACTGGCAATTCAGCTGTGGGGTAGAATCCACAATCTTCTCTTAATTTAGCTACACTAGGATTTCCCCCTCTGATTTCCTGGCAGAACTCAGAGGAATTATGAGAAGGTTCAAAAGACAGAACACGCCAGGGGTTCTCCAAGTGATTAATTTCCCGACTACTCTAAACCGCATTTCACAGAACTCTTTTTAGATCAGCTGACTTTTAGTGCTTTAAATTATCTAAAGTATTCTCTAATCATCATTTGGATAGAGAAAAGCACCAGCTGAACCTACAGATGACCTGTCAGATATAAAGCATTCAGAAAGTGACTGCAACCTTTGGTGCTGCAAAATAAAGCATTTTTTCCCCTCACAAATGCTGCCGACCCTCTGTGCTGAACATAAGAGCTCGAGGCAGAGCCCAGTCCCGGTTTTATGTTTCAAGAACTTAACACCACAAATTCTCAGTAACTTTTTTTTCCAGGGCTTTGCTGTACTTCTTTGAACAGGTTATTAAATCAATAGCAGAAAGCATTACTGCTTCCTCCTTTATTTGTGACACAGATGCAGAGAACACTCAGCATTTGGAGAGAGATGCACCCCTCCTTCATGTCTTGGAAAAAAAAAAAAGAGGAGCAGTATAACTAACAACAGGCACAGCATAGGCTGGTGCCAACATGGACAGGAGGGGAGGCAACAGCTCCCCTTGCCCAAACCAGGGCTGCAAGTCATAGTGCGGGAAAGGCAAAAACAGGAGGGGGAAAAAAGGAGGAATAAAGATCCAAAAACTCCTCAAAATGTCTGTACCAGAACAAGAGCAAATTGATCACCTCAGTAAACATTATCCAGCAAAAGGGAACTACAATTAAATAAGAATCTGTTGTGAGTTAGAACAATTACATCTGGACAGCTCTGAAGTAAGCAATCAGTCAGCTACCCAACCGACCATGGCTTTGGTTAAGTTTGGAAGAGTGAATAACATAACTTTTAAACCTCTGATAGGCCAGACAAGAACAAAACCTCATTCTAGTCTTTTACAGGCACTTTCTGCAAGTCACCACCAAGGGACCATGTACTTGGGGAACCCAATTCTGCATTATTGCAAAGCCCCTCTGCCCTGGGTGTTCCCTCCAAGACCTGAAGGGAAGCCTGAAGGACCACCTGGGTCCCTTTCACTGCCAAATACACAAATGCTTTCTCCCCACGGCCAGTGCTGCATGGAAACACTCCTCCCTCAGGCATCCTGTCTCAGGTTCCCTCCCAGCAGAGTTGCCCTGTGCTACATGTCTGACATGGCCCATTAAGGTGGGAATTTATAGTTGCCAGCTGTGGGCCTTCTACAATTTCACATGCTAGACAAGAATCTCATGTCAGATGAGTAACTGGGTGGAAATGGTGGTGTTGCCATGACGTCTTCATGCTTTGAAGGCAGAAAACTGGGGTTGGTGTGGCTGCTGAGAAAAACGTGTAAGGTAGTCCTGTAAATAAACCCGAGTGGCCACTCCATGCCCAGGCACTGAACATGCTGTTTGCTGGCACTTTCATCTCACTCCAAATTGCTATTAAAAGCCTGCCCAAACTGAGCCCTGGACACAAACATACCAGGAAAATGGAAGAACACAGCTGCACATTATAGACTACATGGACACTGACCCTTTCAAACCAGCCTTCTCCCCTCCAACAGGTCAAAAGAAAAGGTGTGTTCGTACCTGTATGATTCTAAAAATACTTTATATTATTTGTGAGAATCTGAGAGCCCAGATTTCTCTGACTGAGAAGTCAACATCCCCAGAGGGATCAAAGTAAGAGATGGAGCATGAAGTGCTCCCTCAACAGACCCTGACGACCCCCACCAGCTGAGCTGGGCTCCTTTAGCCCTGCTGGCACATCCCCCAGGCTGGCCTGGCTCACAGCCATCGCCCCTGACCACGCTGGCAGCTGCATCCTTGGGTTTCTCCACCACCAAATCTCTGGAGCGTTTTTGGAAGTTAAGCTCATCCGACAATAATTCCAAGCCGCCCGTAAGGCCGGAGTGCAACCCTCCTCACAGTCTGCGAGGGTTTATCACCCCTCTGCAAATCTTTCACAGTGTGTAAAGGTTGCTTTCATCAACCCACATTAAGGCAAGGTCCTGCTCACTCCAGTTCAAGGGTAACAACGTGAGGATTCAACACTTCAGCCAGCTCACATTCGTAGCTAGAGGCCCCTTGACATGTATATATATAAAAAAGACTGTATTACCCAAGTGATTATTATTTTACTGCAAAGACGAGCACGAAATTTATTGCTCTGGTGTCTCATATTTCCCTTATCAACCATGGAAAATGTTTTTACAGACAAAATTACGAAATACTGAACTCCTAGCCAAAGTCTGTGTTATTTATCATTTGATATAGATGTCAGGCACTTCAAACCAAGATGAAATTTCATGCTAACTCTATTACTATATGCAAAAAAACCCCCTAACTCAGGCCAAAACAAATAATCAAACCCACATATTACTGTTGGGCAATGAAAGAAAAATTACTTTCTGGTCCTTAATTTGCTTTAATCATTATTTTTTTCCCATATGAATCTAGTAATGATTAAACACCTCAGATGGCCATAGTCCTAGAGATACACAACTTTCTTCTTGTTCACAAAGTCAGTAGTGTCAGCATAAGTTTCCCTGGCTTTCTGTGCACAGAAATCATTCACTCCCAAAGTTTATTCAGCCCTTAAAAACAGCAGCATTAATTTAGGCTCAAGGACTAGAGCAGGGTTTATGTTTCCATCTCACCCTGGCTCCTCCTCCTTCAGGGGGGAGAAATTATAGAGGGCATCTGGAGGTCTGCATTTTTCACTCCTAATGGAAATAAACATTTTCACACACGGCTTAAAAGGCCCAGACAATTTCTATGTGCAGATTCCCAAGCACACTTTGGGTTCTCGACTAGAAAAAAGGTTTTATCAAGCATGATTTTCAGTTTTAAGTTTCCTCATCAATGCAACCTACCTTGGTTACTTATGCTGCTGTAAATCTGCTTTTCTCTTGTTTTAGAGTCTTTTTGTCTTGTTTTTGCAAGTGCCATGAATTTGTAATACTCTGAAAACAGGTCAGTGCTAGATCAGAAACTCTTAATCCCTGGATAAAGATTATTTTAAGATCCCTCTACGCCACATATCAGCAGTATGTTATCAGGGCTTTTGTCTGTTTGTTGTTTTTAGAATTGCACCAACATGCACAAATTATTCTTTCAGGATGGTCAAAGGTGAGATGAATAATTTATAACATCTAATACTTCTAGAGGTTAAAGCTTTACTGCTGTCCCCAAGATCCTGTCTACAGCCACCTGCTTTCCACTATTGAATACTTTGTTAAGTTTCCATCTCTAGATTTTCTTCCTCACCTAATCCAGTGCTCTCCGTGTGTCTCACCCTGCGATATTAATTTGCATTTTATCACCAGATCAACAGCATATCTGTTAATTCAGTCTGACAAAGGAGACAAACATCTTCCAAGCTACGTTCATCCTAAATCTTTTTTACACTTTTTAAAATACCAGTAGCTGTAGTGCTTATGCTTCTTGCGGTTGCTGCCTAATTAATTAATGCAAATATAACAGTTCCATTTGCATTTCCCCAGCCGTTCCCACAGCTCTTTTTTTGAAATCCCTTCGATATGCAAACATCTTTCATGAGACACACTGTGTGAAGGCAGCTGCCCTGGTTCACACACAGCTGCAGCAGGGCTGCACAGCCTTTGCTGCTCACCAGCCCTCCAACACCGACCTGACACACGGCCAGGCCCCTCTCCAGCCCAGCAGCTGAGGTGCTTAGCAGGGAGCCTAAATAACTTACCTAAATAAGAACAACCTCAATTTATAGATGTAAAGTCAGGAGATGAGAAAAAAAAAAAATTGTGCTTTTGGGTTATTTTTGAAAAATCCTTGATGAATGTGATGGAATTTTCTCTTCTCACTGCTTTATTACTCATAAGGAACTTGCTGGGATGATGGTCCAGGGGCCTTTTCTGTGAATGCCATTCCGACTGGGGTGAAAAGACTCAAACTCCATCCATATGTGAACACACATTCTGAAATAATATCCTCCCCCAAGACACATTAATGTAAAACCACGCGCCATTATATTGTGCATTATACGACAGCTAGAGCTTACTTTAATAATCCTTAGAATATTATGAGCAGCCTGCCAACTGTAAAAGCCTTTTTCTGCCATACAGGAGAGAACAGTTCATTTATAAAGGTGAATAGCAGTTGCTATAAAACATCATGTAATGAAATTGTTACCCAATTTTTTATACTGCTGCTTCCAGGTAGCCACTCTGTATGAATAACTGCGACAGCTGAACACTCAATGCTAGAAAGTTCTTCTGAAAGAAAAATCTCCTCCTCTCCCAACTGGAGGGGACATCTGGGGCAGACAGCCAGGTCAGATACACATGCACAGACACACATGCTTCCTACCACGATGTTCTTAAAGGAAAATTAATAAGAATTCTGGCACTGTAGGAATTTGGCACTGTAAATATGGTCGGTAATTAATATAACAACTGACTACGGAACCAGTGTTCACCAGAGGAGAGGAACTTGCAGAATCTGCACAATATTTCTTCAGTTGCTGACTCCAATTAAGAATCAACACCTGGTTTGAGTCATGGATCACTTCAGAGGGAGGTGGTTTTTTTGAGAAAGCCAGTTTTTCTGCAGTGATGGTGTAGTCTCATTTAAACTATAACCAAAACTGTAAAATTGTCCTGTGCATTTTTCACAATTATTTCACTGAAATTACTAGGAAAGAAGAGCTGGAAAAGATTAGCAACCATGAAAGAGACTCCTGGCTGACAACTCTTAAAATATCACCTGTCCCCTGAGCTCAGCTTTGCTACCAGAAATAGGACTGGGGCAGAGGGAGAAGAGGTACAAACTAGATGCATCCTGCCTGCTGCTTTCCTAGACAGTGACAAGGGCTGTTAGAGAAATGGACTTTGTTTTCAAGTTTTGTCCCTGTGCTGTCACACAAACCCAAAAAGGCTACCTGCTGCCAAGACAAAGAGTTGGCAGTGCCCTTGCAGCTTGGCCACAGCAAAGCCAGCCTTACCTGGCAGATGGAAATCACCTGGAGCTCTGCAGAGTCACCTGCTCTGAAATTTGATTAACCATTAGGGCAAACCTAAATACAAAAGATTAGCAAGAAGGAGTTGTAGGGGAAAAGCAGTAATTAAAAAGCAGTAATTAATCCCTGGAAGCACAATCTCCTGACAGAACCAGACAGTTTTTACATTTCTAGGCTGCACAGCAGGTTTCTCTGACTCAAGGACGTCAACCTTGGGTACGGTTCCACTGGCTGATTTCTCATTCACCAGCTTTGTGTCAGTTTTAGGTCTCCTTGTTCCTTTCTCCAGAGATCCCATCAAACATCAGGCTGTGAATTTCTTCAGGAAAGTGGATAACTTATGCACTAACGCATCCCAGACCGCTAAACTGCTCACAAGAGAACTGACTCCAGCCCTCCAGACAGCCTCACTGACAGCTCAACTTACAGCATCAGGCCACAACTTCTGAGAGATAACAAAACCCTCTTATTACAGCTCCTAGCATGTTTATTTTAATAGGCTTTTTTTATACTGGGAAGGAAAAGATTCATAAACAATTTATAAAAATTCATGCTTTTCTGTCAAGCTACTGCAGTGAGCAAAGCCAGGAAAGGACAGTTGCACCTAAATATTAAATTAAGGACACTCAGGCACAAAATGCAGCCTCCTGAGACTTGTACTCCCTAAGGACTACAAAGCAAAGCAGCTGGGCAGGGAGAAAATCTAGCAGAAGGGGTCAGCAGTCAGTTCTGCAGCTGGTGGTAGAAGAACAGCTGTGTATGTGGATCATCCTACCCCATAAGCAACCACAACATCTCTGTTATTGGTATATGTTCTCTCCCACTTACACCAAGTGGTTCTTTGCAGAAACCCCTTCTTAGGCCTGGCAAGCTCAGACAGTTATTACAGTGCTGTGACTACGTTAAACACAGCACTCAGGGTTCAAGCGAGATGGCTGCTGGAAAACTGAGAAGTAGATTTAACAACAAATAAAAACCTGACATTTGGGGGAAAAGAGGGTCCTGAGGCAGAAAAGGCTGAAAAGAAATCTCTCAGACTGTCTCCTCCACTGAAAGGTACAGAGTGAACCTACTGTGTCCCATTCACTTACTGCTGTGGAACTGCTGGGTAGCAGGAAGCAAAAATAAAAAAGAACACCCCCCCAAGAAAAAAAAATGGAGTTAGTGTGTTTTTTGGAGGCTGAATTCAAGCACGAGAGACAGGGGAAGCTACAATGGAAAAGGTGACAGAACACTCACAGTCCACACAGAAACACAGGAATCATTCGCATTTCCTTCAGACACAGGTTTACTTTCTGGAAAGGGTAAATATCAGTCAGTGCAACTTGTTTATAGCATAAATCAAAGGGATAACAGCTAAAAAATGGTAGTATTAATCATCCTGAGGCACACAAAATCTGCAGGCAGCCATGACTCTTGCTATGCCAGGCCCTGTCTGCAGCAGCAAACCTGCCTTGCTCCCTGATGTCCAACACATGTGGTTTGTCCTGGATATGATCCCCTGTGCACACCCCTCAAACCACTCCAAGGCTTTGACTCACCTCTGGATACAGCACACAAAAAAGGCTTAAGCTCACACGTGCTTCTGCCTCACGAGACACGAGCTTGGCCCAAATCTACCATCCCAAAACTCCCACAGCATTGCATCACTCAGACAAGCGTGTGCAAGTCCTCTACACAAAGGGCTTGGTAAGGATCACTGGACAGGCATCACCCCACAAAGAGCACAGGGACACAGGTGACCTCAGGTGGGCAATGTAACAGCACACACTATGCCCTGAACCACTGCTGAGCCTGCACACTCAGCGGACCCGAGTAAGCACACCCAGCTCCTGCTTTTGGTGCCATTTCAGGGAATCTGGGGATTAGGGCACAGCTGACTCCAGCTGCTCTAAAACAGCACTGCTTCTGGACTGTGGGTCCTGCCACTTCCCTCGCACTGTCTCCAAGGACACTGCTCCCACCACCTCTCCATGAAAAGCAAACAAGCCACTGCCATCGACTGTGCGAATGCTACAGCTGCTGAAAAAGTTGGGAGCAGGCAGCCAAGAGGAAAATGGGAGGAGTGCCCCTGTTGGGACTCAAGCCAGTTGTGAAAACCTGACTCCAAACACTTAAAAAATAGCAAGAGTGCTAAAATGTATCTTTTGGCAAGAATTAGGTCAGCTTGATGGCAATTCTAAGAACAAGACAACTCTTCTCAGTACTTCAGGAACAAGGTAGGAAAATTACAAAAATCAGCCCTAATTGGCCAAAAGGACAGGCTGGGGACAACGGCCAAGCCAGGGAGTAAACATGAAAATGCACATAAGCTTAAGGCACAAGCAATCGATCCATCAGGGGAGGACTGCTGAGGTATAAATACAAGTTCTACTTCAGTGTGTAAATAGACATGTATATGCATAATTAAATGTGCTAGTTTGAACTAATAAGAACATAACATATAGCAGAAAAATATTATGCAGAACTAGGACTGTATTTTAGAAAAAGAGTGAGTAGGATATCAAGGGATCAGTGAAATCAAGTGATGAATGATCTCATCTCTAGGCTGAGCGTTACTGTTCAACACATGCCAAACACCCTCCTTGGGCAAAGAGGGCTCTGCAGAGCACAGTTTAACAGCCTTGCCTAAAGCTAGTTTCCACACACATCCAAAAGCATCCTATCAAGGAGTGCAGGTCCTCCTACACCAAGTTTCTAAAACAGGACTTAAACAGACACAACAGTCCCAGCTAGACTGAGAACATCACCCCTATGTGTCAGGTCCTCTGAGAGGTGTCAACTCAGCTTCAGATAAGAGGTAACACAGGTAACGAAAACAAGCAGGCACATCAACAGCAGCCACCTCAAATCATCTACCCCTCACGCACTATCCCACCAGAGGACACAAAATACTTCTCTGTAGCCACCCGGTTGTAAGCAAGCACCAAAAAAGAGGTTTGAAAGAGGACACAGTAGTTCTTTTTATAGAGATAAAATCTGTTATCCAACCAAAATACACAGAAGAGGCAACACAAGAGCAGGCTCCTGCAAACCTTGACAGGGACCTTCCCCTTACCAGGGACCAGCTGATGAGGCAGAGCTAGCCTGGGAAGGTGGGCCAGCAAGGAAGCCAAGCAGAAACCTGATGAAGAATTTTCCATCAGGACTCACAGCAAACAGGGACTCAGAAGAGTAGGACTCTCACACAGTGCAAACCTCTGCCATGGCATACGGAGAGAAAACAATTGCTCTACTAAGGATAAATGACTTGGAGGAGAAAAGTGGTAACAGTCCAGGTGCTATTGCAGAAGAGCTTCAAAAATCAGATAGGGCTGGTCATGAGCTGGGTCTGTGTAACCACAGAGCAGGAAAATCTGCAGCAGAGACTGCTGGTGTGAGACTTCACTGACTGCTGTGAGTCTGTCAGTGAAGCAGCCCATGACAGCAGGGTTTGTTCCAAAACTCAGGAATCTGTGCTATACTTCACTGGATCATAACTTTGTACTCACTTTGAAATATTTTAATTGCCTTTTTAACAAAGCCATCCTCAATTACAAACGCCTGCTCAAGCACAAAGGTGCCACACCTTGGCAGTTTGATGGTACACTCAGCTCCACAGGCCTTTTTATTTTCTTAATGGCATCTGAATTTCTAAAGCTGAGTAGATACTCCTGAGATCCAGGTGTGTGACGGAGCCTCAGCCCAGGCAGTGCAGCAGGGGGACTGTGCAGAGGCAGCCAGGAGACTTCCTGAGGCCAGTTAAAGGATATGTCAATGCTGCCTTTTGCAACAGCTTAACCACAGCCGTTTTAAGCATGTTTCTGTGTTAGGCTGCTAGAAAGCCACAGACAGATGAAGCCTCACATACACCTGCTATACACTGGGGCACCTCAAACACAGTTTGAGTCTCTGCCTGCCACTGTCCGTGCCAGCTTGGTGAGGATGTCCCTACCAGCCTACAGCTCCTTCCCCTTTCCACCAGCTACTGGGAAACCAACTGGGATTTCTTCCACATTGTGAAGCTGAATTGAGGTTTGAATTAAGGGTACCAGCAGCTGGGCTGGGCTGTGCAAGAGATTTTGGCCCAGCCCAAGGGTACTGAATTGTGTGGACACTGTCACCTCTCCCAGGCACACACTGTCTGCCATCTCCCACTTCAGGAAGAATGAACACACAAAACAAATGCAATTTGACTATTTGTTTATCATCATTGGATAACATCAATTATTTCAACTCTGAGTCAATAAGCAGCAGCTTAAATAGCCAGAGGCCCTGATTCAGGCTATCAGCTCATCTCAGCCAGTCATTTATTAATCTTAAAGGAATGCCTGAGACATTAAACCATTATTTCTGAATCTGTTGTTTTTTTAAAGTAGTTCTCTATCTAAAAGCAAGGAATGACTGCATGAATATTAAAGGAATGACTACATGAATATTAAGGCACACTAAGGCTTGACAGAGCTCCACTTCTCGATGCAGTATTAGCAGTGAACACAAGGGCAATGTTTCTATTTTTTCCAGTTAAGTCTTGTCCTCACAAGCAGTGACTCTGCGTTTTTAGCTCGAAGGGCACAAATCCAAGTGTGATCTCATGCAACTGTCAAACCTCTTCTAACAGAAAAAAAAACCTGCTCCAAGAACAGGTAGAAGAATCATAAATAGCTCTCTCAGGAGTTGGTTATACAAGCAAAATATTTCCAGAGCATGTTTTTCCTACTGTTTTAAAGTTTTAAATGCTCAAAGATAGTTCAATGAGCATCTGGTCACCTCTTTAGCGTGTCACCAGACAACACACGTTCATTTCACTGCTATGTATGAAACATGCAGCCAGTTGCTGGTGCAAGCAGGACAAGACACAAACATTTGGCTTCACAGATGAATAAGGTACAACTTCCACCACTAAGTGTACATGCAACCACCTGGCTAATCAGCCTCTTCAATCTGTGGTGTGGTGGGGTTTTTTTAAACTCATCTTTGGATCTTCCCTGTGCTGGTTTCACACCAAAAATACTTGTGTTTGTTTCAGCACAGGTGCCTTTGGAGTAGGTGGTTTGAAGGGGGAACTGAAGCAGGTCCAAGGCTCTGCAGGGGTGAGGGGGGAGATGGGGAGCACAGAGCCCCACCCAGCCTCTGCAGCCACCACAGCTCCCATTTCACCTTCTTCAACCCCAACGGGATGAAGAAAAACGTCTCTCTTATCAGGCCATTCTCCTGCTTACACCCACTCTCATGGGAGAAGGCAAGCGCTTTGTTTACATTAAAACTGGCTTTTTGTAGGAAAACTTGAACATTTCGACACTGGATTCATCCTGCTGACTGCATGGATCAGTAAGATCTACAAACGTACCCCAGCAGCACACTTAGTAAGGATTTCAAACACTACCAGGGACATGGCACTTGAGCACCTACTTATGTACTTGCCTGAATTAAGGCTCAGGCTGCCACAAAATCTCAGAATAACAGAAAACTGCTTGAGAGGAGGGACACGAAAACAAAGAGGTCATTTTTCTAAATATGGACTGAGTGGTTGGAAGACAAAGCCTCATTTCACCCCGACACACCCGCACGAGAGCAGCTGCACAGCCGGGAGATCTCCAGCCCCAGCTCACCCACACGCAAGGATGCACCTTTCATGTTGTGTGAAGTACACCAGAAACCCTGAACACTGAACACAGAGATACACAGGATGCAGTTTTAGTATCCAGTTTTAGCCAGAGTTGAGAAAATCACACACAAATACAAAGTTTATCCGTTCAAATTTAAAAACACCGATTTCCCAAGAACATCACCCCTGACTTTCAAATACTCCGATTTACATCCAGGTAAGAGGACAGGGCTCAGGTCCTGTGTCGAAGTGTAACTCCTCTGCAGGTGAGGTATATGCTACTTTCAATGCCCCTCTGAGTCAGAAAGGAAAGCCTAATGTCATCAACATTATGCTACCAACACTCTCTCAAGCTTTGTGAAGATATAAAGAAACATTTGTACTTAAGGTATTCTCCTGCATTAATGTTTAAGGTGGAATAACCGTGTCCTGCCACAACCCACACGATCACTAAAATAAGTTTTGTCAGTTTATACACACACAGACAAACTGCAGTCACGACAAAACAGCAGAATGGAGTAACACTGAGCTTTGAGGCTGTAAATCTGGACGTATTTAGTTTCTTACCATGTTAAAAAAATACACAGCCCCAGCAAAACAGCTATTAAGAAAACCTGGGAGTTCTTTAGATTTAATTTATGACATTTAGTCTAGAATGCACCTAATTACCTTGAGAGTCATAAGGGTGTAACTACAGAGGTAACTGTAGCTAGATGAGCTCCAAGAGGAGAGAAAAAGCAGCTCCTTGCTCAGATTGTAACTTCATAAGGTGAAATATCATCTCTCAATTACTACAGAAATATTTTAGTTATCTTTCTAGACTTTTCCACTCATCATAAGGTCCTGGACACTCCTCAGACAGGCAGTGGATGCAGAAGAGTAATCTGGGAAGCAGACAGCACTTAGTGCTGCTCCTCCAAGGCTGAGGATCTACAGGACTAAACTCACTTTGTCTCCTTATACACAGCTGCAGTTAAGTGAAGGCAGGGAATGTGCTTCCCTGGAGACACCAAAAGATTTGCTGAGTGATCTCTGAACCAAATAGGCAAGATAACAAGGTGAATCTGAATTCCTGTCTTTATTTGGGATACCTCCTTTCTTATGGATGACTCTCCAGTGCAGTAAAGACACGAGTAGAAATTACTGCAGCAAACAATTTTTTGTTCTTTCACTTGTTGTTTTGAGTCACACAGTAGCAGCAGAAATAAACTGATCCTTCTGGGAGATGGGCAGCTCTAGATGCTTCCTTGGGGGCAGGAAAGAGCTGAGCATGGCTTTCTCCATGAACTTTGGCAAAAATGAGTCCAATGTTCATCAAATGAAATCTGCTGAATGCCATAAGTACCCTATGGGGCAATTTCAGACTGGCAGACCAGGTAAAGAAAATTTCTGTGCTCTGCTGGAGCTTTGTACAGAATTAGCCTTGAAATAACTTACAGGCCTGCTCCTAATTTTTTTTCTATAATTCCATGTAGTGTTCCTGGAGATATCTTCGACATGTCATGGAATGGTTTACCCCAATGAGAGAGGACAACAGCACATGGAAAGGTTCTTGCCCCTTAGAGCTATATGTTCTACAGATTTAGAAAAAATATTGCCTACGACTTCTAGTATCAGTCCACATGACAAAATTCACTGCAAGACACAGTGTTCACTCGGTGATCCCTCCATCACTTAAAATAAGCCCTATTTTAATATTTCCTTTCTGTCGCTGTTGTTTTTATTTTGTTTCACTGGCTATGGTTGAGGCAGATTTTGTATTTCAGGAAAACCAAGTTGCTTGAATATCATATCCACTAATAAACACAATAAAAATAGAAGCATTAGCCCAGAAAAACAAAGGCTGAAAGGGATATAGGATCCCTAAATAAATCAGGAGAGTAAACATCAGAGAAACAACTAAAGATCTGTTTGGTACAAGAAAAACAGGTGCAGGTTGGCCATAAATAATCTAGAATTGTGAGATAGGCTCTTGAGCCTTAGTTCCCAGCTGATCAAAAAAAGGGCAAAGCTTGACCAGTGTCTTTCAAAAATCATGGATGATCTGCAGAAAATAACTGCACTAAGCATATACAGAACTATCCATATATCCCCTCGTTCAGACATCAGAAAACAGACCAATTCACACACTTGTTAATATGCAGTTTCCAACACTGTACAGAACAGGGTTGTTATCCAAATTAATATGTATAACAACTAGCAATAATGCTTGTCATATTTAGTTCAAAGCTAATTTAAATAAAATATGGAAGACAATGCTCATTAAATCTGAGCCTTGTTTTGTTGAAGCTATTATAGACATCTGCAAACACTGTGTGTCCACCTGAAAGTTTAAGACACTAACAAAACAAAAGCCTTAAATGTCAGACATTTGTGGATAAAACGATTTTCCATTAGCAATTCTGATTTGATCTCAGTGGGGTTTTTCATAACCCACTAGTGGAAAACATCTACAGTGGAAGCACCAAATGTTCTTGGTCAAACCCTGTTTCCTGCAGCACAATCTACAGGTAGAAGCAGGAATGAAGGCAGGGCTGAAAAAAAGACCTTTATATAAAGATGCTACCTGGAAGTTCTAGCACATTCTGAAATCTCCAGCTTTACAAACCCACTTCTCTTCCTTTAGTAGCACCAGGCAGCTGCCCCACTGGTGAGGATTTGGCCCATGGCAAGCAAAGGTAAGGTCAGCAGTGCTCAAATGTACATGGGATTATTGCACAGGCACTACTGCTGGAGCACAGTGACCATTCTGCAACTATGATTTAAAATCATATTTACGTTACTTCAGTTTTCTCTGTTACCTAAGTCTATTTAAAGGAGAAAGAGCAATAGCTACTGGTCTAATTTAAATAGTTATATTCTGTCCAGCTGAAATGTTTACTGTATTCAAACTGAAACTGGGCCAGTGTATTTTGTGAAACAATCCAAGGAGACCTTAGTGGCAGCAAGTGATCTCATTCAGAAAACAACTTCTACAGCTTTGCAGTGCCCCACAGCCCTGGAAATGTGGAATATGACAAAAAAGGAAGGGTGTCCCTCGCTGTCCCAGCAGCCCCATCTCCTGCACTTTGGAGGCTCTTTTGGTAGATCTTCAAGACAAAAATTAAGTCTGACCAAATATAGTTTCTAAGACCCCAAAAAAGCTGTAAAGATGGTATTTACTGCTTGAGTTCAGCATTACTGGTTCTGAATTCAGAAAACTGAACAGAAAGGGACTGGGCAAGGGGGTTTGAGCTACATAAGAGCACGGCACTACCCCAGCAAGGACTGGAGTTGTTGGGAATGCTGCACAAGTGGATGAAGGAGCAGCAAGATTTGCTTCTCAAATTTATTTCCTGAAACAGGACTTTGTCCCTCAATTTACTTTGAGTAAGTCTGGCTTCAATAGGAAACTAGTGGCCTCCTCTAAGAGATGCCAAACTAGAATAAGGAGTCACAACACATAAAACAGAGCAGTCACATTGAGGCAGCCAGCTCAGCTCCTGCTCTTGCATACTTCCATGATTTCTTAATTCTAAACATTTCAGACAACAGAGAGGTTGTTTTATTAAAAGCCACAGACACTGGCAGTCCCTCCATACATATGCACAAAGGTAATCAAACTCCTAACAGCAGTGACAAAGCTTGCCAAGTTATGTTCAGACTTTGGAAACCATCCACGGAGTCATAACTGGGAGGTTTGTGTGAGGACAGAGGCAGAGCAGCACCCACAAAGCAGATCAATGATATTACTGTGGTCAGTTGTGTCCCAAGGGACATCACAGTCTGCTGTGCAATATGAACAGTCTGTGAAAGTCTTCACCCATTCCTGCATGTACCAAGTCTACTCATGAACTGTTAGGTAACATTAATAAAGCTTCTTTAAAAAAGAAAATAGTAGCATCTTTCTTTAAGGCTGATTGTAGTAGACAGATCTATATTCTTTTATTATGTTTTGTTCTGTTTCCTTTTTGTTTTTTTTTTTAAACCAGAAGGAGTATATTTAAGAAATAAAGAATTAAGGTTTTGTCTATATGAGAGATTTGTCTGGAAGCAGCAATGTCCCATCACCCCAATGAGGTTAGAAATGACACCTTTAGACTGCATGTCATGCATATGACCATTCCCAAATGCACTCACTGCCAAAGCTAGTATCAGATATTCATTCTGTGCATGCTCTGATATGCAGTTAAGTAGCCTTCATTTCAACATGGGCAAGTCAAACCTTCTCTAGTATTGGTGGTAACAGCACACATCTAATACCTGATACCTCTAGACCTTTCTGCAGATGTCACTAAGTAATATGCAATCTATAGACAGCAAAAAGTGCAGATAAATCCAATCTCCACCACAAAGTCAGTTCGGTTCACTAAGCTGACAGGAGGAAAAATAGTAAGAGAACCCATTTCAGACACTTGAATGGCACGAGCTGACTCACCAAGGGATGAGATAAGCACCAAAGTCACCATGAAGTGACTGGGGAGCACATGGCTTCAAGTGGAAAGCAGTAGGGAAAAGCAAAGCAATTCCTTCTGGTTGCAGTGGATAGTTAGATCAGATCTCCTTGCCCCAGAAACACAGACACACACAATGCTGATCACGAGGCACACCACATTTCTGCCTGGGTTCAGCTAGTGGTTCTGCTGAACAGAGATAGCATAGCCCCTGAGCCTCTCCTTTGGCCTCAGCTCCCTTCATTCCTGAGCAGGGCCTGTTGAAGCAATTATCTTTAAGTGCTGGAACAGGATCCTGCCATCAGTTTAAGTGAATGCAGATGCTGTTTTCTCCACGTGCCAGAGGTGTACACAGCCCACCACAGGAGCACCAACAAGTTCCACTGTCACCATCCCCGGCGTGGCGAAGGCCCCAGGAGAGGAGTATGTGCTGGTGGTAGGCAGTGGCACTTTCTTTAGGGACTTGGAAAGTACCCTTCTCTCCTCAGAAAGCCTACAGAAGCCCAAAACGCTTAAGTTGCTGATGCACTCAGATAAACTCTCCTGTACCTTAAAAAAAATGCCTTACTGACAAAGCGACGGATCCATTTCCCTCAGCCTACGGTACAGCTCACTGTTTGACTCATCACCCCGAGCTGGAAACATTTGCCTGATCCCTCAACACCAACACCCTGTTTGGTAGCATCTCTTATGTAGTTGTTACTACCATTTTCCCAGGTTTTGTTTTCCAGTAAAAACACCACTGTGCCAGCAGTGCTGCTTGGCGGTATCTCCAAATGCAGGATCTGACCAGAGCAAAGAACACACTGACCCCAGGATATCACGTTCTGCAGAAACTGCTGCTGGCACAGAGGCAGGATCCAATATACTTGTTAACCCAGAGGTAACTGGTTATTATTCAGCTGCAGCACACTGAGGAGACCCAGAGACACGAACTTCTCTATGCTACAGTTGGGAAGTCTAGCCTTCACCAGGCTGGAATTCAGCCAGTGGCACGTGCATACAACGTTATTTAACAGACCCCCAAAAAAGAGGAAGGATAAAACACCCTCCTTTCCTACCTCAGCCTAAAACTACAGCTCCTTTCTCTTCAGTTCATCAGCTCAGAGTAGGTGACAGCTACATAAAGACAGTTCAGGAGAAGCTATATATAGGGTGAAGTGAACTTTTTCCCAGAAAGCTCTAGATCTAGGTCATCTTGCTTCTTCTGGGAGGTAGGAAAAAACAGGTTACTCACTTAACAAGAACATAGTTTCTAGAGGAAAAAAAAGATTACTTGGAGCATGTAATTTTGTGTAGATAGTACTTTTTCTTTCCTAAAGGATTTTTAAAAACAAAACTTGTCATTAAACATTGTCTCTCTTAAACCCTGACTCCATTTACTATAAATTGAGAAACCCGTTATATTTACAGAAGGAATGGGCATTCTTTGGAAAGCTTACTTTCAGTAGCTTAGCCACACAGTAGAATAAATACTACTTCAGGTCTTAGAAATTTCAGAGAGCTTGTCTAAATTCAGACATAATGTAAAATCCCTCCTTGTATCTCATTTGTGGTTCTTACAGATGACTGACTGGAAGGATTATAAACAACCCAGCACAGCTCCAGGCAAGTTATCGTATGAACCCACTCTGATGGATTAAGTACCACATTGCCACTTCCAATCAAGGACAGAGTGGGAGAGCAGCCGAGCATCTCACTCATGTTTGGGCCAAAGGCCATCATCTACCTCAGCTCAGCCACTGCAGCATCACAAAAGCCATTAGCTGAAGCGATGTGCCTTGGAGAGCAGGGCAGGAAGAGTTTTCTCAGCTCAGGACAGACCTTAGAGTGACACTATTCATGCAGTGCTCCTTACCAGTTGCTGATCAGCAGACCCCTAAAAATTGTCAAGTAGAGCTGTGGACCTGTATTTCAGTTTAATGACTACAGATGGGATTTCATTAGCTTTTGTGAGCACAGTCAAAACAGCCCACAGAGCCTCAGAGAGCCAGGAACTACGAGGTGAAAAAGAACTAACCTAGAAAAGAATTAACAGTTAAAGTGAGTATTTTTGCTTTAAGTGATACTACTCCTTTCCAAGAAGAGTAATATACTTTCAAGGACGCCATTCTCCATGGGACAACCCACAACTGCCTCAAGGTCTCCAAATATACAGATATAATATTACAGAACTCTGTGAAGCAAACACTAAAGCAATGACTTAGTTATATTTCATAAGCTAAACTGAAGATATATGGATGCAACTGCAATAAAAATCATAATACTTAAACAACCAAGGGAAATCCCAAAACATCAGAATGGCAATGGCAATTAAGTAAGTACTATCATAGAGCATAAAATAAAGTCTACAACTGTTAAAATATTAATTTCAGCATCTTAACTAAATCTGAATTTAGAGCATTGGTTTGCTGAGCCTTTTATGTATTTTCCACTGAATGCAGCAGTTCACTGCTTTCTGTTAAGCAACAGTACAGACCAAACCAGTTTAGCAGTTTGGTACATCTGTAATCAAGCAACGCTTGCACTCGTTTGTTCAAAACCTGAGAGCAATCACTTCTCTTTCTGAACTTTAAATAAAATTTATGTATTCAGACAAAATAAATACTGGTCTTAATCTATGCTGCAAAATTATACTATGTCTGAATTAAAGATTTCGACAACCATGTTAATAAAACACTGTGATTAATGTTCAGTGCACAGAACAAGCTCTGTATCTGGCTTTAATTACAGTGATGAATAAAAGTCAGACACAGGCATCGTCCCAGAGTATTCATGCATTATACTGTCCCATAGATACTGAAATAATGGAGTCTGATGCACTTTGATCTCTTAGATAAGCCTCCCACAGCTCTGAAACAGAAAGGGCAAGAGCACCCAACCTCATCCAATTCTGCAATGTTCGCACACTGAGTCATAAAAGATTTGTATCCCCACTACCAAGATGCATCTCATGGCAGTAAATACAGATAAATATTGCTCCATTTCCTTCTGGCTAGAGCTTGTATACAAATCATCAGGAGAGCCACACAGAGTGATAGTGGTGAGGACTACAGGGAAACCTTACAGTCTCTACAGAGCTATATATACTTGGACAGTACAAATGTCACAGATATATCTCTGGGGTATATTCTAGTCAAACTTTTTTTTTTTCTAAAGCAGTTTGTCCATGACAAAGATTAGAAACTGGCAGCATCTGGTAAATGTAATAGTTTTGATCATGGCTGCAGGATAGCCAATTCCTTGCTTTTGTCCAAACCAGCCCTGACTGACTGATTTTTTGCTTACAACTGGATAGTCACGCAGATTCACTGAATTTTATTAGTCATAAACCAGGCGTTTCCTTTTCCTTGATGCTTCTAGGACCTCTCCTAGCAGTCCAAACTCTACTGGCATATGGGTTAGCTACAATCCCAAGCTCTGGAAAACTCAGCATTGTCTGCCAGCTGAGACTTGTCTTTGACTGAGGACGAGGACCAATTCATGGGGCATTTGGCCTTGGAGTACAAGGACTTCTCTTCAACCTAGAAATACAACTGCCTCTAGAAATACGAATTACTCTATCTGAGTAAAAAGCAGACTAGAGTACACAGAGGGCACTCCACTGTCCAAAAAATACAACTGAGGGAAACAGGCTTCAGTATTGCGAGGATAATAGTCTGCACGTTCGTCACTGCATGCTGGCGCTAAGGGAGGAACTGAATTTCCTGAGTCACAGTTTCTCTCATTCTTCCAACAGCTTCAGTCCTCCCCCAGGCACCTCAGGTCTACATCATCCCTCGACTAAACCAGTGGCTAAAAACAGAGGCGGGATGAGAAGGCTCAAAAAGGAGCCCAGCCTTTGACAGAGGGTGCGTGTGCGCGCTCCCGCGCGAAGCAGAGCGCAGGCGTGAGCGCTGCGGCGGGTCAGCAGAAATGCCCGGTGCAATAAACCAGCTGGTTGTGATTTGGCTGACGCAACTGCGGTTGGAAGGACGGTCCTTTTATCTCCTCCTCCAGTTGCTGCACGCATCTGCTGTTTGTCCGTGTCACCGCGCGTGCATCGTGGCCCAGCAGCTTTTATGCCACCGGCATTCTGACTTTCTTCTTCGCTGATGAGAAACAGAGCGGTTGGCAGATTTCTATGGAGGGGCTGGTAAATAAAATAATCAACTCTGTAACTGTTTGGTCTCTTGGAAATTGTTTCATTAGTTCATAGGAAAGTCACGGTTGATTTGCTTTAGTCCATTCTACAGATCCTTATCTCTTCAAAACATAAAACTAGTTTGTTTTCTGTGGTTCAGAAACTGACTCCAGATGTACAGCCAGCAACAGCTGATCCCAGAAATGAAGCAGCGGTACATACGGGAAGCAGAGGAGCTTCCTAAATGCATGGTGGTCCTAGAGTTTGGGGAGGGCGGTATTGCATGTTTGGGTTGGCTTGCCCAAAAGAATGCACAATCTCCCAGCATAGCAAAGATTCATCATCCTGATTAGGCAAGATTTCTTATTACCATCTCCACAGCCCCTTCATTCCTAGTAATGGAGCATCTGGAACACAGGCTGCCAAATAAACGCTGAACTATCAGATTCCAAAACAGATTTTAGGAGACTTATCTACTGCCTTAAACAGATCTTCTGATGAAACTCCCTCTCTACAGCAGCAGGTTTGTCATAAATTTCTGCAGAGGTTCATTCTATAATGGAGGAATATTACTTTATTAAAATCAAATTACCATGGAACACTTTACAAACACGAATTAAATTACAAAGCATGCCTGCACTAAAGATAAACTTCATTACTTCTTTACTCCTCATTTTACAGTGAAGAAACTAAAGTGATCTGCTAAGGTTACAAACAGAAGACATTAAGCAAGGATGATGATGGCTTATGCTAGGGCTAGAGTGGGGTTTTTTGGTGGATTTTGTTTAGTTTTGGGGCTGGGGTTGTTTTTCGTTGAAGCGCAGTTTTGTCCAGCAAGCAGTTACACAACTCTAGCTCTGCTGAGACATGTCACTGCTATGGCTGCCCAAGAGGCTGGCAGAACAAGACAGCATCTTCTACAAATACACATCCTACCTTTAGAAACAAGGCACATCTTTGCTTCTGAGACCTTCACAATGTCAGGGCAAATTTCTCTTGTGGTCTAAATCGAGATCGAAGCTTGCTTTGCCTTTTAGAGTCAGAGCATGGTGACTCCAGCTTTTTCCCCTGAAAAGGTTCTATTCTAACTCAGCCATGACAACCCTAAAAATCTGCTCATTTTGTAATTCTTTGGTCTCTTAGAAACTGTTTCATTAGCTCACAGAAAAGTCATGGCTGATTTGCTTTAGTCTAGTCCACAGACCACTACTTCTTCAAAATACAAATACGTTTCTCTTCTTGTGTATATGGGGAGGCAAAAACAAGGATGAGCACAAAGACTGGAAGACACAAGTCTGTCATAAGCAAGTGGTGTTATTTTTGGTTTCTTGACTACAACCAGTTTGACTACAAACATTACCAGGGTCTGCAGAAGTGCTCATTAAGCTGAGCTTTCTTCCTTTGTTGAAGTGATGATCAGGGATACAGGAAGACAGGGACAGAACTGTACAGCATCTTGATCCAACTTAAGACACTTCTTGCAGAAATCCACGTAAAGCAGAAAGCAGTACTCTGTCAAATGTGATTATATTCTCTCCTTTTCAAAATCCCTCTTGGAAAATCTTCTAGACAGAATGGTTAGGAACAGATCTTTACCTACTGCCAGCTCAACAACAGTGAGTCTAGAAACTGACTCTAATTTTATAAGGTAGATGATAACACAGAGAACTTAAACTTCAGCATACTCTTCTCATTTCCTCTAGCCATGTCTAACACGTATTTTTAACCAAATGTAGTTTAAAATCTATTTTAAGCGAGTAAAAAAGTAAAATATTCAACAAATATTCATTAAAACAGTCTATGAATGGGTATTTTCAAGATTAAAGTTATCTAATTCTGTAATACCATCTGGTATCCTTTATTTTCACGTCTGCCTTCCTTTCTCTCTTCTCTCTCTGCCCCACCAGCTTTTTACACTAGCAAAATGGAAGACAGCATCAATCAACCAGCCTGGCAGGCTACACTGAAACCAGTATGCACTGAGACAGGAAACACAGGTGAACAGTTTGGGGCATTTCCTGTTGTCTAGAAAGGAAGTTTAGACTTAGCACCCTCAAGAAACTTTCCACCTAGGACTGATGACCAGCAATACAATTCTCTAGGCAGCTTGCTAAGTTCTTGCTGAGCCCTTGAAGGAGTAGGAAGTGTCGTGGCATATTGCGCATTTACCAAATAATCCTGAGTGTAATTACAGTGACTTTCATAATACATATATTTCATTATATCCCTACACTGATATTAAAAAAAATTATTATTATTGCTTTGCACATATAAATAATTTAGCAGACCTGCAGCACAAGACACGGAGCGTTAATGTGTTTTCTGAATGCAGGTGTGCAAATTGTATCCTAAATATTTAGGAGTGACTTTATCCCTTAGTGCTTGGCCTTTCACAGGTAGAAATATTATTCCAGAATACTACTACAGCACTTGTTCATTTCTGAGAATGAGTTATATAAGGGCGTTTAAGCAATCATATCCTTGACGAGAAGTACAAAACATCCCTGGCTTACTCTACCATTTCTTATTCATGCAGCAAACTCTCAACTTCAGCTCCTCCATCACTTTCTCTCCTCACTGAAGCTGATCTCCACCAGGGACTACTGCCAGAAGGCACCAGCCAGCAACACACTAACAAAGACACACTCTCCTTTGAAGCCCTTTGAAGTTTCCACCAGATTAAGGAACTGTGGACTGGAGTGGTATTTCAGTTCACGTCCACAAACGCAACTGTAATTCATACATGTCATCAGCAAGATGTGGAGGATAAGCAGAAAAAAGAGCAAGACCTGCACAGACAATTTTAAAATACACTCCTTTCACTTCTATGAACATAAACTTACAAGTGGGTTTGCTTTTTTTCATGGATATCTTTCTGTATGTAATGTTTTCCCATGCCATCTTTTCCCCTTTTATGCTGTTCCAACATACACTAACAGTTCCAGCTTCACACAACCACTCCATGTCAAGACTGTAACTTTACACTACCACAGTCTTGCTTCTTATACAATACACACAATCACGGACGATAAATCATCTCAGCTGGGGCCAAAGAGAATTTTTGTACAGATGTTTCTATAAATGGGTGCAACTCCTAGATCAGAATTAATCTGGCTTGCAACTTTTAATTATATTAATTACCATGCCTTTGAAAAGACAGCATCAGAACACCGATGTAACATATTACCTAAGTCGTGATGAGAGCATAACAAAAGCTTCTCTGTTGAGCAAAAGACAACCAATACATCCATCCACGGGGCAAGTTTCACACAGAAATGCAGTGGACTATTTCAAGGAAATTCTCTGACTGTTCAAACTGAGGACTTCTTCAGCCTCTCCAGAGCACTGTCATGACAGGCTGATGTGCCACCTCCCTGAATGGGGGACAGCTGGAATGAAGCACAACAAGACAGGTGGATGGGGACACATGTACAATGTGTTCAGGTGACACTCAGTTAACAGAGGAGGCACAGGGAGGCTATTGCAGTAACCTCAGTTACAGAGAAGCCATGAGACATCCCTAAATTGTGCTTTCAAAACCTGCTGTCCCCAACAGCTTTTGGAAGATTATGGGAGCACAGCACTGGGTTAAGCTCATGTTTGTGATCTCGTCTCATTTTGTGCCTACAGCCTAATCAAATGAGTATCCAGGCCAAAAGGTTTTAAATTAATCCCTCCAAATAAAAAAAAAAAAATCCACTAGATCCACTGAAGCATTTTATCTGAGCCTGTAAAACACAGGGAAGTACTGAGTACGGGGGGTGCTCTCTATCTCTTCAGGTAAAGGGTAAAAAAATATATTATGAATCTATCTGCCACATCAACATATCAAATGTGCTTTTATGAGTTTAGCATCAACACCAAGAACTTGTGCTTATCTCTCATGCTGTCAACTTATTAATTTAGCAAGTGCTAAACATTTTTTTAGAAGACTGCGGTGTATTTTGTCCACAGTTTTAGAAACTTCGGGAGAAAAGATGTAAAGCATCTACTTTACTGTGTAAAAATTTCAAAATGTAACAAACTGGTAAATTATTTCCTGCAGCTATTAGGGAACTATTTAAGAACACAAACCGGAGACAAGGATTAAGAAAAGGGACACATCTGTTCTGCAAAATAAAGCCTTTGAGAAGAACTACTAAAAGTAAGAGAAACTAGGAAAAAACATTAAACTTGTATGGAAAAACAGCAGAAGGCATATTGCCAACAGATGGTGAAGAACTCATACACTAAAAAGGAAAACAAACTTGAAAGCATACTCAATTTTGACAACTTGAGAAAAAATAAAACCAAAGCTAACTCTTTCCTAATCGCAGATTCACTGGTTAAAAATGGAGCTGCATGTTCTTAGAGCTTAGAAAAACAGTTGTAATTTCTGGGTTCTAAAATGGAGGCATTCAAAATTAGCAACCGTCTACGAAAATGCTGGTCCACTCTTGAAATCACTTCCTTTCCCCCCCACCACAAAAACACACTCTTTTTTTGGTGTGTTTTAATTATTTCCCATGTTAGCTGTTAAGCTCAATGCACTGGAAAATATCTGATGCTTTAATGGGCCACTTTATCATTAACTCAGACACCTGTTTAAAAAGATGCTTCCTCTCTGAGGCATTTCTGCTGTAGCTTATAACACATACTGCCACAGAAACCAAGAGACAGGTATTTGCAGAGCCTCTAAATAGAAGTTATTCCCTGTTATCCTGTGTATCCATACTGTCAGTCCAATCTTCTATCTCACTTTTGGAAGCAGGAATTTTACACAGCCAGTTCAACAGCACTCACTGATTAAAGAAATTTGACATGCAGTTCTGAAATTATTACTGGGGGTGCATTTTGCAGCTGGAAATCAGCAGCTAAATAAAAATCATGGCAGGAGGTGAAAAACTATTTTATATGTCAAAATAATACAGAAGTTAGTTACAAGAGACACAGAAGCCATCTTCTACAACTGTGTTTCTTCACCCAACAAGCCTCCTTTAGTCTGTAAACCCTGCAAGAGCTATTCAGGAAGTTGACACATCCTTGCTGCAAACCCAAGAGAAGCAAACATACCAGTTTTTAGTCCCTTCTAAACGATGTCCATTTTACAGCTGACTTTTCAGCAACTAGCTTTAAAACTGTTCACCTTCCAGTTTCTTGAGGCTTGCCACAAGCAAGTTTTCAAATTTGTTGTGTACTCTTCCTTCCTTTCATTCCTAATGTCTATGTATTATACACTAATTCTGGATAAGACACTGTAAAAGAATCAATTATCCAAAACAAGGACAAAACTCCTAAATTCCCATCTCTAACACTGAATCTAAGCTTGATTGTAAAGTAAAAAATGAGTGACCTATGGCTTGAAAGTAAAAATGAGTAAAAATGAGTGACCTATGGCTAGCACCACAGCAATCACGGAGCATCAGGAATTTTTCGTATTTGGAGTTTTTGCACATCTGGTAAACAGTAAACAATTTAAAAACATAAATCCCCTCAAACTCGAAGTGCATGAAACACTGCATAATACTGTAGGTATTCTTTTTTTCTTCTTTTTTTAAAAATCACTAACCATGGTGGTTCAAAATCTGTGGAAAGGGTACCTTTGGCTTTGACTGTGAGACACGAAAACTGCTAGGATCAGTGGAGGAGCTTTCAAGACAGCCAGCAATGTCTGAGACAGCAAGTGCCTGTGGGCTCATCACCTGATGCTACACAGCTCTATTCAAGTGAGGGAAGTTTTGCTATGAATACTTACTCGAGAGTAGACACCTGCAGGTTCATTTATTTTACTCTTTATCGTGTTCTCAGCCAACCATCCACACTTATGAACGAGTTCTTCATCAAGAAAAAATTTTAAAAACCTCTGATGACAGGAAGATTCATTACCTACACTGACATCCACACAAGAAGGCCTGCATAAGGCACAGGCTTGATTTGTGACTCTTACAAGAGCTAACATATTGTTTTCAAAGGGAGAAAAAACCCAAAAAACTCCATAAGTCTTCCTAGAATCACAGATATAAATGCAATAAACTGCACAAACTTTTATGCTGATTTGACAAAAATTCAATGCATTCCGAAACCTCATGGACAATTCAGGCGTAACTGAGAACCACATGAGCTTTAAAAAAAACTTATATCTGCCAGCAAGCACTTTTTATTCACTGGACTTCAGCAGAAGCAGTTCAGAAGAGAGAAGAAAAAATTCCTCACATCACAGAATTTATTCTAATATTCAGCACAAAACAAATAGGGACACACTGCCGAGACAACACCAGTGCAGCTTCAGGGCACCGGCAAGGGCTGCTACATGTCGGGCTTCTCTTCAGCACTTACGGGGCTCCTATCAGGGTGTAATTCTTGAACTTGCTGAAGTATCACGTCTGTCCGGCTAAATACTTCCTGCAATTTTGTTAATTATACATCAGGGTCTGCAACTACGGAGTGACTCCCATCCTAGAAAACGTACAGCTCCCGAGTCACCCCCCCCAGAATTTGTGTCTTGACTGTCGTTTCTATGGATTTCTCTGGAATGTGTGCTATTATCCCACACAGGAAAATACTTTTCAAAACTCGAACAGAATGTGCAGTTATATCACGGAATGGTTTTCATTTTTCAGTGCTGTAGACGGCTCGTTCGGGTCAATACACATTTCTGTAGGTGGAGATCAAAGGGAGCAGACAAGTGCAATCCCAAGTTCAGGTTCCCTCTCCGTGTCCATCCCTTCCAGGCGCTTTCACACCAACGCCATCCCCCCTCCACATCAGCGTTACCCTCCGCTGTCAGCAAAGCCATCAAAGCAAATACCCGGCCTTTCTCTTCTTTCTCCCTGATTCGTCACCAAGATGTAAATTAACAGATTCTCTCTGAGACAAGAAAAAAACCCCGAACAATGGGAAACACTTCCCCTCCCGTGCGACACAGGACGGAGGGAAACAAGATCCCCGGCGCTGGGGGAGCGAGTTACTGGGGATCAGATGCAGCTAAAAATACGGGTGCGGAGCGAGCGGGCCCGGACAAAGCCCGGGCAGGGCCCGCGGTCCCGTCCCGGGGCGTCCCCCGCGCCAGACGGTGATGTCACCGCCGGCGGCAACAAAGGACGCGGCCCCGGCCGGGCGGCCCCTGCCCTGCGCCTCCCGCCCGCCCGGAGCGGCCGGAGCGGCCGAGACAAAGCGCCTTCCCCCGCGCTACGTGCGGGCGGAAAGGGAGAGGTTCGGGCCGCCCAGCGCTGGAGGAAAGGCGGCGGGGAGACGACGGGGAGACGACGGCCCCGCTGCGCCGCGGTCCGGCCCCCGCCGGGGGAGAGCGGCCCCCGCGCCCCCCGCCGTGCCCCGGCACCCCCGCCCCGCTCCCTGCCCTACCTGATATGGCGGCGGCGGCTCCTGATCCGGCTCAGCCCCGTCCCCGTAGCTGGCTCGGTCCGACTGGGACTCGTGGAGCAGCGAGATGTCATCCGAGGTGGGGGACTTGAGGCAGTTCCCCATCTTCCCCCGGGGAGCGCGGCCCCCGCTCCGCCTCCCCCCGCGCCGGCGGCGGATCCGCGCCCTCAGCCTCCCCGCCGCAGCGCACAGCCCGCAGCCGCCCCGCCGGGGAGGCTCATGCCAGCCCCGGCCCTAAGCGGCTTAGCAGCACCGCTCGGCCGCCTCCCGCTCCGCTCCGCAGCCGCCCCGACCCCCGAGCCGGGGGGGCGGCAGGACGGGCCTCCCACCCCCCGTGGGGCAGCGGGCTCCAGAGGGTCTGCCCGCCCCGCGACAGCTCGGCGCGGTTCTGCTTCCCGGTCACCAGCTCCCTGCGCACTGGGCTCTGTCGCACGGGCCGCCCTGGCTCCTCCTCTCACCCCTCCCCGCCGGGCCCCGGGAGCAGCCGCGGGGCCCCCGCTCCGCTCCGCGCCCCCCGCCCGGCCCCGCGGCGGGGACAGCCCTGCCCGCCCCCGGCGGGACGAGGCGGGACGGGAGTGAGGGAACCCGGCCGCCCGCTGGGCTCCCCCGGCCCCAAAATGGTGGGAGCCGCTTCGCCCCGCCCCCGAGCGCGGTGTTTGTTTGTGTTCCGGCCATGGCGGAGCCAGCGGCCGCTCGGGCCCGGCGGGACGGGACAGGACGGGAAAACACGGGACGAGGCGGGGCGGCTCCTCCGTGGCGGCCGCGGGGACCCCCGCACCACCCGGCCCGCCCCGGCTGGGGGTGGGTTGTGCGAGGCCGAGGGACCTTCCCAAGGGTTCCCCCGCGAGTGGGTTCCCGGGCAGGGAATCCCTGTGCTGATCGCTGGCGTGACCCCAGTGGGCACAGGCCAGTGTAGGGACGGGGCACTGAGCCCCAGTGTGGAGCAAAACCAGCGGCTGTCACTTGTCTCGCTTTTGCGTTTCTAGAGGCTTTTCACGTGATTAGCAGATACTAATATAAACTATGTATTTAGCTCCTTTTCTTTCTGAAAAAACGTATTCACACTTGCACATAAATATAGGTAAGTACAGATAAATGCACGTTTCAGGAAAGCGAATGCCCCTACGTGACTGTTGGTTTGCCAGCCCTGACCCACACAGAGGGGAATGGTCCGTACAGGATGATCCTATAGATGTTCTTTCCAGCTTTATTGTCTGTGATGGTTCTTCAAAATCCCTCTTTGGCTTTCAGATCCATGCCATGGAAAATATTTTAAAATCCATTTTTTAAACTGAAGTATTTTTTAAAGTGAAGCAAATTTGGTGCAGACCAGCTGGAAAGTTCTGTCTGTAAAGCCGTGCAGTGTGGCTGCTTCTTATCAACAAGTTCTCTGCTGATACAGGTTGGCCCCGCTTTGCACCAGACCTCCTATCTGGGTCAGAGTATCTACTCACAGTGACAAGTTTGGCTCCACAATCTTTGCTGGTGGACGTCAGTCTGGGAACAGACTTTTTGCTGATTATCCATATAAGTTCTTTCTTGGAGATTTCATTTTCTTGCTGTTTAGGGAGTTTTGTTTTGCTGCTTATCAACAGATTAGCTAAACAACCACAGTGCAAAATCTGTCATTGCTGCCATTTATGGTGTTCAAACACAGTTTCAGGCTTTTCTAGGAAACTGAAACTGAAAATGGTGCAGGAATTGTGAGTGTTGCTCAAGATAAAGAAGCTTTGCAATGGCGCGTTGCTGCTGTAAATAATGACTGTTTTACTTGACTTGCTCATTTGTGTGTTTATCCTATGACTCTGCTGGCTTGGTTTAACAAAATTGGGCAAGCAGTTGTTGGAGAGGATTCAGCCTCACCCAGTCTTGGTTTCAAGGTTAAGGCAATGTCAGAACTGTTTGCTGTGAGAACCTGGTGGTGAAAATCCAGCGCTATTTTCAGTTGTATTTTCAGTTGGTATTTTCAGTTGTGCAGTGGCAACATTGGGAATGAGATTATGGGCAACTAGAAAGACTTCTTTATTTCAGATGACATTTCATATTTTGTTCTCTCTGTGAGGCTTTGGCCTGTGTCATTGGTGTAGCTCAGTGTAGACCACAGGCATGTGCCACACTGTGGCTTGGAGTCCTGATCTGAGGAGGTCCTGTGGGAGCATATGGTGCCTCCCTGCTGGCTGACATGCCGAGATTTCCTTTCTTTGGAAACCAGAGTGCAAACATGGGTCCTTGGTCTCATCATAATACACAGTCAGCACATAGATGGGATATGCTCTGGGTCCCGTGGTATAGACGTTGCATTTATTTACCTTGAGGCAGATCTCCAAAAGGAATAACTGCTAAACCCAGTTAAAACTTTCTCATTGGTAGGTACAGGGTGTTCACTTGAAATCTGGGCACATTTAAAAAATGAAGACTTGTTAAGTGCCAGAAGAGATCTCCTTTTCATGGCAGACTCACAGAGACCAAAGAGGAAGCAGCAGTTCACATTTGTCTTTGCAATACAACAGACTGCACCTGTGAGAGCTCTGACTACCAGTCATGCCTGGATTCTTGGAAGTAGGGATGGTTGAAGCCACTGGTTTTCTAGGCTGTTCACTCCTGTTATGTCAGGTAGGTTGTTAATAATGGCTTTGCATCACCAGTTCAAAAATTGTACAGCGGTCCAGAAAATGGAAAATGGAAACATTCTTGTGTTCACAAATGTTATTTTTAAATATCCCTGCGTATGCTATGGTGTGGCTGTCAGCCTTCTCCTTTTGATACCTTCTTTTGCAGGCTGGGGACAAGAAAGCAGCTGAAGAGCTTGTCAAGGTAGAGGTCAGTTGTCCTTATTGCTCAATAAGCAGTTGATGGGAGGCTTTTGTCCAGAGAACACATGAGATGTTTTCACCATTCCTTAGTTGAAGGAGATTGAACAGACCTGGCAGACTTCACTGTACCTGCTCTTTGTAGATAATACTGGTAAGCACAGAGGCTGTTCAGAGGGATCTGCTTTGTGGAAACAGATACAGATCCTTGCATGTGCAGAATAGTAGAGGTGACTGGACCAAACAGAGTATAGGCCAAACCAAAATAGATCCTGGTTTATGAGCTGTCCATGCTGCAGGAGGTCCTTGTTCCATACAGATTTGGAAGCTCACAAGTAGTCTGTATGGTCTCCTTTTTTTTTATTAGAGGATGTGATTTATGAGCACAGTTTCTTTGTTCTAGCGGAACCATGGGACAGTTTAACTGATTACTTCAGTTCTCTCTGGTTTTTACTTCCTCTCCTTAGTTTGGGGAACAAGTAGTTATCAGACTTGGTTTTCTAGAGCCTTAATATGACTCTACAGAGGAGGAAAGATTCATGTGGTGGGGAAGGGCTGCATAGATACTACACGTAGAAAAGATGAAGGCAAATACAAAAATTTGTGTCAAACTAATATCAACCTGGCAACCTAAGTCAATGAAACTTTTTCTCTTACAACAGTTGGCTGTAATCTGTTGTCAGAATAGAAATGAGGATAGTCTGAAATTTGCCAGTGTACAGAGTTCATGTTCTGGTACATCTCGATATGACAATGTCATGCATAGGTCAGTTGTAACCACTTTTTGGCAGCCAACGTCTTCTAAGTGAAATCTATTTTTCAAAACAAAATGGAAATTCAAGAAAAATGTTTTTAAAGCATGTAGGCAAAGTTTGTTTTATTTTGTAAGTTTTTGATATGAGGAGAGACAAGTTACATAATGCTGTATTCCTAAGGCTTGTATGAGCTAGCCAGAGATGAGGAACTGTCTTACTAAGAAATCCCTTTCGAGTTAAAAATCTAAAATCCACTGAGAACGTAAAACCCCAATAGTTTCTCTGCAAAATTGACATCATAAATTGCCTAATTTATAGATAAAAGGCCCTTTAATGACATCATTTTACATGATCCATGGTCATGTTATTGTTGGACAACATTTTGGATATATTTAATGTGTCATGCTCAGTAAAAGTTTTTGAAAGACCTTTTCTGTCCTCAGCATGGAAAAGTTTTTTCACTTCTTTTCCATCAAGCTTATTTTCCTGGCACTTATCGTCTCTTATTATGTCTTATCTTTCTTCTGGATAAGATTGTTTTCCCAATTCATATACAGAAGCCCAGTTAACTTCTGAGTGATTTCTCCATGCCATGGTACCCAGAGGTTCAGAGATAGCTCTGTTTGCTCGGGTAATGTTGGTGGGACACAGTACTATTTTAAAACCTTTTTCTGGAAAAAAAAAAAAAGACCTTGTATACCTCTGAAGAATGGAATTAAATTACATTCTTCTATTATATATGTGAATCAGATTATGGGAATGATGGAATTAATTTATCTTATTATAAAGAACATAACATCTTCTAAAATACACGATTGTTTCTAGTTTTGTTCATTTTAGCTGAACCATAGAACCATTTCTCAGTATATATTACAACTGTATATCGTTTTCTGCAGGAGAATGAATGCAGCTCTAGAAAGCAATTATGGAACTAATATATTTCCCTGAAATGCATGTTGTGATGCAGGATTTTGCTCATGTTTCTGAAAATTACTTAAACTTCTGCTTAAATTATCCTGGTATCACAAGTACCACTTAAATTAATTTATCCTGAAGATACTATCTTGGTAAGGATAAGTTTTCCATTACTGGCAAAAATAACTTGCCTTCCATAATAACTCTTTTCCCCAGATCCAGCATGTTTTTTTTCAGCAAGGAGTATAATGCCTAGCTATTCTGTGCAATGGGGCACCTACACTGTATGTCACAAAGAAGAAAAAGGACATGTATTTTGGCACTAAAAAAACCCAAACAACAAAGCAAACAGTCATCATAAAAAAGTAACCTCTTCAAACAAACCCTCTGTCACCCAGCTTCCTGGTGAATTTTGTGTAGGAGTTCATTTTCCTTTTTCTCTGTGTACCGTGTGTTACCACAGTCTCAACTTCAAGAATGATCAGAGACCTATAAAACATGATCTAAGAGGAAAGGCTGAAAGAATTGGGGTTGTTTAGTTTAAAGAAAATGAAAGTGTTGGGAAAAACAGTAATGATCTTCCAAAATGTAAAATGTTTCTCTGCAGAGAGAAGGAAAAAGTATTTGTTTATGTTCAGTGAGTCTAGGGCAAGAGGTGATGGAATTGGAGTAGGAGATTTAAGGTAGACATTAGGAAATTATTTCAAACTGCAAAAGTAGTTTGGCACTGAAAATGATTATCTGGGAATCTCGTTTACTGAAGGCTTTGAAAGGCCGATTAGGTCACGTGTGTCAGGAATGGTTTTAGTTGCAGTAGATTATATGGAGATAACCCCAAAAGGTTCCTGGCTAGTTTATAGTGTTTTGTTTCTCTCAGGTGATTTACAACAGATGCTTTAATGCTGTGTTGTTTTGATTCTCACTCTTTCTGCCCTTAGAAAATGCCAGTAAGAAAAAATTAGGTAAAAAATCAGGAAAATGGAATGGATAGTGACATTTCCAATAGCAGAATACTAAGAAATCACAGGCTCTGGAGGATAACTGTTGTGTTTGAGCCGGTGTGTGACTTGCTGACATGTCCTCCTGACAAGCTTTGGGACTCGAATACTGGGCTGGCATTCAACAAGTAGTGGATAGTCAATACACAGAAATCTGTGGTTTAACTAATCTTTTAAATTTTAATTTATTTTTAGATTTTATTTGAAGTGTTGGTCTTTCTTCACTTTTTGCTGTGTGTAAGTACTTCCTGAACCTGCAAGGAGCGAGCTCTAGCCAGAGTTCACCAGTGGCCAGTTTGTTAGTCATCAGGTACCGTCACTGCAGCTTCAGGGATATTCTGCCCAAGGTGTGGGAAAAGATAGATATTTGAAGTAGCAGGTCTAAAAGCCAGAATTACCTCAATTGCTGAGGGGTATGAAGTTGAACATGATATTGTTTCATCCGAATTCAACATTTATCTTTGAGAATTTTTATTCCTCACAAGGCCTTGAGGTTGCCGCAGCAGTAAGGTAGTACCCAAAATTCTTGTATCTCTTTGAAGCAGAATTGGAGAATTTATCCCTTGTCCAAGTTGAATATATATTTTGCTGCACAACTTAAAACACCTCTTGTTCACCTTCTCCTAAGTCTTCCTGTTTCTCTGATTTTCACCATTTTTCCTGTAACCTAAAATCTTTGTTTTCTACTGGTAGGTAGCTATAGGTCTTCTGCAATAACAGAGTGATCAAATGATGCATGGAAGGATTCATGAGAACCTATGAAGTGTGACCCTCTGGCAGACAACTCTGTCCAGTCCAAGATCATCTACATCTTCATCATTCCTTGACAGAAAACCGTTGAAACTGTTTGGATACTGAATGATGGCTACAGGTACTGTGTTCTAATCCCTTCCAGTTTCACATTTTCTCCTCATATGTAAGCTTGCTACAAGTCAAACTCTTCATTATGTGTCCTGTTGGTATTGTTACAGAAGTTTTAGATCCCTGAAGACTGTTATGGTGCTTTGTTTCAGTCTTTCCTTATGGATCATGATTTCTAAATCTCCCATATGTTTCAAGAGTCCTGCAGACTCTTTCTTTGGTCCACTTTTCCAGTAAGTGTGGCATCCCAAGTTGGACAGAGTGCTCCAGTTAAAACCTCAGCACTGAGTAAAGAGAGTATTATTTAGTGTGTGCAAAAAGGCCATTTATCAAACTTAGTGTCCTTCCTTTTTCATAACACATCATTGACTGCAGTTTGGAGAGCCTGTCACTCCCTATCCTTCTCTGTGTAATTCCTGCCTACTCAGATTTTCTTATTTTATGCCTCTCCAGATGATTATTCTGAAGGGTGCTGTTTTGCACTTCCTGTTGAAAGTCTGGTCTGTGACAGCTTAGGCAGCTGAATTGCAGCAGACAAGTTACTGGAGACTGAACAGAAGGAATGTGAGAAGGAACCATTGAAGATTTTGTACTAAAAGTATTAGGTGATTGTGAATGACTGCCTCTGGGAAATCAGCTTTACCTTCTGGCCAGAAATGTTTCTTCTTCCTAACATTCAGTTTCATTTTTTATTAGTCTGTGTGGGTACAGCCTCCTCTGGGAGGGACAGGGTAGAAATTTGTACCAGTGTTTGCTTTTGCATGCCCAAACACTTCTGTGGTTTGATGGAATACTGTCTTTCCTGCAAAAAATTCTAGAAAACAACTACATCATGCAGAAAACAGGAATGATCATAGATTAAGTCTGCGTGATGTCTCTAATACTATGAGAAGGAATACAAGAAGGTAATTGTACAATCTCTTAGTCTGTCCTGGTTTTGGTTGGGAGATTCCTATAAGACATTAAAATCTTGATTGTTTACTTACATGACAAAAGAGGAAAGAGGCTTTTTTTTTTTGTTTAGAGAAACAAATCACATACTGTTTAAATAAACACTTCCCACACAGTGAAACAAGACAGCTGAAGGCAATGTAAGTCTACTGCTATTTTTTTAATGTTTCAAAATTTTTGTGTCTAATAATATTTTTCTTTTAATTTATTTTGAAGGGCATGCCTACAGTTAGTTAACAGCAAACTGTTCCCTCTTTCAGTTTATAGGAAGTTTATAGAAATTACACACTCTGTGGAGCTACTTTCTCTAACTTTCATTTGGGAGTGTTATCATCTTAACAGAGGACTTGCACACTGTTTTAGAAATTCAACTGTTAGGCTATATATTGACTTAGAAAACATCTCAAAGCCACATGCACTTCATTTGGTATTTTAGTCTGTGTACAGTTCCACAAAACCTCATGTAGGTGTAGGTGACCACACAGAATCTGTGCCAGCCACAGACTGATTGTAATGTGCATATTGCCTCTGACTTATAAACTGTACACCAGTGCAGTGCAAGGGTTAGGGACAAGATAAAATCACTTGCTGCTGTTTTGATTTCCTGAAGGATTGTCATTTTTACACAAGAAATGAGGAGTGCAGTTCCTTTTTTGGGGACCATTCCTGTGCCAAAATTTGAAAATATGTTCTTGTCAACTGTGATGCCATTCATAGCTTTTACATCCGAATCTTAAATTTGGATACAAAGATCTCTGTTGTAGAAGCCCCATCTTGTGGACAACCAATCAATGACTACTTCAGCACAACAGATTTGAAATACTTAGGAAATCTGAAGATATTTTGGTGGTCTTTGCAATAAACAGGAGAGTCTTCATATTTCTGGACAATATGGAAACTTCACTCACAAGTAGAAATCAGCATATGCTTTTTGAAGGCTATTTCCACAGGAACAAAGCATGAATTACAGAGAGGTGAAAAATAGGGATGGAAACAAGGATATTGTCCCCAGAACTCAGTATGATTCAGCTAAAACACTAACAAGCCTGAATCCTGCCTTGAACTCACAGAATTGTGTCCTGTAGTATTTGTGTAGCATAAATGAGCCTTTGGGTAGCAAAATCATATAAAGGCAGAAAGGCATTCTTTGAAAAAAATTGTAGAGAGAGAAAAAAATAGCAAAGCATGAATGAAAGCTGAATCTGGAAACCTTGGAAATATCCTTGAGGAGATAGTTTGTTCCGGCACAAAGTAATGGAAAAGGTCAACCAGCTCCAGACTCAATGAGCCAACATACTTGGTAGGCAGAGTGTTAGGGAGGTAAAAAGAGTGTGAAAACAAGCCTTGTTTTCAAGTTTCAGTATGACATTAAACATCTTTTTGTCACTCTGAAGATACAGTTTTCTGTTTCTTCTATATGAAGAAAACAGGAACCTATATGATAGTTTTCCATTTAGTAATTAGGGCTGTAATGAAGTAGCCAGAAATTGTGGCGACATCTAGGGAAGGGTTGGGAGAAGTGCCTCACTGATGAAACACCTCCAGCTGAAAATGCAACCACTTCTGTGAAGGCAATGTACCCAGGGAATGTTGGTTGGAGTGGCTTACTTGGAAAGGATGAAGAGAGTAAAAAGGATTAAGGCGTTTGAATAGGGTGCTGTACCAGCCCTTTGTTGGGAGGAGAACAAAGGTTGCTATTCCTACAAGTGGATGTCTGACTAAGCATGGGGATCAAAAAGAGACAAAAGTTTGTGATCTGGACATGACAAAGCCAGGAAATAATTTCCTACTTCTTACCAATAATAGTCTGAATTTTGTTACTTAAAATTATCTGTAGAAGTGAATGCACATCTGCCACGTTAGACTTCAAATTTAAAATAACTGTTTACTTCATATTGAAATGAAATACTTAGATTTTCATCCTTCAGTAGTCTGGGAATTTTATAAAGACAACTCTTTTTTAACATATATAGATCAAAAAAAGTCACTACTTAGTCACTGTTAGTCACTGTTCCTAATAAATTAACAGATAAAATTATGAATGCATATTACCAACATATTATTAAAAATTTACAGAAACATCTGTGGATGCTGAGGAGTTTCTGACTGACTCCCTTTGTTTCTCATAGCAATCCAAAGCCTCTTTTGGAATAGAATTCTACATTTTTGGTGAAGGGCATCTTTGAGGAATTGTGTGAGCTAGGGCAAAACCTTTGAGAAAAATGCATATTCCCAGCTTTTACCGCAGTCTGCTCCTTAGGGAAGAGAATATTAGAACTTCTGCAATACAGAGGACTAAAATTTTACCTCAGAGCAAATTCTGGTGGGACCAGCATGTGCAGTCAAAATCAAAATCTTTTTTAGTGTGTAGCCATGAAAGGAGTTTTACATCTCCTTTCCATGGAAGTTGTTTCTTCCTCGAGAGACAGGGAACAGCAGAGGGTAGTTCACCCCTCAAGGGAAGAGCATATGAAGTGGGAACAGCTACTTAGAATTCCCTGCACTTAAATAATGAAGCACAAACAATTCAACTATAGGAGTACAGACAGATATTAGTATGGTGTGAAATCTAGAGGAGAAGCTGTAGCCTGGGAAAAGAAAATGAATATGTAAAGCTTGTAATAAAGTGGTGTTGGAAAGCAAGGATTTATTCCAGTGAGGGAATAATGATTGCTCAGAATCCCTGCTCCACCAAGTGAGTTCCTTGTAGTACAGAGACAGGACAAGCTTTGGTATGAAGGACAAACCAATTGCCTTATTCTGAGCAGAAGGCTCTAGAAAAAGCCAGTGTTAGTAAAGGCAGAAGTCTCTGGAGGAGTATAAGACAAGGGCAAATATTCAGTGATACTTTTTGTAGTGGATTGTATTAGAAATTATAGTTGTTTGTATATGCCTATATGAAGAGGAGACTGATTACATCATGAAGAGTAATCTGTTGTACAGCTAATATGTAGGATAAAATGTTCAGTTGCAGTGTATCATAAAGAGAGGGGTTAATTGCTGAAAGTTGCAGAGTAATATGAATCTCTTGTACTAATAGATTTTATCAAGAAAATACAGCAGGACTGGAAACTCCAAATTTAAGTGTACACCTGCAGTAATCCACTGTCAGAAGAATTGTGTAGGTGTATAAAATTGATTTGAAAGGGAATGAAGAGGTGTGACTTGTGAATTGCTACTTTTTAAAGATAAAAAATTAGTACACAAGTAGGTCATGTTAAAAAAAGAAAGTAACTTTTCATCCTTATCTCCTTATTATGCACATTTTTAAGGTGTTTTCTTTTGTTGCCTCTAGCCTTTCTGCTATTTTAAATATTCTCATATTAAAGTTTTATTGATATAAAAATGTTAAAAGATATAGTAATAATACTGATATATCAAGTCATTTAGCATTAAAAAAGATGAATTTTCAGTGGCCTTTTGAAAACAAGGCTTGATGTGTTATGTAATTACAAAATATATGCAGTTGAACCTTGAGCACTTGTGTTTGTAATGTATGAAAGTCTTCTTTTAAAGCTGTGTCTGCTTTGTGTCCCTTCCTCTTCCAGCCCAGTCCCTTCCTCTGGAGCTGTGGTGTGTTGTAATCCCATTGTATTGGTCACCAGCATAGGATCCACTTCCCCAGGGATGGATCCCTGTCCTTGAGCCTTAACAGATCAGTGAGGTAAGGAGAAGGAAAGGTCCCTGCCATCATCAAAGACAACCCCAGACTCTTCCGAGCCTTGTCCAAAAGCTTCAGTAATTTACAGTTCCTTATGGTAAGACACTTTTTCTGGTATTAACGTCATGAGCATTTTAAAATGTTATCAGGCAATAATTACTATCACAACTTTTAATTCTGTGTTTCTGTTTCAAATTTTCCTCAGTTCAATCAGAACCAAAAGTTAATGCCCGTTGGCTAATTTCCAGTGCATGCCTCCACAGAACAACTGCTGCCTTTAACTGGTGGAGAGATCAAGGCTTGAACTGACAAAAGACATCTGTATTTTGGAAAACAAATTAATGTTTATGTTTTAATTTATAAGTTCCTGGCTCTTTTATGGTTCCTTTTATGGTTTTTCAAGTAATGTCTCTTTGGATCCCTAGCTGATGGAGAGTCAAAATGGAAAAGGCCCATGAGAGAATTATCACAATAGAACATCTGGTCTGCATTGGAAAAAGCTGAGAAAGATATTCAACATCTCTGAGACCAAGAGGCAGCTATGAGGCAGTTTGAAAGTCAGTCTATGAAAAATCGTGCAGGTTGTGGCCACCTGGGCCAATCTAGTGTTGTTCTGGGAAGAGCTACTCTGCTTCCTTGCATCTGAATTTTAATGTCACTTCAGCACGGATATGTGAGAGCTGGGAGTGGTATGAAAGGTGTTTGCTTTTCATAATGTTAATCTGAGTCCCAGCATTGTCCTAATTATATTGTGGGTTTTTGCCAGTCTCCTAAGTTTTCTTTTGAGCATGTAGGCTGGAGTCAAAAGGCTTTCCCAGGGTTTTGGCATAGCTTTATAGGAAAATGGATGGAAATTACTTTGTATATTTTTGGAAGAATATTTTGCATCCTGCTTTAAACTGTTCCAGAAGGTAAAAGGACGTTAGCTAGACTGTGTATTGGCTCGTGTACTGGTGTGTCACTAATGGCAAGGAGTTTTGCTTTACCTAATTGTTCCTGTTTTCTGCAGCCACAGACTATGAGAAATGCAAAGAAATAATGGGCCAACCAGGGCAATAAAGGCACTACTGGATTCAGAGGGAGCAAACTCCTTCCACCACATGAAACTTTCGTCTTTTAAGTCATCATAGCTCATGCAGAACAGAAACAATTTGACATGTATAACAAGAAACACTGCAATTGTTTGCCAAACAAAGACTTATACTGCAGATGGAAGAACTGATGAAAATTGTTTATAGATGGGGAACTTAATGTAGATTTTTCAAGAACAAGGTTGCTCTCTTCCTTGCCAAGACAAACAACAAATCTAATAGAAGTTTTATTTCTTTAGGCTGCCTGAGGACCCACTGGAAAATCTATGGACTTTTCTCCACAGCAAATTTGTCTATCGTCAATACGTAAGTGGATTGTCCACAGTTACACTGTGGCAGCTGCAGAGGAAGTGGAAGGTTCTCAGGAATACATTAGGGAGAACTGGATTTTTGGCTTCTGATATAGTGTGGAGCGCCTTTGGAAACTGTGGAAGTTTATGAGCTGGATGTTACTGCTACAAAAGGTTATCTATGAGTTAAACATAATAGTAATTAATCTGCTATCTTTAGATCCTAACACTAACAACATGATGAAATTGAGAATTCCTATTCTTTAGAATTGCAGTTTTCCAGGATGCCTTCATTCCTATGAAGATGCCCTGATCTGCACTTAGTTATCAGTGTTACCTTTAGCAATCTGTGCACAGATGTTTTTACAAGGCACTATGTAGGCATCCCAAACAACTGGTTTTAATGGGCCAGTTATTTAGGAAAAGCATGTAATGAGAACATAAATACAACCCCTGATACTGACATAAAACATGTATTAGGAGAGTAATATAGTTTGTATTGCCCTGATAGATAGCAGACTCTGGAAATATAAAACTTGTCATGTCATTAAAATTCTGTTATATCTGTAAACATATATGTCTTAGAAAAGAGGGCCCACAGCATCCAGGACTGCTTTAGGAAAAGTATTGCCAGGAGATCAAAGGAGGTGATTATTCTCCTTTACTCAGCACTGGTGAGACTTCAGTGGAAGTGCTGTGCCCAGCTCTGGGCTCCCCACAAGAGGAAGGACATGGACATACTGGAGTGAGGGCAGGAAAGAGCCATGAAGATGATTAAGAGGAGCACCTGTCATGTGGCTGCCTTGAGGGATTTTGAAGTTGAAGATACCCAAAACCCAACTGGGTGAGCTCCTGAGCAGCCTGCTCTGGGTGATTCTGCTTTGTGTTGGACTGTTTTGGACTGGATGATCTCCAGAGGTGCTTCCACACTGTGAATATTTGAAGCACTTTGGTTATGTCTTTTCAGCATTTTAGCTGGAACTCAACTATGTAGGAATCCTAAAGAGAGCAAAGGCTGTGACCCTAGAAATCCATCCAGATGGCCGAGGCCCAGAAAAGGCATAATGAGAGCTGCTAAGTATTTTGAATGTCTCATCAGAGTGATATTTCACTTAAAAATACAAATATAGACATGACTTGGGTCTTAATGACACTGAATACCCATAATGTTCTCTCACTTCAGCTGGACTGCAGATGGTAACAACCTCTCTCTATCTGAGCACACATATTTTAGTTTAATCTTGCTCTGTAGAATCTTATCACGTACTTTACTCTAGAAATTAATATTTGGAGCTTTATGGTGCAGAATTTATTTGTTGATTTGTTCCACAGTTTCTTTCCTTACTAGTACTGATATTAATAAATTAAAATGTATTTTGACATATTCAGTAATAAGCTCATACTATGTCTCAAGGAGTTGAGAATATCATAATTTGAGCAAGGTAAAATCAAAATATGTATTGCATTGCATATTCTATGGCACTTAGTTTGTAACTATTCTTACAGCACCTTCAGAATAAGAACAAAGATTAAATTCAAAAAAGGCTTTTAAAATTTTTAAAACAACAAGATTTATGTGGAAAGGCAAAGATAATGTAAGAAGATTCACCTGTGGTTTTTCATCATGAAAATACCAACAAACTAACTTGCAGTATTGAGAATTCCCAGATCTTCCTCCTTTTGAAAACACTTTGTCTTTCATGTTGCCTCTAAGAATAAAAAGGAAAGCACACTGGAAAACAACAAAATGAGAAATGTTGCACAAGGAATTAGGAGATAAATAGATTATAAAGCATTTTATTTGATTTTGGGTTTGCACTTCAGCAATTGAAACAGTAAGTAAATAACCTGTTTCTTTATCAGTACATGGAGTCACATTGAGACTGACAGACCAAGACATAAATGTATAAATAGCATCTCTGATAATTATTAGAAGATGTCAAATTTTGCTATGGATGAGCCCATCCCAAAACCACAAAATTAAGACTTCAGACAAAAATAACACATGAAGGTCAAATACACTTAGTCATAAGTTGCTGTCTTCTGCCACCACTTTTCCCTGACTTAATGCTTTTACAGCATATCTCCTCTGATTCAGGCTCCTCTGTAGTCTCTGCGTGGGACTGGGGGTTTGGCAGGGACAGTATTACTTTAAATTGACACCTCTAGCAGCAGTTCCTACTTGTACTGTTTTCCTTTTATAAATGTATAACCTATTTCATCTATCAAAGCCTGACTTAGCTCCAAGTCACCCGTTTCTCAGGGAAATTAAATCTAATGTCTAATAAGCATAGAAGCTTATGCAATTTTCATTCCCTGAAAAAAAAAGTATTAAATAACATAATAATATTACCTTGTCTTCTGATAGCTAGAGACTTGTGCACTTTGTTTTTCTGTAGACCAGACTGGTTCTGCATTTGGGCTCAAGGAGGCCAGATTTATCCATCCCTTTTTGCAGGCTTTCTGAATGTCACCTCAAAATTCTCCTCTTGTTAAAGGACCCCCTGAAACTTTCATGTGTAAGGTTTGATCCCTTTCTCCACTTCTCCCTGTGGTAGGAGCCCCCCCTGTTCCCCCACACAAGGGCTGTGTACCCCGTGGTCTTACCCTGGGGATTCTGGCTGCTTTCTTACTCATTCTCTCCCTCACAGGATTTTCTCCAGCCTGACCAAATTTCTGCCTGTTCCATCCCATTTTCTATTAATACCCACCATGGTTCTGTGTCAGTGGGTGCAACATTTGGAAATGCAGAAATCTGCCTCTAAACCGTGTAGATTAGCAACATAATTTCAGGGGTTTGCCTCCTGCATGTGTCAGTTCAATAAGTGGGTTTATAGGGAATAATTTTAAACTGTTGCAGCCCTCCAAAACCGCTTCTTTCGCTTCTGCAATACATAAAATGACATAAGGTCACTGATGCTGGGGAAATTGGTTTCCTGGATGATATACTAATTCAGCAAGAAATCAGTTCTTGCAGAAACCCAAAGAAAATTATTTTAATATAGTGCCATGCTACTTTGTTGACTTTTAGGAAAAAGATAATTAAAATATTCGAGGGAGTTCCAAGTCTCTGGAGAAAATACCATTATGGAGATATAAAGCTATTTTTGCCTCACAGCTTATTAGCTTCTTTCCTAAAAGCAAATCAGCTGAATGTGATGGGCACAAAAATAACATTTACATGTGCTCAAAAAAATAAGAAAGAAGATACTTTTATAAACTGAGTTCAATATAAGAATAGACTTGGTTCAGTCTCTTCTGTGTCACTCACCCTGTGTTTACAGTAACTGCTCCTGCAATTTTCTGGATGAAAACTTCCATCCAGATACATCCAAGGCCATTAATAAGTCTGCACTATGCATCTGATTGCAATGGGGAATAGAATTACATTGATGCTGCCTAAGGAGAAACAGAATCTCTGCACTCAGTGTGAATAAGGAGTAGCCAATGCCTTGTTTTTTCAGAAATAAATAATTAAATTAAATTGAAAACAACAGCCAATCTATAAGAATAATCACTAAGAGTTTGAAAGCCCTGTATTTTTTCCTAACAGTGCACTTATAGTAGGCTATTACTGAGTACAAAAAGTAAAATAACTGTAATATTTACTGTATGGATATCCCAAGGGAAAAAAACTTAGTAGCATAAGCTGTTTCATCTTTTTAGATGTACAGCAGATAGAGTGTTCATAACAGGAACACCCTGTTACCTCAACTGTGAAAGGTTCTGGGAATCTAATGACCAAGAGACTGGAATTTAAATTTATTTTTGTTCGGTTTGTATTTCAGTGAGCATTTGAAAGACCCACCAGTTTATCTTTGTCAGAGATTATTTTTCTTTTGGCTTAGCTTAGACACCAATCTCACTGTTGAGTTTACATTTATGGAGCAGGACCCAAGGTTTTCTCCATGTGTTCAGCATTATGATTCTGACTTTGCAGATCTCATTGCTTGGGATAGTTGCAAAAGTCATGTCTGCTTATACAGCAGCAACGGAACTGGGGTTCACATGCTGCTGGTTAGTCAATTGAGAAGGAACAAAATTAGTTTTGAAGGCTGCCACTTTTCTTGGCTGATGTGCAGAAGAGTTGGTAAAAGCTGCAAAGACAACTGAGTACCCTGATGACAGTATTTATTATACATTTTATTCATAAGTGGATTTTTAGAAATTATTTACTCTGTTATTTTACTCTGCTTTAGCAAATCATGTGTGACTGTAGTTGTTTTTCCACAATGCCTGTTTTAGTTGTTTTCATTGCCATTTGTTCTCACTCCATGTAGTACCGTCCACAAGGTGGTGCCACAGCTAAGAAGTTAGCAATAAATAAGACAAATACAATTTGCTAATTCTACCTGCTTTTTACAACTAACTAAAGTAGCCGCACCTTTAAAGAATTAATAATTATTTCATAAGCATAGTATCACAGGTTTGCAAGTTTTTATTTTAAACCCCTTGTGTGAGCAGAGATGGCTCTGCCGGCTGAGTGAGAGCAGCACCCACAGACCTGTGTCCATCCCAGATCATGTACAAAAATGAAAAGACAGCTCAGGGTTAAGCAGACAGACTGATGAAGAGCTGTGTGTGTTCAGGCAGGGTTATCCATGCTGTGCCCCATGGATGTGTCCTATATATATGTAGATCACTTCAGCAATACCCCAGCAATCAGCCCAAATACTGACAAGCAGAATAGTTCATCTGCAGCTTCAGCTTCCATGCACTTACCCTGGTGTGGCTGTGGCACATCAGACCCTAATTTTCCAAGTTTTTCTACAGCCAAGCTCCCTGTCTTATGATAATGTACAGTTGACTTAATTCCAAAGGGGTATGAAGCGCTTACAGAGGGCCCTGCTGTGAGAGCAGCTGGGTTAATGTATACAGGTAAATTCAGCAGTATTTTTCCTTCAATCATAGTTAAAAAGGCAGCCATCCCAAACTGTGTTTAGCACAAGTGATCAAGTTTATGAGCATCTTTCAACACAAGATCAGACTAGAAAAAGTAAAAGGCAATAACAGGTAACGTAAGATGTGAAATGTACCACCTAGTAGAGAAAAGGCAGTAAAACTTACAGGAAAAATTCGTTTTAATGGATCTGAATGACTGCAGTGTTTTATAGCAGGCCTGTATGTCCCTGAAGAGCTGAAGTGCAGAAGGCCTTGGTCATTTCTCCCTGAATGTGTGTGTCAGTTCTTCAGCTACTCTTGGCCACAAGGCTGTGGTTGCTTCTTGCACACCTGCCCTGCTCCCCTCAGTGCAATACAGGTATGCATGTTAATACAAGATATACCCTCTGTGAGCTTCTCCAGTGGATAAATTAAGTTGTTTATTCATCACATTATTTTGTACCAAAAGCAGGAAGAAAAGGGGATAATTTAAAATACCTTTCAGGCAAACACTGCACTGATTGTTACTTCCAGCTAGAATCTCTCTTTGGTATGGTAGACCTGTATCAGAACAAGAAGAATAACAGTGTTTGCATAATATGTTTCTGCATATTGCTATATTATTATTTTAAAACATACTAAAATTCTAGTGGGTTGTAAGAGGAAAGATGGTTATATATACTCCTGAGTATTTACCATATACTCAGGAAAGATGGTTTGTCCCCCAGTTATAATGCAGAATGAGAGTTAGAGTCCAGTTCTTATTTAGTCCAGTTCTAAAAGTTGTCAAATAACACAACTGACACCTCCTTTTTTTTTTGTTTTGTTTTTTTTTAAGGATCACATCTATAAATTTTATCTTAAAGTGCTTTACAGTATTTTAAAACTTTGTATTACTTTTAACATCTGTTTGGAAAAGTCAGAATCAGAGAACTAACTAAAAATATAAAGTCACTGAACAGGTGAACTAGATTTAATTTCTGAGTCTATCCAGTTAGTTTGGACTAACTGAATCACAACAGAGACATTGTCAGAGTATTCCTGTAAGATTGTTCTGAGTGTATGGCTGCAATGAAAATGACATATTTCTGGTTTAGTTTGGACTTTGTTTTTAGTTTGACTTTGTAAAATTGCTTTCAAAAATGTTTATTTTTCAGATATTTTACATAGAGAAGAAATTATGCTCTATTCTGAAGGGAATGACAGAGCATCTGAGATCATACATTTAAGTCTCTACTTTATATAAACCCCAGGTATGCATTATTTTAGTAATTTAACAACTGAACTGAGATCCAAAACACTTTCCCTTGCAATACTTATAATGATTTTTGCACCCTTTCTGGAAATCCCGTAAATATTTTTAAAATATCAAAACCTGTTTTTCCTCTAAACCTGGTTTTCTGGTTTCCCGTTTAGGCAATCATGAACAAAACATGCTTCAGCTCTGTTGTCTATGCCTAGATCTTACTAGAGGGAGGTAACTTCCAGTACTGTAAGTTCGGAGTCAGCCTGAGCAGGGCTCCGAAATCATCCTGCAGATGCACAGCGTTAACCGGAAACAATTCAGAGTGGCAGTGGTATCCTGCAGGATGTGTGCGACGCCTTCAGCTGTGTGTTGATTTACACGGGGCCACATTATAGATTATACATTCTGGTAATTGTGGTATTGTTATTGCTGGGCTATATCTAAGCACAGGAAACACATATAAGCACATTTGAAGTGATAACATCCACTCCTGTTTAAAGGGCAATATTTTATTCTCATACGTAATACAGCATTTGCAATAATATAGACAATTTCCTAACTGGTACATAGAAGACTTTCAGGAGAAAAACCTGATTCATTGTGGGAGGCCCATAACCAGCATTTACAAAGAAATCCACATCAACTTTTATTCACTTTAATTTTATTTTTTTCAGTATGGACATTATTCCGAGATCAAGAAGGAGACAATACATTGCCATCTGAAAGCACAAGAAAGATCAAAATAAGTTTTCAATGTGTCACCGAAACCACAGTGCTAGGTTTCTGTTAAGGAGAATGAGTAATACCATTCTAGCTGTGAAGAATGCTGTGAGTGGGTAATAATTCCATCTAACTGATAGGGCAGATTTTCTGCAAGAAAATAAATTATCCCAACTAAAATCTTGCCCTATTTCTTCAGCTCAGTAAGAAAGTCCATTCACCATCCCCATTTAGCTGCTTGTCTAACATTAGGATATCCTCCATCCAACATTCCCAACCCAGTCTTGCAATTCAGGAACAGATTGGCTCCAACTCTGGCCTGGACCATAGCTAAATCTATATCCATGCTTGTAATACTGTTGCAGATCAATAATACGATGCTATACTGTATAAATTGGTTTGTTGAAATGATAGTTATGAATGAAGTTCTAAACAGACACTGCAACATATAATAAAGGACTAACCTACTGACAGTTCTAATGGGACTGTGATTAACACATACACAAAATAGCCCAAAGCCCAATGACTTGCTTCATGATTTCATGAAAAACTTTTTATTGTTTTCTATCTGTATTATTTAACATTAAAAATACATTTGTCTTTATAAATTTATATAAATGCTACTGATCTGATATTTTTGTGCTGACAGTCTAACACTGAACAAAAGTATAGTTTTGTCAGACCTCATATGCACAAAAATTGTTGATGCCTTGTAATATGCCTTTGCATTCTGGCAGCCTCTTCATAATATTCTTTTGGAAGTGTCACCTGCTTAGGTAAGCTTTGATTTACAAGAAATTATTAAGAAATGTTTAATTTTAATTATGATCTTTACTATTTACCTGAATAGGAATCTCTGTCCTTAGTTTAAACTTCTAATATCCTGTTTAACAAAGAAACAGCTTCAATCGTACTAAAAGTACTTAATGTTAAGAAAGTTTTCACAGTTGGTTGCTGGGATTAGGGCTTTAAAAACAAAGGTCAGGTGAAGATGCCTTCTTGGAATACACTAGGATACAAGCCTCTATTTTTGTTTGTAGTTCATAAATCTACGTATTACATAAACCAGTAATAACTTTAATATAATTAAATGTATTTGTATTTGTGTGAGTGACTGGAGTTGAACAGCACACCTACATGGCTGCAGCATATGTGAATCTTCCTGCAGTACATTCTGGTGTTGGCTTCCATTAGACAGTAAGAAATGTTGCCTGCAAAAATCTCTCACAACTTGAGACTAATGTCTGTCTTCTTCACATGGGAAATGTATTTCATCACTCCCTCACATGACATCGAATTCAGGTCTGTGGAAATGAAAATACCAGGCTCTGCACACCATAGGATTTGTAATTAGCTTGAGATATCCAGAGAAAATTCTGTAAGTTACTTTATTTTGCCTTGTCTCAAATCTGTCTGATTTTGTTTGAGTTTATGAGTAATTTTTGGTGGAAATGTCTATGTTGCAATTGAAATGCTCTAACAAGTCCTCATCACTAAAATGCACTGAGTTCTGTTACTTCTGAGGAGCCATGTGGAGTCCTGGAGTCCTTGTGGCTGCTGGGGAACTCAGGAGCTTCCTGGTCTCACTTGAGCCATATGACAGAACCCCAAAAACAACTGTGATGTCTTTAGGTCTTAAATATTTGGTTTAAATGTCTAAAAGGTAAGAGTTTCTTAAGCATCCTGAGGCACGAGAGTTAACAGATCAGCCTGAGCCATGCCTCTTGCATTTACTTCTTCAATAAAGTTGTCAGGATGCTGCCCAACCAGGCTGCCAGATGTGCTCTCCACGTTTAGGGTAAGTAATCACTTGGTCCTGGGATCTTCTGCACAAGCTATGCCTGAACCCACTGCAGTTATTTTAGGTGACACACTAAAGTGGTCAGCATAAACTGAGAAGACTTTGTCCAGCACTTTGTCAGCATGCCAGAAGAAATTCCTTGGGATTCAGAGTCTAAGATTTCATTTCAGTTAATTGTCAGGATGATGAATATTATTTATTCCACACTAAGGCTTATTTTAATCCAAAACACAGATAGATAGTGTCAATGCAGGCAAAATGATAGTTCTTCCTGCACAGAAGCCCATCTAGATATAATCCAGTTTGCTCCCCTGTCTCTAAATTTGAAGGACAACAGGAATGGAGACTGCAGCTGGCCTGAGATTCCCTTGCACTTGAACCTGATCTAATTAGGCAAGTCTATTTTTTCACAAAATAAAACCTTTATAGACAACAATATGGTGAACTGAAAACTCCTCAAAGTTGTTAAATTCTGTCTAGTTTGGAAAAGGAGCTGTATCAGGCCGATGCTCAGTGAGGCAATGGAGCCCAGTGGGCAGAGTGCTGGACAGGGATTGAGAAATCTGGGTTCTTTTCCAAAATCTCCTGACTTTTAAATGACCTTGAGCTGTCACTTCTCTGTGCTTTGGATTCACTGCCTGTATGAGTAGGATAATAATGCTCACAATGGTTTCAGAGTTGCTGAAGGAAGGATCTACATGAACACAACACTTCGTGCACTACCCTGAGCTAGATGCAGCTGTGGTTAGAGGTGGCCAGGATTTGGTCAATGCCTCGTGTATTCCAGAAAATCTGGGAAACTTTGATTGTTACACAGCTTGCTTTCAGTTATCGGTCAAAACACATTTTTATGTTAAAGGTCTTTCTTATCTTTCACACCATTACAAAATATCTCCAGAAAATTTCATATTATTTACTTACGCATTAATACTCACAGTTCATATCCCTGTTACTGGGAACTGCAGAGTGCCTCTCAGGATCATACAAATGATAACTTAACATAGATAATGTGGTTTTGACCTAAAAAAGAGAAGTGTTTTGCAATGTTATATTTAACATATCTGGGGGAAAAAAATTATCAGTTTATGTTATAAGGTAATTGAATTGGGCTTTTAGTTTGAAACATTCTCTTTGAAACTAAAAAAAAATTTTTTTTTTAATTGTCATTTTAGATCAATGTCTTGATTTCACACATTTTGGATTAATATACAACTACAAGCTCTGTGCACAAAAAAAGAACAGTCTACTTTCAAAACTGCTGAATGCTTTGACCTCAAGGGCATAGAAACTGTTGACTCATTGTTTTTACTGCATATAATATTAGTCCTTTGTCACATCCAGGGAATGACATCATCTTCTTCATTGTTAGCAGCAGGTTTGAATAACAGAAAAAGTGCAGCATTAGTTGTCTGCTGTGTTTGTTCTTAATAAATGAATGGATATCTGGTACCAAGACTCAGATTAGGATTTTTGAGTAACATTTAGAACAAGCTTGTGCCCAAACCCTGCAAAGAGCTTTGCTTCTGGCCACCATCTGCAGGGCAGTCAAGCTGGCAGGAGCCCGGAGCCTGCAGAGGGAACGTAGCTGATGGTTCTGGCTTCTTGAAAGTGGTAAGAGGAGTCGGGAAAGGAAGAGATTAAGCACAGAATGAAACAGATCTGTTCTTCAAGGTCATTTTAGTAAAAGGAGTCCCTGCACTTCTGTGAATCATACTTCTGTGAAATCTAAAATCATGAAAAGTAATTATCGGAAAATAAGTCATCTCTAGGACATGCAAACAAAATGGGAACTAATTATCTTGAAAATGCACCAGAACAAGTATTTCATCTATTCCAAATTTGTATTCATGTTTATTAGTCTTCTACTCCCTATAACTAAAATGTCTATGTCCTAATCTCAAAGAGTAATTCCCTATCAGAAGTATTTGGTTACTCCTGCCTGCTTCATGGAAGAAGGATACATCATTATGATTACTAACCAGGCTGATGGAGGTCTTCTTTAAGGTCATACACCACCTTCTATAAGGTTCTTCAGAATTTTTTCATGGCAGAGAAAATTTTAAGTGTTGCTTCCTGAACAATAAACATTTCTAGTGGAAAAGAATTTACTCAGGGAGAGAGTCCTCGAGAGTCTGATCAAATATCAAATTCTACCTAATCCATTGCCAATTGCCTTTATGTTTTCCCAGAAAAATGTGATGTCTTTAACTATAAAATTATACCTTTGTGGTTCCAAAAATATTTGTCCTGAAGATAAGTTCCTGTGTTGAGAGAATGAATCAAACTGGACTTTGAAAAGCTAAAATCCATAGAGCTGTGAGAGAAGCACTGAGGCAGCAGGCTGGGAAAGCTGGAGGTCATGGGTTAAGGATCCAGGATTGTTGGATCACAGAGGTCCACATACCAAGAGTAGACGCAGACAAGGGCTACACACAAGGAAATATTTTCTAGAATGCCAGAACTAAAAAAGAATAAACAAGCCATGCTGTAAAAGATCAAAATCAGACCTTGTTGACTTGGAAGCAAGAGGTCTGATGTACTGGCCTCTTCAGAACAGACATAACTGTACTTGTGCAGGTAGGGAGAGCTGCCTTGCACGTAGGCTTGAGCAGATGCATCTATTTCAATTCCTATCCCAAATGTATATTGCAAATTTCAGACTTATCTGTTATGAGAAGTAAGAAATGTTACACTTTTTTTCTACATATTTCATATGCTTTTGCCATATGAAGTCTTTCCTCAGTCTTCTGTTCCAGTCTGTGGGTCACCTTCAATCAACATTTCAAAAAGTCTCAAGTAGCATGAATTTTGGTGAGGCCAAATCACTTGATTTTCCCTTACCCTGTTTAGAAGAGGCTTTACTTGGATAAAAGCAATAGTGCCAGCCATTTCCCTTCATCCTTTAAAATTACTGGCCACCTCTAAAGAACTTGGCCTCTCTTTTATGTCACTTTCTGACAACTCATTTGAGTTGAACAGGTTGCTGTGGCCAAATTAAATGCTTGGGAAATGGACCATACAATTAATTTGCAATAGTAAGTTGTCTCAGCATCATTTCTCTTCCTCTCAAGGGGAATGCTGGCTCAAGCAAAAGAAAAGATTAACGTAATAAAAATATTCTAAAGACATCCTGTTAATTGTCCCAAGCTCAGATGGTATTGTCTATTCTTCTGTTGTGCATAGCCAGCAAACAGTGTAAAATCCAGAATTCCTTCCTACAATGAAAGCAGAGCCTTCAGTGCTACAGGATAATCCCTGCCTTTCTGGAAAGCAGATGAAAATGTGGTGTGGCAGAGCTTTGCTTTGGGTTTCAGAGGTGAGCTCAAATTTGCTCCATTGATGAATATAATAATAGGACTTTTTAATTTAGATACATCAGCAACTTTAACCAAGAGAATAAAGATTTATGGAAAAAAGGAAAATTGCAAACAAAGTAAGAGCAAATTTTGGGAAAAGAAGGAAAATTTTTTCCCTGAATATGCAAAAGAGATTTCCCATGTTTGTTTAGGGACAGAAAACACTCAAGGTTTTAAATTCAGCCAAAATAAAGGCTTTCATTTACAATCACATTTGCAGTGTTGACCTTGAATATCACATTCGGTGACAGCAAATCTCATAGGAAAAGTTAATATATCAAATAAAACTCAGAAATATTCACAAGTGACTGAGTGAAGCAAAGCTGTCAGAAGAGTTAAATGAAAGAAGACTCTGTAATTCTCTCCTTGCTCTAAAATGTCATTTCCTCAAAAAGGACAAAGTCTGATTTTTGCTTATATGAAAATAGTCATAAAATATGTAAGAAAACACAGAATGTTGTTTGCTTCAGTTCCTGTAAACTAATCAGGCTGAATGATGAGTCTTCCTGTAACTCGGAGCACTTTTGAATACTATGCATGAAACTGTGTTCCTCCCCTCATAAACAGCTCGAGCCTTGCCTATGTATCAGTGTAAAAAAATAAGTATTGACTTATTCACAAATTACTTTTTAGGCACTGGATTCCCAGAAATATATTTGTATAACAGCATCTAGAAGCAAATGAATGTGTTAATAACCAGGTTTTCTTTCATTTTATGGCCTTAAAGACACTTTGATCTTCTAAAATTATGTTTGTCTTTTTGAAAAGCGAACTTTTATCTCAGCTCTGGTGCTCGTTTCCTTATCTCTTCTTCTGAAATAAATTTTTGACATGAATTCAGTATGCCCCATTTCATTTTATTTCAGACAGCCAAGTGAGATGTTTCTAAATATTTTATCAAACAGATAGGTTCCCTACAGGATGCTAACTTGTTCTCCTATTTTTACTTTTTTATGTATCTTTCCAAAATGAAATATTTTGGACATGGTACAGTTTGTTCACATGTCAGATATGGATTTTTTAATTCTGTCTTTCTGCAGAACAGTAAGAAGAGAAAATAAATCAGATGTTTTATCTGATTGTACTTTGATCAGGTTTTTCTGTATTCTCAAAAAGAACAGCATGGAGCTTCACTTGCTGCACAAAAAAGCACTTTTAGTTTTGAAAATATTTTAAAACATCTCAGGAAAGCCAGACCCAACACCTAGGTTAGAGTTCTACTCATCTTAAAAAAAGACTCCATTGCTTTACCATGGTCATGTTTGACCATTTAGGATCTCCTGGTATTTATTATCCACTACATGAATTGGGAAAAACTTCTTAGTAGGAGCCAAAATGTGGGCAGAATTTCACCTGCCGTAATATTTGCTATCACTCTCCATGACTGACATGACTGGATAATGAAAAATGGCTGCAATTGTGCTTCTGATACATCTTGATATGTGGCAACCTAGGAAATACTGACACTGTGTGTGACACAGGTGGGAGAGGTTTTCGTGTCTTCACATCAGGGAATTTTGCTGGTTTTGAAGTAAAAATGAAAATTTAAAAATGTTAGTGATTAAGTTCATGGTGGCCATGGAAGTCTAAAGGTTGTGGGAGGGCTTGTGGTTTTTAACAGACAAGGCAGAAAAGGTTTTGGGCAAACAGCAAAGTGGTCTGCCTTCCTTGTGTGATACACTTGCTGTAGGCAGAAGATGTTGCAGATGTGTTCTGGACATTTAAGTAATCCAAGAAAACAGTAGGACTAAAAATCCAAAAGTTTCCAACTCCTTTATTAGCTTCTCAAATTATACTGCAAAGATCCAGAGCCTAGACCTCTGGGAAACCTCTGAGGAAAAGTCTGAGGAAGACATTCTTCAAAATAATTTACCATTTAGTTTCCTTGGTATAGCATAAACTAGATATAGCTGTTCTGGCTCCCTTCAGTCCTTCTATTTATAAAAGGTACCCAATTCCATATAAACCTTTTTGAAACATTTGGGAGACTTCTCAGTACTCCAAGGGAGATGCTGTTCTCAATATTTACGATGTGTACCCAAACTGATTTCTCTCTTTTAGTGTCTCCAGTGCAAAATCATTACATTGTCAGAAATAAACCAAGTCTAACTTGTGGGGGGGAAAGAAACTGGATTCCATCGTGTGTTTCATATTATACCATTATGAAAATGGTATATTAAATTCAAATACTTCAATTGTACCATTAGATGTTGTCATTATGTGGCTTGCTAATTGATAGGTTATTCAAATGAACATTATAATTTTAGACTTCTTAGAAGCATCCATATGAGGAATTTCCAAACATCAGAAGAGTAAACGGGGTGCTAGGAAGGAAAAACATGTACTGAGAATATTTCCTAATGCATGTCACTGAAAAATCATTACATAACTGCCGTGTGCATTCCAGGACTTGGTGCAGGCTATTTTTAATACCCGGTATGAAAGAACTTCCTGCTACTTTTTCTCTTTGAAAGCTGCTTTGTGGTTCATTAGATCGTGTTGTCAGGCCAATTTTTCTGCTATCCTTAAACCTCATTTTTATCTCCTTAAAAAAAAAAAGAAGGTGAAACTGTATAAGATGGAAGAAGGTGCTGAGCATAAAATACCTTTAAGAGTAGGGTATGTTGTGTAAGTGTTGCAGTGGTCCCAGAACTAAGCACTGCCAGCTCAGGCTTAATATTAAACCCCAAAAGAAATCTAAATATGTTAAATACATACACATTTAAGAAAAGCAAAAGAACTTCTATGCCAAGCAACAGCACCTAGCAAGAATTTTGAACTTTCTGTTTATGATATTTTTAAAATTAATTTCATACTGTTCTCCAGTGTTATCACAGGTCACCATTTTGACCATGATTTGTATAACCATGACCATTAACATGAAGCATTTTGCTTAAATGCAACCAAACTTCTTCAAACATGGGCTGTGCAAGACATTTCAGAATATTTTAACTGCACAGAAAGTTTACACCATTAGTGTAGCTTTGCTGTTAAAATCCTGGACAAACAGACTGATAGAGATGAAATGGCTGGGGGGGCACCATTTTCACCTCCTCTGACCTCCTGCAAAACAAAGGCCACGGGACTTCCTGAATTAATTTCTTTTCGAACTAGAACATATCTTTTGGGTAAACATACAGTAGAGTGACAGACAACTCACTAAATCTGCTAGAAGTATTTAGAAGTATTAATTTTATAGACAAAAAAATGTTTGTACTTGCAAATCAACAGACATTTCATTGGATATTAGAAAGTTTCTGTGACTCTCTTAATTCCATCCACAGCAGAGAAATGGGATGACAGTTTTCAATGCCAAATAGCACTGGGTGGTAATTGCTGTAACTCTGGCTGTGAACCTGCTCTGGAAGGCTCTGGCAGGGAGGCAGCAGAGCGTGTCAGTCAGATGACTGACACAGGTAATGCCCTCAGTTGCCCTGCCAGCCGCTCCAACAGCCATCACTGCTGCCATGGAACGGAGGTTTCAACATCTGGAGCAGTTCCTGAGCTGCCTTAGTGTTCAGTTTGGTGTACGAAGGCAAACAGTCAACTCTGAGACATGTGGAGCTCTTCTGGGGGCTGTTAGGTTGTTCTCTCCCTGGGGCTTGTGATGGTAAACTGCACAAACGAGGGTGTGGGAACAAGGGTAGCTGCTCTGCTCCGTGGGTTTAATCCATCAGCGCATGCAGAGCAGAGTCAGGGCATTTAAGAACCCCAAAGCTAACTAAATATTTGGACTTCCCTTTCTGTTGCTTTGATTCTCCCACCGGAAGCAATTCCTTTCCCCCCTTCCCTCTGCTGTCTCTGTAAAGTTTCATCTTCACAGAATACTTTTGGATCATTTATTTCTGCACTTCTGTAGATCTTTCAAGTTTCTGTTGCCAAAGAAACTGGTCCAGCACTCAGTCCCAGTGCTCCCAGTCTCAATCGAGCACACTCCTCCCTCTCCCTCTTCACATCAGAGCAGTCTGGATTTATTTTCCTTTAACTTTTATTTTCAGAGGAAATATCTTCACCCAAAAATGTGAAATCTGACTATATTCTGCTTATTTCAACATAGTTTTTAGTACAAAATTCATTACAGGTCACTTAAAAGTCTTCCACATTTAGGCCTTGTCCAGTGTTTCATAATAACACCTTGTTTTCAGTTGCTTGTCACTGTTTGGGCTGGTATTCTCCAAGCCAAGCATCTGCCTCAGGTTTAATTTTTGGCAGTTGCTAGCTAAACCACTGTAGTAATTCTCAAGAACAAGGTTAAAAAAATATTTTGCCCATATTAAAAAATAATCATCTGGTTGCTTCATTCAGAAGTGTCGGTATCCCCATTACAGTAGGAATTTGAAATGGAACACCATCACTGGTCTAGTTTCACCCATGTACCTTTTAAGCAGCAACTTGGAATTTGGCAGCACCATCGCTGTGGTTTCACAGATGTGCATCCAAATGCAAAAAAGTTATAAGACTCCATAAGTTATAAGACTCCGTAAAATTTCAGTTTGTGCATGATCAGTTAAGAATTGTTCGCTTTTGGCAGCTAAATTTTCCAAAGACCATCCCGTGCTGATGGATCCTGCTGTGTGTTCCTTGGCTGCATGGCCTGCAGGCACCATGAGCTGCTTTTTCGGGGAGCAGCCAGGTATGGTCTGTGCCTGACCACACAGGATTCCTCTGCAGCTTCCCCTCCTCCTTCCCCAAGAGATCACTGCCTCTGAGATCTGGGTGTCCCTTCTGTGTGCTTTTCTCCTGCTGCTGCTGAGGCAGAGAGAAAAGAAGGATGGGTCACAAAGATGGAAGAGTTTGGGAGGAGGCCTGGGACCAGCAGAGGATGGGAGTGAACACAAAGCAAAGAAGAAGGAGATGAAGGCAGTAGATTCCAGGGAGACAACTATTACTGACTAATGCTAGGAATTCTCCTAAGGCATCATATACAGAAATCAGTTGTGGAAGCAGTTCTGCATGGCTAGAGGCAAAAAAGAAGATTATACATATTTACACAAAGAGATTCTGCTAGGCAATGGGAAAGGGTATGGTATATTGGGTAAGGAGGTTAATAAGCATGACAGAGATAGAAATAAAATACCAGAGGAAATAACTAAGAAAAAATAAGAGGGTGCAGATGAAGGAAAAGAAAATAATGTGCAGATGAAGGAAAGGAAACTAGGAGATGAAAATAGAGTATGAAGTGTGTAAGAAAGCAGGAGCCAGGGAATGGAGAGATGTATAAACAAACTGTGGAAGAGAAAGAGCTGGGAGTTACCTGAAAACAGCACAAAGGAGAAGGAGAAGGCAGGAGCCAGGCAGAAGGAAAGTTACTTGAGAGCATCAAGGGAGAGAAAGAGTGTGAGTGCAGACAACTCTGAGAAGAGACTGATTTTTTAAGTCAGACATCAGTGCTAATTGTGATTTATCTCTAATGGTATAGGAATAGGAATCAGGTATGACTAGCATCAATGGCCACACTTTCTTTTTTCTTGTTAGAGATCTTCTTTATCAAATATTCTGGATCTCTTGAGCCAGAGCCCCAGAGTTAAGGTGACCGAATGTCATTATCTGTTTATTTTTCAGACTTCCTCTCTCTGATTTTATTAACAAACATTCAAGTGCCTAAAGTACAATATGCTGCTCTTTTAACCACAGTAAAAAGTATCTCTGCAAAATACGTTTGAAAATAATTTTGAAATTATAGGTAGGGCTGCCAGCAATGTCTCTCACTAGCAGAGCAAAGCAAAGCCCCACGTTCGCCTCAGTGGCCTTTTCACTGTGGGTGTTTGTCATCTAAGAGGGCTTGTACTGTCCCCACAGTAATTAGGCTTGCTTCATCACAAGGGTGAGCAGCACTGCCTTGGCAATTTTATCTCCCACCACCTAGGAACACCACCTGGAGAGTGGGTGTGCTGGGTGGCTTCTGCTGCCCACGGGCAGAGCAGAGGTGGAGGTCAGTGAGCAGGAGCCAGGGAGGGGGTCCTGCCCCCTGGTACTGCTGGAGCTGCAGAGACACCAGTTACACTCCTCCAGTGGCAAAGCAGGGGGAAACACTGAAAATTGCCCCTAGCATGATGATTCAGCTTGGAAGCATCTACCATTTATAAGAAAATCCAATTTTTTTAATATAAATGACAAATGCTTACCCACAACCAGCATGTTTGGTCTGTCATGTTCTCTGTCAGCTGAAGGCAAGCTTTGCAGAGCTGAGCTGCTTTACTTTCCTTTTGAGAATGAAAGTAGCACTGCTGCCAGAAGATTGAGTTGTTGGTGTGTATCAGGTGATAGGAAAAATTACTCTGAAACTGCACATGGTCTGACATACTTTCATATATATATATATTTGGGAGCTGCAAGTGTTGATTTGCTGTCTATGTATCTGTTTGTCATACTGATAGCTTAAAACCACAAATTACATTCCTAATAACAACTCTTAGGGGTAAGGCTGCTGTTACTACTTGGTACCTCCTAAAGATTAAACAGAACCATTGCTTCTTCAGGCAGGTCTGTCTTCAAATTCTGACCTACGTCCCAGCTAAAAATGTGTTCAATCTTTTCTTAATTTGTAATAGATACTTGCGTACATTACAAAACCATCTTGCAATTTGGCAAATTAAGTTGTCTGTGGTTAGCTCTGGAATTATAGAGACATTGCAGTGCACTCAGAATTGCATAATGAGGTTCCCCAGACTTTCCTTACTCGAGTGAGTAACAGTAATCTTTATCTCTAGCATCAGATTCATCCCATTTTTGAGAAAAGAATTAGTATCAAATATATGATGGGCATGTTATGCCTTGTGGCTGCAATGTTGTTTCAATTAACTTCTCTGAATATACCACAATGAAAAGTGTCAGCTTTTTGCCTCAGAGGCCTATAATTAGATTAAATGAATACTGTTAATTATCTACTACCTTCTTTACACAAAACAGTATGTTTCCATAAATTAAAATACTTGTACAGGAAGGAAATTGTTGTTCACTCCAATACGTGCATACAGTGCTGGATTGTGAATACTGTGACTGTATCACAGTGTAGCACAGCTCTTTGTCTGCAGCCCTTATTTTACAGGAGCTAAAACAAATTACAACTGAAAAATCCACAGATATCACTCTATTTAAAGCGTATATGTTGGTGCAAGAAAGTGATATTACTAAATGCTGCAGTGCTTATGAAACAAATATACTTTTCTCTTTAACAGATGTTGTCTATAAAATTCCCTTAGAGAGATTAAATACAGCTTTGTTTGTATACCTACAGTCACACCCTCAAGGACTATGGCATGTACAGAGAGAAAACTGCTTTTTTCTAGCAGAGTGTACTTCTCCTTTCAGAAAATTAAAAAAAATCCGTTCTGTAGGAAGTATTTACAAGTAACAGCTCCATTTCCAGGCATGTGCATATTCCAGCTAATGTTGACTGAAAATCTTCTCTGCCTGTTCTCCAGCATTATTAGATACAAGCAGAAGTTCCTGACCGATCAATACACTCCCATCCTGGAATGCCTGATTTGGAAGTGCAGATTTTCAAATGGTGGTACATCACCTCTGGGGCAACATATCTGAAGCAGAAAGCACTCTTTTTGATTTGACAAAGTGTATCCAAATGTCCCTATTTCCATCAGAATAGATGTTAATAACTTCAGGCCTGAATATTCGATCCTCCCTCACCAGAAAATTACAATTAACTTTAGCAGAAGCCCTTATTTTGGCCTGCAGTATACTCTGCATATAAATGTGAGCTGTACTCAGGATTGCTCTTGTGTTCCATTAAGGTCAAATCCTGAAAAGCTTTTGAATACTCAGTGTTTCTACAGGACATTGCATTTTATTGTGGTTTGTGTTGCACGAGTATCTTTTCCTTTAAATGTTCATTAGCTCCATGTTTAAAAGTGTTCATTAAAATATCATTGTGCTGGTAATAATCTTAATACTGAGGAGTGAAGAGGGTTGTGTTGCAATATAAATGCTGTCCCGTTTCCTGCTCTCAGGGTGTAACGGGAGAAAGAAAGACCATCTTGATAGGCACTATCTGCTGAAGGAAAACTGTCACCAGGAGCTGTGAATTGCCTTTAACCTTTTAGTGGCTACACTGTGAAGAAAATGTTTCAGGCTTCCTATCCGGAATTAGGCTTTTGTAATTTAAAATACTCAAAAATGCTAGTGGCCCCTATAATTACAGCTACAAATATCAGAAAACAGTTACAGAGGAACAAAGAAATGCAACTGGAAACATGGTTCAGTGGTCTTGTACTTCCCTGAAAAGCTGATTATACTTTTGGCTGATTCAGTTTCTTTCAGAGGGAATTTACTCTTTCTGGCAGTGTGAGTCTCAGCAGCACTGGTTGCACTAACGGCACAAAATCCATCTGGGGATGAGGAAATTAGCTTGGGGTCCTGTGTGTGTCAAACTGAATTTTGCCACAGAGCTCTAGATTTTGGTTTTTAGCCCTTCAGTGCCCCTCGTTTAGTCAGATTCAGAAGCCATTTTAACACTAGTTTAAAAATAGAGCCATTTCATTTGTACTTTTGCAGGTGCCTTGCCCAATTCCCTGCTTTCCGTGCATGACTTATCTTTTAGGATAAGCACTAATGAAAGGTCAAGGTTATTCTGAAGTATCCAACATAGGAGAGTTCTCTTCCTCCTAGATCCTTAAGCTGAACTTCGCACAATTACAACCGATACTGTGCTGAAAGGTAATTCTAACGAGGGGAAAGTACAAAATGACAAGCAGAAACCTCTGGCACTGTATAATGTCCCTGGTGATTTGCACTTAGTGCTTCTTCAAAACGCAGAAGCCATTTTACCACTCAGAGCCACGGCAGAAGTGAATTATTATTTTTTTTCCGAGTGAGGTTCTGTAAATTAGGTCTGCAGAGCAAGGCTTGACACATCTGGCTCTCAGAAATGTGCCGTGTACTTTACCTCCGAAGATAATTTCCTCGCCTCTGTGACACAGAAACCAAGAAGCGTGGATTTTTCCTCCCCCCTCTTTCGCCCGCCCGATTTTCAGATGTAACACAAGGTCATGAAAGCCTCCAGCTTGGGGATACCTTGCCACCCATTTTTTAAAGGAAACTTGGGGACAAACCTGCTTGGTTTTGCCTTCTACATGGGCTCTGCGCTGGGAGAAGATGCTTCTGCATCTCTGGACGCGGTGCTGGGGGAGGAGAGCCCGGCGCTGCAGCGGGAGCCCCGCCGCCGCCCGGCAGCGGCCGCAAAGATGTGTCACAAACATCCCCCTGGCAAGATGTGGGTCCCTTCTGTGTACTCACTGCGGCTGCGAAGGCACCGGGGTTATCCTGAGGAGACTCCAGTCCCGGCTGCGGGGAGAGGGAGGGAGGAAAGGGAGGGAAAAAGAGAAGAGAGGATAAAAAAAAAAAAAAAAAAAAAAAAAAAAAAAAAGGGAAGAAAAAGAAGGAAAAAAAAAAAAAAGGCGCAGTGCAAGTTGCGGGCGGGAGGCGCGGGGGTGTCCCGGCGCCCCGCAGCCCCGCAGCGCTGCGCGGCCGCCCCGGGCCTGGCGGCGGGGGCCGGGGCGAAGCGGAGCGGCGGCGGCGGCGGCGGAGCCCGCGGAGGAAACTAAATAAATAAAATCAGACTGTTATTTAAGGCGCGTAAATTTAAAATTATTTGGACAGGAAGAGCAAGGGGAGCGGAGCCGCAGGAGCCAAACTAACGGTTTCGGAGCCCGGCGCGCCCCCCCCCCCCCCCCGGCCCCTCCTCCGGGGGGTTTTTCTTCCCCCCCCCCCCCCCCCCCACCCCAACCCCCGCCATGCACAGTATAACAGACGCCACAAGTAAATGCAGAAGCTTTCCTCCCCTCGCGGTTTTTTTTTCGAGGGAATTTCAGCCCTTTAGTCAGGAGATAATAATGTTTGGCTGCTTCTGGCTGCTTCGGCGGGCTGCCCAGTGAATTCCCAGGTACATTTGTGGAGAAGACCTTTTTCTTTTTTTAAAAAACTAAAAAGGGGTAGTTTTCTATTGTGTTAACTCTTTCTTCATGTGAACAATGCAATGGCACTTCCTACAGAGCTAATATCTTACCCCACCATGGAATAAAGCATTGATTCCATTTTTTTTCCCACAGTGAAAGCTGGAAAGAAACTATTTTCCTGTACTTAAATGTGCAGTCGCTTATTGCACTGGAGATTGAGCTGAATTCACCTTCAAATACCTTCTCATTTTCTCTCCCCTGGGTAAGGGCACGGCAGTGCCTGGGTTAGCCCTGCACCTCTCCTCCTCTCACCCCAGCACCCACAGACCGTGTATTTCACCCTCCCACGGTGCTGCTGCTGGAGATAAAACTCTCTTCGTTCCCTGTAGGATCCCTTTAGGATCTGCCCCTTTCCGAAAGGAATTCAGCAGCCCCCGCCGTTGTGCCGAGGATAATTTAGAAACAAAGGTCAAGTGTAACAGCTTTGCTCATCCGTGTAACCGAAATAGGGGAGAGGGCTCTTGCCCCACAGTTGTGTCCTCATGCAGCCTGGTCACTCTGAATCCTGGTACAGCTACATTTTATGCTCTGTTTCTTCACATTTTTCTGTGCTTGCTGTATTTGTTTCTATTTATACCTCTCATCTCGATACTACACTGTTTATTGCCGATTCCAGGGCTGCTGCCGGGCGATCTCTGCTCCTGCCTAGAGACTTACTTTGCAGTTGGTTTATGTCTCAATAAACGCTCTCAAAAATCTTTAATTCCATCTTACATGCTGCAGTTTTGCATCTCCGGGTAAATATTATTGTCGACATTCTCACAAATACGTGAATTTGTGAAACTGGACTTTCTGATGCTGCCAAACTACTTTAAGAAACCCACAAAAGTAATTTCTTAAACTACATCGGATATTACAATCCTTTTTCAGTGTCAAAGTTCCCTATTAATGAGACACGCTTTATATTATTTTCTCCTCGTTCTGTAAATATAAAACCTTCTGGAGGAAAGCCATCCCCCAGCAGCCAGGCACATCTTGTCACTTCCAAACGCTGTGAGTGTAACTTGCCAGCTGATGTACTTCTTTGCTTTCCCAGAGGCTCTTGGTAGAAACTTCCTGGAATAAGAGTAATTTTTGCTTTCAAAGTATCTAACGAGGAATTTCAATTTATCATCTTATTTCCTATAAATCGAGGGGCTCACGGAGAGAACGCAGCAGTAAAAGCAGATAAAACACACCTTTAAACCAGACTATCGCCCGTGACTCAGCCGCTGAGGCTGTGGGCATGGCCCGGGGGTGACTCGTCCTGGCTTCAGCCGTGGACTCCTGGCATGCAATAAAAGCCGCTATTTCTGACTAGGCGGGGCATATTTCTTGATAAAGCAGTTACTTTATTAAGCCACTGCTTAAACTTCGCCTTAGAGTAAATTAAATGGTGATGAAGCTCAAAATGGGTGTGCGATAAGCTTTTTTAGCAGCACAGGTGAAAAAAAAAAAAAGCGAGAAAGTTGGGATATTACCTTTCGGTGTTCACCTCTGCTGTGGCAGTGAATGGGAGAAATGCTGGTGGAAGCGCAGAATTTCGCTTTGTGAGAGGAATGGAGAAGAAAAAGGCTTGGAGAGTCCTCCAGGACTTGAGGAAAGGAAGACAGAGAGTGCCACAGAGCGATTTGGGTCACTTCACCTCGGGGACCTGTGGATTACGTTGCTTGGTTTAATATTTCAGTTGGTTTAGTGCTCTTTAAACTGGGAACTTTGGAGGTTATTTCCCTAAGCACGCTTCCTACATGGCGTGCTGCTCCGATTAACGATCTCTAGGTTCCTTGTGAACAAAATTATAATAAAAGAGCACAAAACTTCATATTTCACAGAGGTTTTTAATCAGAAAACACAGCAGTGTAACAGAGCTTATAGTAAACGTGACAGACAGTTTCAGCAAATTACTTTTTACTTGAAAATGTAGTACTGATTTTGTGGGGCTAATTTTTTTAAGTTGAAAACTAAACTAAGGTACTCCCTCTGCTCTTTTAAGTACTATTTAAAGTAGTATTAATTTTACATTGATTAAAACCCTTCTATTTTGTGCAATTAAATTTTAGACTATTCAAAATAAAGTAGTTTAAATTGCCCATCTGTCCAAAAAGTAGATCCTGTACAAATGTTAAAAATTTCATAAGAGACTCTTCCCAATATGTTGAGGCTGGAGAGGCAAATGAGTTTCGGTGTGGTGAATACTCTCAACTGTATTGCAATGGAAAATTTTCAATGGTTAAATCGTGTTTTAGGTGCAAGCAATAACTTAACCTCACAAATATCAAAGGTGCTGCTTCCTAAATGTCACTGTATGCAAATATTCTTGTTTTGTGAGATGCATCTGTCATTAAAATAGTTTATTTACAGACAAAACAGAATAGCTAGTGGAAAGCAAATATTACTGAAAGAACATCTAAACTGCACTCAGCATATGAAGTGACCAGAAATCTTGTATTGCAGCCTTCATATCTTCTTGCCTCCGACAGTGTTTCTCTGCTGCCTGTTTTGAAACTAGAAAAAAAGGTCTTGTGCAGTGCACAGTAAACACGAACTACTAAACTGAGCTGTTTAAAACCTCTGGCAATCACAGAAACACCACTTACATTGTTTCTGGTAACTAAATTCAAAACCAGATTGGTGAAAGTTTAAATACACAAAGAGGAAAAGTGTCATCTACATTTAGAAAGTAAGTAACCTACTTCTACAAGCTATTGTTAGTGACAAAATAGTTATTGCCTAAAGCATCTAAATGCCATCCACTGTCCTCAGGCCAAGCAACCTTTCACTTCCAGCTCTGCCTGTGCAGGGGTTGCAGGTGACCCCTTAAAAGGATGTTTTAATCCAAAACAAGACTTCAGACTCTTGAGCCTGACCGAAGGGGGGTGGGGAAGAGAAGGGAGGGGTGCACTGAGAGGTGGGAGAAATCACAGTAAACTATTTCCTTTTCTTAAAAGTCCAGCAATACTAAGCATGTGAATAGTAGCTCCTGGATTAATGACTTCATATGAATGACCTAAAATAAGTTGTAAAACTTGATACTGGAAAACTAGATATGAACAACCAACATACACTCGAATGAGCCTGTGAGTACTGAGTAAAGTGAAAGGTGTAAGAAACTGCTGGGAGCATGGATTTAAAACTTTTCTGTTATCTATAAACCCACTTCTGGAATTTCTTGAGACTTACACTACCAGCTGTTCAGAAAAAAAAAATAAAATAAGAGTAATGTGGCAACAAAAAAAAGGAGGGAAACACCCCAAGAAGTCAGCACGCCCTCACGTCCAAAGGAGACCCCATCCTAGCGGGGTTCAGTCCATGTTGGCAGGGAAGGAGCTGCTGGCCTCCAGGAGCTCCACCACGGCTGCTCTCCGGTAGAGCTTGGCCAGGTCGTAGGCAGTGGCCCCCCGCTTGTTCTGGTGGCCCACCTTGCACTCCGAGCGAGCCAGCAGCAGCTCCACCACCCGCACATGCCCCTCCTGGGCCGCCAAGTGCAAGGGCAGGTTGCCCTCGTTATCCTCAATGTTAACATCGGCTTTGAACTCCAGCAGAGTCTGCAAAGTGTCCAGAAACCCCTCCCTGGCTACGTCGTGGATGATGGCGAAGCCAGTACTGTCTTTCAGGTTGGGATTCGCCCCCTTACTGAGCAGCCGCCGGGCGATTTCGGGATTCCCGAGTTTCATCACCTATGAAAGAAAGAGGAGAATGGGATACCGCGGGGTGGGGGGTTTGCTCCAGCAGTGCTTCACATCCTCACTTCTTATCTCTGCCTTTTGCCAGAGCTCAATTCTCATTTAAAGCAGACAGAAGAGCCCCGCTATAAAACTGATGACGGGACAGAACATCTAATTGTAATGTATTTGTTACTGAACTCGGTGAAATTGTGAAAGATGTTATCACTTCGGTGGTCACAGCTTTCTGTCTCAGAGAGATAAATGTCTGAAATAGCATAGAATGGGGATATAACAACTTTTTTTTTTTTCTAATGAGGGTTAACTCAGTTTCTTAACTTACAAAAATTAAGTATAATTTGGTTTTATTTGCCTAAGCATTGAGACATCTCTGCATTACTGTTTAATCTTGTTAAACAGCAAATACAGGGTCTCTGAGGAACAGATATTTTACCTCAGCAACAGCAAATGTAGAATGTGTTTTTATAAGCTTTCAGGTGTTTACATTGTCTGTGCATTATCATAAAACAAATATTTGGACTGTACCATAGCTCTGTCTGTTAAGAAACATAAATGCTAGAAGAAATTTTTCTCCCCAATATTTGTGTTTCATTATGTCACCCAAAAGGAAAAGTCAAAAGGAATGTTTCAAAGTTCCAGAAGTTTTCCTCTAAAATTAGTATATTATACCTTCACAACCCCTCTATAAGTAAACTGTGGCCACGTTCTGTTGTTAAAAACATCCCTTAAAAAAATTCCAACAACAATAATAATTGGATTTTCTGTTTCTCTCAGAGAAAAAAAAAAAGCTCCTTTGAATTTTCTCAACTGCACCATAAAACTATCATGATTAGAACGCAGGTTTCTCTTATTTGGAACTTAACAGCTTACAGCGATTTCCCCTTAATTCCTCATTTTCTGTTTGCACAGACTTTCCAAAAATGAACACTATAATGTATAATCTCCAGGCAATATTTTCCTGCCCTTGAAACTAGTTTCACTGTTGGTGTCAAATTCGAAAAAAACCCCTCAAACCTTCTTTATTTCCTTAGAGAGGTTCACACACTGATTAGAAAATCTCGATTAAAAAAAAAAAAAACCAGCATAAACGAGCATTACAGTGCATTACATTTAACATAAAGTACAATTCCTACAGGGGATTTGCTGAAAAACTCTCCTGGTGACAAATATATATTAAGTTTTTTCAGGAAACCAAGCTAGAATAAATATAATTATATACAGCATTTGGACTGTAAAGTAGCCCAGTATATTATAACCACAGACAGGAGCAAAAGTGCAGATAAGACAGGCTGGGATTCAGGGAAAGAGATCTTTCTGTGCCCCAAGGCTTCCAGCCACTTCTTTCACTTCTGACGAGAGATGGAAGCAATGTAAAAGAAAACAAGAGCATTGTGATCTCTGTTTAGTAAAATCCGGACATTTTGATCTCTTTTTGAGAGCCCAGGCTGTATTATTTGTGAATTGAAAACATATATTTGGTTTAAGTGGGAGTTTTCTGTGTTCAGGCTAGGGGGACTGAAAGCTTCAGTTAAAGATGCGAGGGGGAGAAAATCATATAAAAGGTGAGGCTTTTTGGACGTGGACTACAACTGAACAGCAAATGCCCTTTATTTTGCAAAGTTTCACTTGGGGGGAGGGAGGCAAAGAAGGAGAAAGCACTAATTGAATAAGTCTGACGAAAAGCATAAGGGCAGGAGATGTATTTGAGGCCTGCATAGGTACACTTCTCCAGAAATAAAAAGGACAGAGCAAGACAAGCTGAGTAGTTGTTTAATTAAACATAAGTGCAGAGGAAAACTATAAATGCATTGACATTAATATAGGAGCATTCTCTCCGTTGTAATAGAGAGAGAGATTACAGAGAGATTATTTCAGTTTTGCAGACTGCACTGACAGAGAAGTCTTTCGAGCATGGCCACGCACCCACAGCACATTTCGGGATGATACATATTGAAAATAAGTCAACAGATTCTCCTGTTTTGATTTTTGTTGTGGTTAATTAACTCAGTTATGATTAGGCACCCATAAGAAGTATCATTAGGACACGGATGCATGTTTAATACAGCTGGATGCTATGTCATTGTGTAAAATATGCCTTAATTCAGGATACAGACAGTTAGCTGCTTTTAGGAAAAAAATGCCCAACATTACTGTAGGACAAATCGGTTTTCAGCCCTCATCCCGAGGATAAATCAACTACCTAAATGTTTCCTGATTTCTTACAGAAGTTAGTTTGCCTAAGTTTTTAATTTAAACCCTTTTGCTCTCTTAAAAATTGCTGCAAGTGCCTGCACTGCCATGCGATGCCCTATTTAGGTGCTAACAGGACAGCAAGGAGTTCACAGATCTCCAGCTTCAGCGAAATTGTCAAAACAGGGTCATTCCTGCGTTTTTAGCAAGAGTTGCTTATTTTCCAGCTCTAACATTTTGATGTTAAGCCAAAAAGCTGTAAATATCTCGAGTACATTCACAGATTCTATGCTGTTTAAAAATCCAGTTTCAGAAATTATTATCACGGTTTGCGGGGAAGGGGGGAGAGGGGTTAACAAACGATTTTACTAATGTGTGAAATTAAAAAGACCTATAGCTCCACTTCCACATTTCATTACTTATACCTTCAGTACAAATAACCACACTTATTTTTCCCTCCGGATTTATAAATCACATCTTTCACTATTCGGTAGGTATTCTAGCCCTTTCAGCATCAATATCTGATAATATTAAGAGCAAAATCTTTCCCAGCTCCAGTAGTTTGCAGTTGGATAAGTTCCAACTCCTGCCTGCACAGCTACACGATTAAAAATTAGGATATAGCACCCTATACGATCAGAAAGTAAATAACTGGTAGCAGTGCCCTGCTAGCCGATCTAAAAAAGCAAATTTTAAAGTCTTAATTATGAATGAAAAAGCAAGTGATTCAGCTGGAACCCTAACTCGTAGGGCTAACTCTTAATGTACATCGGAGGTCCTCGGTTCTGAGCAGCATGCTTCCCAATGAGAAAGGTCATTCCTCACAAACAGTGTATAAAGGAAAAGTACCATCCACAACAGACCCCAGAGCCCAGACGAGCTACACTTCAAAAGCACATTGCAGAAAAAAATAAGGAAGAAAAGAAGAGATAAATCCTAAGCCTCAGAGAACAGCACATTTGTGTTTACAGACCTGCTATGAAATCCTGCTCACCTAAGCTGATTTCTTTTCATCTCAGCTCTCTCATTCCTTGCCTCCTCCCCATAAAATTACAAAATATTAGCAAACTCGTAGCCCGTTTGACATTGAGGGCGATCCCCGATTGAAAGAATGGTTTTGACCAGTTTTATTTCAAGTACGTCATTTTAGGGAGTTGGAGCCACTAAACTTATAAAATATGGCATCCAACGAGTTTGAAAAACCACTCGAATTTCATCCACCAGCCTGCTTAAAACGTTGTCTTTTTTGGAAACCCGGGTCACGTAGGTACCAGTGATGAAATATTTTCTCCCTCTCTGGATACCAACCTGCAGCGCAGTCCTCCCAAATCCATTTTGTGCATTGACGTTTACATTCTTTTGCAACAAATTAGTAAGTTGCACTAGGTCCCCCTTGGCAGCCGCGGACGCCAGCTCGTTCCCAGAAGGCTCGGCCATTCTTTAGGGTGACTGACGATCGGAAAAAAGATGAGATTTTTTTTTTTTTTAACCAGGCATGGCATCGGAGACTGACAGAAGGATTGGGATGGTTAATCTTCTGGAGTAGACCTTGTAGTAAATACTAGTAAAAAAACCTCCTTGCCAAGACCCCGCCCCTAACTCACACGTGATTATTCAGCAAAACTGCAGCTCCACTTGAAGGAAGATTTCTTTGCTTCCACATATAGAGTAACTCTTATTAAAGACTTTGGCCACATTCGCGGGGGGTAAATAGATTAACAGCTCTGCAATATACTGTATATGTTATAGGTAATATATATACACGTATACCGGAGACTCACTCAGACCTGAGATCTTGGAAGAAGAAGACAACCCACCCTGTTCACAGTCGGGATCTGAGACTTAGCAGCAGCAGCAGCTCCGAGGAAAGGTCTCCTGTAGCAGTGTGCATCCAACTCCCGCTCGAGATCCCCCCTTCATCCCACTCCGCCGCCTTAGTCCGGGCCCAGCAGGGAAGGGAAGGACGAGCCGCGCCCGCGGAGAGCCGGGCGCGGCGGCAGCGCCTGTCCCGCCGCCCAGCTCGCTCCCTCGGTGCTCTCGCTCCCCGCAGCAGCAGCAACAGCAGCAGCTTCACTCCCGCAGCCCCGCGCAGCCTCCGCGCAGCGGGCGGGCGCGATCCCGGCCGGCGGCCGCCCCCGGCGGCGGCGGCTCCGGAGCATCCAGGAGAGCGGGAGTTGGATGCACACTGCTAG
>NW_020884899.1:7935523-8026635 GCF_003945725.1 Corapipo altera | reverse complement strand
GGGGTCCCGCCGCCGCTGTCCGCGCTCCGCCAGGCGCTCCCGGGCGGCGGCCGCTCCTCCCGGAGCTCCGGGCGGGGGCAGGGGCCGCGCTGGTGCCGCCGCTGCCCCGGCCCGGCCGCGCTCGCAGCCGCAGTGACAGCCCCGCTCGCCTCCTCTTCCAACTTCGCGAAATAAAGCTGCACTTGCCGGTCCCGCGGCCGCCGCCTCCGCCCGCGGCTTTGCGCTCCCCCTTTTTTAAGCACAAACAATCGCTACTTCTGTTTCCTAAGGACACGAAGCCGGTTTCTCTCTCCTCTTTTTTTTTTTTTTTTTTTTCCCCCCCCCCCCCCCCCCTTTTTTTTTTTTTTAACCTCATCAGCTTTTTTTGAAAAGAAAAAAAATTTGAGCGCTTTTTGAGTTGAAACACCCGCCCACATTTTAACGGCACAGATTTAAGGAGGCGCGGCGGAGTTCGGGCAGGAAGGCCTGTAGCGGCTCCCGCCCGCCCCTCGCCCGGCCCCGGCCCCGGCCGCGCCGCCGCCGCAGCCCCGCGGCGCCGGGTGCCGTCCCCTCACCGCGCAGCCCCGGCTCGGCACTGCCCCGCCACAGCCACCGCGGCCCCGCTGCTTTTAGGAGGAGCGCTGCCGAGGCCTAGTGGGGGGGAAATGAAAGGAAAAGGAGCTTTTAGCGCCGGGAGCCCCCCGCGCCCCGGCGGGAGGACCGGGATCGGGGGAGCTCGGCGGGCGGCAGGGCGGCCTCCGCCGCGGCGCTTCTCCCCGGCGGGCTCCACCTGCCCGCGGGGGGAGCGGAGCCTGCTCCGGTCCCGGGCTCGGTCCTGGACCCACCGCCCTCGCTCGGCGCCCCGCGGGGCAGCGGCTCCGCGCTCGGGGCCACCCCGGCAGCGGCGCGGGCTCCGCTCCCCGAGGACAAGGTCAAGGATGAAGGGTCAATGTCAAGTTGTCTTAACGGTGGAAAGGCGACCGTTCACGGCGGCACTCCCTGCTTCCCGCGTTTCTGGTGTCCTTGATTGATTTGAAAGTGCCATTTTGAGGGGAAAAACGCACCCGGGCGCCGAGGAGACGCGAGGGCTTCCCCAGGGCGAAGAAGCGAGGATGGTACAGTACGGGGATGTCATCGCCACTCTGCCTTACACTATTTAGTGCCTTAAAGTGCTTTAATGGCCGGATTGCTTTAGGTTTCAGGGACCCTCGGAGGACTGAATTCTGCCAAGCGAACCCTCCGAGAGGTAAGGTGCAATGTCATGGCTCCCTGATAAGCACACGTAACCCATCGGTTGCAGTCTGCACGTCTGTTTTCTGCGTGGACGCCACGGGAAGATGATTTTGAATGTAAACAGGCGTGAGGCAGCTCGGGGAGATGCGTTAGGGAGGGAACCTGTGGCAGCGACATCTCCTCCAGCACTGCCCTGCGGGGGGAACCTGCCGCTGGCAGCCGGGCAGGGGCCGGAGGGGGCCGGGGCCCGAGTCTGCAGGGATGGACCTACAGCTGAGTGAAGCCTGTATGACTTCTGCATCTGGCTCTCCTCTCAGCGTCAGTTGCTTTTTGTGTCGCAATTTAATTTTTCTGCAGTGATTCCCCCTCCCACGCTTGTTTGTGAATATACAAAGGTGACAAGTGTGAGCTGCCTGCACACCGAGCAGGGAAAGCAACTTTGTTCAATTTATCAACTAACCCCCCACTCCCATTAAAGGCCCGTGTATTTTTAAAGGCCTCACTGTGATAATTCTCGTCCTGAAGTAACAGCGCTTTTCCTTCCTTTTTTTTTTTTTTTACAGTTTTGTAAGGAAAAATATGAATTATAATTTCCCTCAAAGTTAGCTCTAGAAATATATATACACAAATATAATTTATTTATTCAAATATAGTTGCTTTTCTGCATAAGGAAGGAATTTATATGCAAAACTTCGATTATTCATTCAGATGGCTTGTAAGTGACTTTATTTTGTGACTAATCACTACCTAAAATCCACAGGCTTTGGTGGTGTTCCCTGTTGCTAAATTACTGCAAAATTAGACCTGCAAGTCTTACAACAGTCTCACATTATTTTTTGTTGGTTTACAGTTCAGAATAAAGTTCGCATCTTCTGTTAATCACACCACATAGCAAAAGTAATTAAGTAGAGGGTAGCTGGAGTGCTGCAGGCCTCCTGCAAGTAGAACTGCCCGGCCAGAAAATGCCGCGAAGCCTCCTCTACCGCGGGGCTCTGTCAAACGCCTTTGCAGAAAGTAGCTCGTTAGTCCTGATCGTTTCGTCTCATGAATGACGAAGATAATCCCCCTAAAACTAAAAGAATTGTCCCAGTGGGCTCCAGAATCATCAAAAAAAAAACAACCTTCTGGAAGGAGATCTTATCGTTGAGCATTACAAGGAGTAAGATAAGCAGCTCCCTAATTTGTCTAACACTCTTTGAAGAACACAACACAGCTCGAGTGGCTCGCAGCGAGGGGTTGTGAGAAGGTGAGAAGGGGAATAGAAACTTTCGTTGTGACTTGAACGTGAACTTCCTGCGACGTGGGGCATGTGCAGGTTTTCACCTTCTCTTCACGTTCTGGATCAAATCCTTCCTGTTTTGATCTAATATAGATATCATTATTTAAAATATGACTGTAATAGACGTGAACGTCGTGTAACTAATCTTGACAACATACCTATAGCTTCAATTCGTGCCAGGAATTAATTGGCCTTACTCCAGTTGCTAAAACTCGCTTTTCAGCCTTTATTATAGTTACTCTCTAGTAATGTGTGGGTGGATTTGTTTGTAATTTAGCATAGGCTGTACCTGGCATTGCACCATACCTTGTACTTATTACAGAACTGTCTGTAACATAGAACGGGGGGAAAAAAAATGTGCAGGTGTGAGGGCAATTAATTTATCATCCCTCCGGTCGGCGGTGGGGAGCTCGAATTGTTAAGCTAACGTCAGCGGGCAATAAAACCCTCTTGGCAAGCCCTGCCAACATAAACTAGAGCAACAACACGATAAAATAAAAAAACCCCCAGCTCCTCTGACGCTGTGGCATTGCATCGCAAGTGGCGTTTCAGTGTGGCGTCCGCCCGCCCGCCCGGGGACCCGCAACACCGCCGCCAGACGCGCAGCTCCGGCGCCCTGGAGCCCGCGCCCCCCAGCAGCGCCCGCAGACGGGCTCTAAGCAATTCCCAGGGTTTTTTCCTTGGGAACACGGACTCTCCTGAAGGTACAGTTTAACTTTTCATCCCCTCCTGTCGGCGCTTAGCGTGTGTCCACGGTCGCTCCCCGCCACAGGCCCCGCCGCCGTGGGCGGTCGCGCCGGGCTCCCCCCGCAGCTCTGCCCGGGGCCAGCCCGGCTGCGGCGGCAGGAAGCTCGCAGGGTCCGGGAAACTCGCCTGTAACTCTATAAAAACCCAATAAAGAACCGTGTTCCCTAAACCCGGCGGAATATCTTGATTCAAAGGTATCATCGTGTGGCTTTATTAGCTGATAGGAAAGCTGCTCGATGCCTCTGTGACCTCAGATAGTTGCGACACTCACAGGACACTCCTACAAAAAGCACAGCAAAACATGTTGGACTAATTAGCAAATTGGCGTCCAAATGCGTGCTTAATGTCAGGAGGGGGGAAGGTGAACTGCATCAGGTTGTAGAAGGCAGACTTAGCATTAATTACAGTTAGATTTGCATCACTTAAAGCAGATTTATTTGCGGTATGTAATAGAATTGCAGCTTACAGTGCTGGAGTGCTAAGCCTGAGCGAGGGCCGCTGTGCAGATCACGGGTCCGTCGGCTCAAAAACCTGTGGAAAAACGCACTTCCTTCTTTTGTAACTAGTCGGAACACGGCGGGGGGGAAAACCACCGAGCTGTACCGAGCCCCGGCCCTGTGCGCGCCCCCCGCCCGGTGGGGTCGGGTCGGGTCACTCGGCGGGCACAACGGTACGGGCTGTCGGGGGGGTCGGGGACCGAATCGCTGCATTCACCGATGGCACCGCGGACGGATGGAGGGAGGGAGAGATGGATGCAGGGAGGGATGGACGGACGGATGGATGCAGGGACGGATGGACGGAGAGGCAAGGCCGCCCTCCGGCCCTTGTTTCCCCGCACCGCCCAGGGATGGCCGCAGCCAGGTCCCCGCCAACCCGCTTAGGCCGCACTCGGCGGTGGAGCCCAGCCGGGACATCCCGCGCCGCCGCAGGGCCCGGGGAGCCGCCAACCGGCGGGACGGGACGGGGGCTGTGCCCGCTCCCTCGGCCCCGCGCGGGCGGACCGGCGGCACCTCCGCTGGGCAGCGCGGGCCTGGGCGCTCCGCTCCGCTCCCTGGGCGCGGGCCCGCCGCGCCCGCAGTGCCCGCAGTGCCCGCGGTGCCCGGTCCCGGCGCGGTCCCGCCCCCGGTTCTCTCACAGCGCTTGACAGGCGGGCGGTCACGTGCCGGCCGCAAAGCGCCTCTTTGCGACCTCAATGACAGGCAAAATGTGCGACACAGGCGCTGTGGAGGCAGGCGGGGAGCGGCGCTGCCTCCTCCTCCTCCTCAGCCTCCTCCTCCTCCTCCTCCTCCCCGGCCCCGCGGCTGAGGCAGCGCTGCCCGCTCCCGGCCCCGCGCCCGGCCCGCCGCTCTCCCCTCCCCTGCCGCCTTCCTCCGCCCCGGGAGGGGCAGCCCGGGGGCGCCGCGGGAGCCCGAGCGGAGCGCGGCGCCTCCATGAGCTCCTGAGCTGCCGCCCTGCCCCGTCCTCCCCGCCGGCAGCGGCTCCAGGTGCGCGGGTCCGAGCAGAGCCGGGACGCAGCTGGCTGCAATGGCGTCCAACATGGACCGGGAGATGATACTGGCTGATTTCCAGGTAAAATTTTCAAGCCGCCGCCGCACAGCCGTGGCCTCTCGCTGCTTTTCTTCTTTCTCCTCGTTGCTGTGCTGCTTGTTCTTTGTGGGGAGGTCTCCGGGGTGGTGGGTGTGAAGCCCACCCTCCAAAGCCTCTGCTCTCGCTTTCCTTCTTCTTTTATTTGTCGGAAATGGGGAACATGTGCCCTCTTCTCTCAAGGTGCGTGAACAAAATGTCTTCTTCAACTTGGAGAGTTTCAGTTTTTAATTAATAAATTAAAAAAAAAAAGCTTTTTCATCCCCTTTGCTCGTTTGTACCCTCTGTGACCACCCAGGCCCTGGGACAGCTGTGAGGCAGCTCACTTGGAAGAGGTGAATGCCAGGGAGGACACAAAACTCATCGCTCCTCACGATGTGTCACAGTGTTTGTAGTGAATCACTTGCTGGTACTACAGATTAGTGCTGAACAGAGGTGTTTCCATTCCAGCATCAACACTCACTCCATGGTTGCCTCAGCCTGTGACTGTTGTGATGATGCTAAAACTCCTCACACCCCATTCCAAACAACTACGTGTTTGTGTGGAAAGGAAGAATATCCCCTAAACCTTGTTTGTTACCTTTCCTTCTCCCTACAGAAAAGGGTTGCAATTTAACTTCAGGCTCTTGAATCTTATTGCCAGAATAAAGTCTTTCTATAAGTACAAGTGATGTGTTCAGGAGCCTGGTTAATCTGTTCAGTATATTGCTTCTTAATATCGCTTGGTTTTGTAATGTATTTCTAAGGCCAAGCAAACAAAAAGGTGGAGGATACCTGCATTTGAAATAGCAGGCAGAACCAAAAGGAGCTTGGAAGGGTATTAGATAATATTTGAATATATCTTTTTAATATTTGCTTCTCAGTCCATAGGGTCCATTTACAGTCATTGTTCTTACATGGAGAGGCTCCTGGGTTTTCTTGGATTGAGTTATAAAACTGCCATCTGTATGTTCAGTTTCTTAAAAGACTGGTTTCCAGCTGCTAGCAGTGAAACTATTTAATTTTTTTAAAAAAAGAAATCCCTTCACTCTGTGTGTATGTTTCTCTGGAGCTACAGGTAGGGTGACTGTAATGTGCATTATGTAATTCCTCTTTTGCAAAAGGTATCTGGTATCTCACTGATGTAACACGTGGAGTTCCCAGCTGATAACGGGGAGGTGTTGTTACTTTCTGCACCTGAGTATCTTGCACCCATATTTATTAAAATGCTTAATAAACGTTACTTTATTGATACTTTTGTGTATATAAGGCATGAAATCTCGATTTTAAGGCTGGAGTTTCATGAAGGAGTTCTTCCAGTAAAAACACACCGTACAGAAGGAAACTGGGACCCCACTTCTGCACTCATACCAGTGGGGACAGACTCTTACAGAATCCCACATTAGTACCTGGAACAGGTTTACATTCAGGAATCCCAGGTGATGAAGTTAGTGACTGGTGAATGTAAGATTATTTTTTTAATGGAGTTTTCAATACAGATTTACACTTTACAAAATTTTTATGTCAATGCTATTTTGCAGTATTTTTGTGCTTGGATTTTGAAACCAGTTAATAAAAGTATAAGAGCAACTGCAGTGTTTGGTACCATGAAGACAAGTAAGTATTACAAACTTGCAGGTGGGCAGTGGAGTCACAGAAATCAGTTTTAGATGAGGGGTGGATGACAAAATGTATCTCAATTTAGGACACAGGAAATATTTTATCATATCCCAATACATATTTAAAAAGAACCCAAACCCTTTCCTTTTGTATTTCAGCAGACAGCTTTGTTTTCCTGTTTCGTCCTATTTTTTTAAAAAATAATACCAAGTGCCTGCCTGATTTTGAAGCACTGAACTGTTAATTGTCATGCTGTTAAAGCTTCAGATTAGTAAAGGACAATGTCAGTCATTATTAGGCCTCATATCTTTAGACTGTTACAAAACAGTAAAGGATTTTGAGTTTTTAAATACTAGATGGAATTCACAACTCATTCACTAAGAATTCAAAATGGAAAGTAAAACATTACGTGCACAGTAATTCTGCTTGATTTTCCCTTCTATATTTTCTGTACTTTTTAATTAATAAATATGTTTCCTAGAGTTCTGCTGCCATCTTCTATATTTGTGTGAGGTATCTTGTTTAAGAATGTTGCACACAGTGGAAATTTCAAAAGCAGTTCTTCGTAGTTTCGTTCAGCTAATCTTTGCTGAATTAAACTGGGAGGGAAACCTTCCATCACCATTTCACCCTCACTTTTCCCAGGTTATGTTTAAGAGGGATAGAGCAGTGGTCTTTGAACTTCTAAAGCTTGAAAGGGTTTTCTGTCCTCATAAAAAAAAAATCAGTGAAATTATAATTATGCTAATGCCTGATGCTTTTGTAAAGTGTTCATGTATTTATTTTGTGTCTTTCAAAGTCATTATGGATTCTGCCATTGACTTCAGCTAGAGCAGTAACTCGTATTACATTTGTTTTTTCTTTTTAGCTCTGATTGTTGTAACAGGTTACTTCTGCATTCTGAGGTACTAAAGAGAAATACTTAAAAAGGTATTTTATATAAATACATAGTTATACATAAAACCTTTGAATTTTATGAAATATTTAAACTATAGAGTAAAACACAGTAAGTGATATACCAGAATATTTTTGCTTAATGTCTGAAAACAATTAAAGCCTGTTCTGTGTGGTTTATAATTATTTTCTTTTCCTCTCCTTTTTAATGAGGCTACTGTATGTTACCCAGGGAGCACAAAGTACGTATTCATGCATGTGGGCTGTATGAGCAACCTGTCTAACTTTGCCTTCTTAGGCCCTCACTTAGGAAAGATTATGCAGAAGCTTTGCTTTGTGTGTGAGTAGTCTGATTGTTTTCAGGGCAAGTAGCTGATGTGGAGTTGAGCACACAAACAAGTTTTAGCTTTTTCAATAAATGCAATTCAGAATTTCTCCACAAAGTGTCATTGGCATAAAGGAAAAACTCCATAGGAAAAAACCCATCAGCTTGTGTTTGTAGCATAAATCCTTCAAAAAGGTAGGCACGTGTGAATTGGTCAAAGAGCGACGCTGCAACGTGCCTCACAAACTGGGAGGAATAGGGCATGTATTTTCTACTGAATTTTTAACATCACTATTCTTCTTTGGTTTGTTATATCTAACTGCAAAGTGTTCTTCCATCTCCAGTGGCATACCCAGGTACTCATGTGATAGAAACACATTCATGATCTCTGCAGTTTGGGATCTGTTTTTCATTATGAAGCAAATAGGTTTTTTTTTTTCCTTTTAAGTTGCAAACTTCAATTGCACCAAACCTTATTAAACTGGGACAGGCATGAAAACCAATCTGTAAGTATGACAGAAGTGTCAGATGATGTTTTTGCGTGCTAGCACCCGTACTTTTGCTTTTACAGCTTCACTTAGTATGGGGACTGAAGTTAACCAGAATGTTGTTTAGTCCTTGTAAGTTATGTCCACCTTTAGGACCACTTCATTCATTCTGTGTGCTTGTCCTCACAACAGTTCTAAGTGTAGAGTGGGCCTGAGGGTTGGAGTACTGTGGGAGTTGCTCCTGTGTGTCCATATATTATGAGAATATCTGGCACATCGAGCTTCAGAAGGAAATTTTTCATAGAATTAATGTTTTTCATTGACCAAATAAATAAGTGGCTCAGGATTTAGTCAGGTTGGGAAGAACTTCATCATGGAAAAAATCAACTCAAAAATCCTTGCTTTCGTTGAGGCAACAGATTTCTAGTGGTTTTCTTCTCCCTTCTGTCTTTGATCCACGTTCATTTTGAAACCAAGTTATGTGATTTTTTTTTTTTCAATTTTTTTTAAACTGGATAATAGACTACTTTGGTGTGATTCACCAAAGTGGTGTATAAGTGTATATAAATTTTTTTTTCCAAACTTGATATCAATCTTTTTCATAAAAACAGGGATTTGTAGGAGAAGCAAGGGGGAGTTGGGAAGGAAGAACCTCATTGCCATCAGTACAGAAAAGTGAGAGAGCATGCTAAATGATAATTTTTTAAATTATAAAACTGACCATGATATTGATACATCAACTATTTTGTTTTGTTTTGTTTAAGATTTAACCATAATTCAAACTACTTGTTTCCTTCTGGAATTACTGCAATGAAAGAAACTGGAAAATCTTTTTCACTTGGAGGTTAACACACTGCTGTTAAATAAATGATAAATTATATTTTTAAAGTTGGTTGTTGTTTTTTTTATTTTTTTGTGGTCTTGTCTGCTTCAGCCTTGTAGAAGATTATCTCTGTTGTTCTCACAGTTTTCACTGTCTAGCAGTGCGTGTGCAGAATTTACATGTGTATTCACTTTTCTGGGGGTGCTAAGGAAGCTTTCCTTTCTTCTGTGTGTGTCAGCACGCTGGCTCAGGTTCTCTGTCATTTTAAATTATTGCCAGTATGAAAATTTGATGGCTGAGAAAGGTAGGCAGATACAGCAATAGCTTTAATGCTTGATTCTTGTCCTGGACTGTGGCTTATGCTGGGGGCTGGAAAGAGTGTTTTAACTATTTTCCTTAAGTGTAAACCACCCACCATGGGTTTTGAACAAATAGCAAAGTTGATGTCCTTAATATTGATTTCTGAAAGAAAAAGGCATGTTTTGTCATGAAGACACTGGAGCAGAGAGGACTGTTCTTGATTTTTGTTGCAGACTTTCAGTGGAGTGTTTGGCAATACAGTTGGAACAAGATCCTCAACAAAAGAGAGGTGCTGAAGAGAGTTCCAGTCAAAGTTTAAACATAAGCTGGAGGACACTTTCCAGGGATTTAAAGTTCTTGGAGGCCTGCATTTTCATCAGAAGGTCTCCCTAAATATCTGGGTTTATTTGTGTTCAGATCTCTCTGAGCTTAACACCTCAATCTTGCTCATACCAAACCATTCTTTTGTGTGGCCTCTCTGTAGAATAGAATGCAGTGGGTGCTGAACTAAACTTTGCAGCTCTCTTCATAGTAGCTGGAAGGAAATCCACTACTCTAGAGATTAGAAATCAGGGTTTGGGATAGACAGGTTTGTTTATTTATACCCTCATACTGTGTATCTTCAGTTAAAAGTGGGCTCTGCTGGGTTTCTTGTAGTCAGGTGCTCAGATGCTCAGCACTGCTTCACCTGACCTGTTTTAGTGGATATAGGTTACTGTATCCTTAGTTAAATTTTAAAATAGTTAACAGGGATGTTTTTCAGTGTAAAAAAAGAGGACTTTTTAAGGGCACTGTAGGATATTGAAGTTCATACCTATGAGGCCTGTTAATTTTTATTGGAATTCTTTTTAATCCTTATTGCTTTTTATCACATTATAGTTTTGTGCATTACGCAGCTTTGGAACTGGTAATTGGACCTCTTTGTTTGGAACACAGTTGGTTTTAATGGCCTTGGGGCCAGGAGACATGATAAAGGCATGCTGCATGCTTAGTGTGTTTTAGTTTGGGTACTGTCATTTTCATTGTCTGCTGCCAGGGCTGTCACTTCTATTAATTTATTCTTTATGTGTTTCTGAAGTTTTATCTCTTTAGGTACGTTTAGGCTTAATTGTAATCCCAAAGTTCACGTTCATCAGAACAAAGCTAGTTTGATTTACTAATCACTGCTCTGGCCTTTAAACTGAAGGTGAAGTGGGTTCTGGCCTTTAAACTGAAGGTGAAGTGGATTCCAGAGTCAGAAATTAGAAGCTGGAGTAAGAGTGGTGTCCTTTTAGAAACATCATAACTTGAATATTTTCACTGATAGCTGTTCATGGAAAAGCCAGCTAATTTCTCCTGTATAACGACAGACAGTTAATTAGAAATACTGACATTTATAGAGAAGAAAGAGGATCCTATGATTTGTGTGCATTACAGCCCTGCTGTAGGAACCTAAATAATTTACCACTGGAGCACCAATTCGTCTTTAGAAAGAAAGACTGTTCTTTTCATTCAATTACCTTGAAAAGACTCTTCACATCATAGTAATCATGTCACCATTTCCATCAACCCATTCATATAGGTATTTGGGTTAGTAGGTCACTGAAACAGATTGAGAGGTGGTAGCTGTAGGATCCTTTTTCAAATGCCATGACAACCAATGCTAATGATACTATTGAAATTATTAATTATGTGTACTCCCAAAGGCTAAGAATGGACTTTCATTGAAAGGTAATGTGAAAATTATTTGTCACGTTGAAAATACCGTGCTACTAATATTTCTTGGTAAGCAAGGATCATTTACAGTAAACACACTGAGTTCATATTTTTGTGTGGAGGGAGGTGTGGGAGGTGGTGAGAATTTGAGCCATTTGCTGTGTCTTAAGGGGTCCTGAGAATCTGCCATCTTGAGAATATTGCATTGGAGCTGGAAAGCCTGAAAGGGTAGAGTTTCCCTCTCTATTTGGCCAATTTTTATAGTTCAGTTACCGTGTTGCAAGCCTAGTTTTCATACACTTCCATACTAGAAGCAGGGGGTAGTAGCTTATTAAGGAACTAGGATTTCATATTTTTCTAGTCAGTGAATAAGGTTGTGCATATGTGGGGCAGCCATTAGATGAGTCCTTTCTTGTAACTACTGTAAGAATCAGAATAAAAAACTTGGGGAAGTACCTGACATTCTACTTGTCCCTCATCATTTGGATGAAAGGAAATGACATGCTTACTGGCTGGATTGATACCTACTAATTAAGCTCATTTTTTAGAGTTGAATAGATAATGTGCAATTGTAAAAAGAACCTGCTCAAGGAGGAAATCAAAACCCCAATGTATGCAGTACATGTTGTTTGGTCTATCAAAATAGTTGTCTGCTGGTCCTCTGTGTCTAACTGGTTGAGCAGGTCTTTGTTCCATAGGAGTAGTTATGCTTTCAAAAGATAATTCATTAAAGCTGAAGTTCTTATGAGACATTTTGAAACTAGAACAGAGTACGTTAGGCCTTGGGTTATTTTATATAGGTTTCATGTTTTGCCTATTGCAGGAAACAATTTGTAAAGACAAGAACACTGAATCTGAGTCACTTCTATTAATTTTTTTTTTAAAGGTCAGGTTGTTTGTGTGAGCAAATGTCAAAGGTGCCATATCAGCTCAGATCGAAGACCCAGCTGGCCTAATGTCTCATCTGCAGCAGTGGCTGGTCCTTAGGAAAGAGCTGAGAGGGGCAGAATGTGAATGGATTTGCCTCATCCTAGTTTCTGGAAGTCAGCATTTTAAAAGCTTGATGATGGGGTTTGTTGTAAAACTTTGGAAATAAACTGTGTCAGCTTGAGTTAGTCTTCTGTTCTTCAACTGACTGAGTTCTTCAGAGAAGACTGAGCAGTTTTGTGATGTGTGAGTTTGCTATATAGGAGCTGTGTTCACTTCTCCTCATTATGTTTTATACATGTACACACTAAGTCTATTCTATATACTTTACTGGAATTTCTGCTATCTCTTATGGTACAGAAGTCAAATTTGTCTGAACTGTAGAAATCTTAACCTCTTCTACTTCGTGCCCCAATAAAATTCACCCAAAAACTTAAGGTCAGTACTGTGGGATTGTGATGTTGATTTTACCTTCAGTTAGGGCTGATTGTAAGAAAAATCTGCTGTGAAAAATTCGAATTTAAGTTCCTTTAAAATTTTGGAGAGATCATTGGATCCTAGTTGTTTGTTCTATATGTCTTTATTGACACTGTAGGATGAGTCTTTTCTATAAAGAGCAGCTGTGTTATGGGATGGTCTCTGAGTTCCTCTGTAGTGAATGAATGCACAGAATTCATGTAGCTTTGTATGGATCAGTACTCTTCTTTGTGTGCTTATCTAGAAAGTGGTTTTTATTTATTCTTCAGTTGTTTTTAAAGTTCTGCTGTTTTGAGACAATGAGGAGAAAGGAGATGACTGCAAATGCCCATTAAGCAAAAGTGTGTTTGACCCTTGCAATTCTTTTCTGTTTTCCATCAGTTTTTTTTCTTATGTGATAACGTATAAGATACTCTAAGAGCAAAATGACTATGATTCAGGAAATCCTGGGGTTTTACCTTCACTGAGATACTTTAATAAAAGTATTAAACAAACACAGAAACTTTGGGATAATCCTAACTAAAACATTTGTGTATTTGTTGGGTAAAGGCTGTCGTCAGTCCTCAGGAAAGACAAATGGGTTTGGTAATCCAGAGTACTACTTAATGGTACTGACTTTTGTTTTGGTTTGTTTTTTAATTCAGTTTGACCACTGCTCTTTGTATGTAGTGCATGTGGCTTTAACATTAGAATGTTAGCATGGGGCTTGGGAGGCTTGAGTTCATGTCTTGGCTCAGCTCGTGGGCTTCCTAGGGATGTGCCTTCGTGGTATTCTGGAAGCAGAATTTGCTCCAGAGTGTTGAGAGCGTTCACAGTCTGCTGGAAACCGTTTGAAAGTGGTTAGTGTGGTGCTGAATTAGCTGGGTCTGCTGAGAAGTGGTTAGAGCTTCATGCTGCCGGTTCAGACTTTGTCCCCTGCTTGCTTTGTTCAGAAGGCTTGCACTCATCTCGGAGCATGGGCAAAGTTCACTACTGTCTGCTTGGTGGCTACAGGTTGAAATGTCTTCTGTGACCTTCAGAAATACAGCTTTTTCTTCTCCCTCCCCTTCCTCCTGTAGAAGGAGACTAATGCTTCCTTACTTCAGAGTTTTGCTTAAGGGGGTGCTCAAACAGTAGAATGATGAAGCTTGTAAATAGTTGGGTGTGGGAGTTAAAAGTGCATTGGGCAAACTTTATCCTGGCATATTTGCCTAAAACCCTTTCTTGATTTCTGATACTGCTAAGTGTATTAGTTTGTTTTTGCTAAACGAACAGCTGGTGAATCTGCTTAATTTTTACCAGATGGTCTTCTGAGTTATGTAAAAACAGAGAAACATTCTTATCTCTTCATTTAGAAGCTTACAGTAGGTGACCTTTCAGTCTGTGTCTTAGTCGATATGCCTGGATGTTGTTTTCAAGTGTTTGTCTGAAACAGAAAGAAGTAAGAGTTAATTTAATAACCGTGGATGATTCATAATAAGAATAGTCTTGATATATCAGTAAGTTGTTGAAAGGTTAGAATGAGCAGGGATGCTACAGAAGCATATGTGTGTAGCTGGTGTTGCAGTCTGTGGAGGTGGTCCTGAAACAGGTGGAACTCTGGAATGAGAAGAGCTGAGGTACCAAAAAAATATCATTTGTGAGTGTCTGAATGTGCTGCATCTCTTGATAGCCCAGAAGGGAGTTACACATGGATCCTAAATTTGATATTAGGGTACTAAAACCTTTACTTGCTTGGCTGAGCATATTGGTTTAACTTTACCTGTTTTGGAGGAGCAAGTGTTATGCTTTGTTTCAGTTGCTTTGAAGTAACTGCCATTGCAACAGTGTATGTGTGAATTTAAAGACAATTTTCTGACTTACTAATATGTCATAGGTGAATTAGTGTTCTAAATATTTCTGGGTTTGAATGGACTTGTAGCAGATACGATCTGTGGCTACCCTTGGTGCTTTATAGCCTTATAATTATTATCTTTGGTTACTGAGCCATTCTTATGGCTATGTTTGACTGTAGAAACAGGAAACTCAGGGTTGGGTTGTTTAAAAACCCTACCTCCAGAAACCTGACTTAGGTTAGGAATTCTTAGAAAGGGAATTAAGGATTCTTCTAGAAGTAGTACTAGCCACATAGAGGGCTGCACTACTATGCCAGGAGATGGAGGGAGGCCAGTCTTTCACCCTGTACTGGTGACACCACTGCTACCAGGAGTACTGTGCTGAGACCGCTGCTACCAGGAGTACCATGTCCAATATCAGTCCCTTCACTGAGAAAGTAGAGCGAGTCCAGTGAAGGGTTACTGAGGAGGGGAGGAGGCTGGAGCATGTTTTGTTTGAAAGGTGAGGTTAAGGGAGCTGTGTTTGTGTAGCCTGGAAGAGAAAGCTAAGGGAGGATCTAGTTGCTGTCTCAGCTATACAGTGGGTGATAGCAGACAATACAGAATCAAATTTCTCTTGGAGTTGCACAGTCTGAGAGTGAGAGGCAGTGGATATAGGTTACAGCATGGGAAATTATAATTAAATATATGGGAAAACATTTCCCAGTGAAGGTGGTGAAGCACTGGAACAACTGCCCAGAGAGGCTCTAGGCTCTCTGTTTTTGGAAATAGGCAAAACCTGTAAGGGAGTTGAAGTGTGTCTGTCTGGTTTGAATTGAAGAGGTGAATAAAACAGCAAGGTAAATTTTGCTTATATTACAGGGGAAGTATGGAAGGAGACAAGCAATATCTTTTACTATATCTCATATGAAGAGAACAGCTCTGAGTGGTTTGTTGTTTTACTGACTAGGGAAGCTGAGCCATCCTTTTGAGCAGGTTTGTGGCCTGGACTCAGGAAGGGTTTTCCATGCTCCTAGGTTCTCTTATCTTGTGAGAGTAAGTTACTGAAGGGATAGTGAATTGATTTTTAATAATATGTGTTCTTTGCCAGCATTTCTGATTTCTCTTTAAATCTCATATATCTTTGTGGAATAGAGTTAACTGTAGTTGTGTGCTGTATCTAGTGATATAAATTTATTTGGTGCTTTCGAAAGTAAGCACTTCCTAGGGTGCTGTCTGTGCAGTTGCAGTGGATGGAGGTGTATTAATGCCAACTTCCTGGGTTTTTGTAGGCGATCTACAAAAGGGTGAAAGCTTTTCTTCCTAGGTAGTCTGACCTGTTGACTCTTTTGAAGCCTTAATGTAGTTGTTTCTTTGGGCAACGTAGCTTTGTGTAAATATTGAAATGATGGAGACAGAGCTAAAGTTGCAACAAAATGCTGAAAGCTCTTTTCTCCTGTTTCACGTAGCCCTGGAGAGTCTGTATTAGCTGTTTTGATGTCTGAGGACCAGGGAGCAGATTGAATCACGGTACCTTAGTCTTATTTTGAGACGGATGGATGTGATATTAGTGAGAGGGGGGGAAAAAGTCTGAAGTTGACAAGTGGTGTGACTCTACCCTGGAGATCGATTGTCTAAATTTATTGCTGTTCTGGGTACCCAGAGCTATGACTCCAATTTTATCCTTTTGGTTCTGTTGACTGAGCATGGTACCTGTATTTGCATCTGCCCTAAATTGCTGCAGGAGGCTGCAGCTGATGTTAACTGCAGAGTGCATGGGGAGATTAGTTAGGCACAAAGTGAGGCGTTTTTTTTCCTCTGACTGTTACAGGAGGGAGTGGTGCACCGTGTAATTCACAGCCATCTGTCTGCCTGATTTTAATGGGCCTGAACCTGTTGTGTGAAATGTTCTAGGCCTAGTTTGGGTTAGCTTTGAGTCGGGCCCTTTTTGGAGAAAATATAGCTACTGTTGGTAGCCAGAGGAAATAGGGAATTGTTCAACAGGAATGTTGAGGGAGACAGACGTCTAAGTCCTCCATATCCAGCTACTGGCCAAATGTGGCCTTCTGGATACTTTTGACTGCTGCAGTTTGTCTCGGCGAGAAGGGGAATAATGCCACAGGTGAGACAGATTCTGCCTTGCTGCCAAATACCATTTGCTCCCAGCTTCTGTGCAACAACTGCCACCCACTGTCTGCGAGGGCAACAGTACCCTGACTCTGTCTTTGAGTCAGCAACAGCTGCTTGTTGCTCTGGCGGCTGGTGCAGCAGTAACAGCCCAGCTCTCTGTGTTGGGAGCAGCAGTTGTCCCTTCCAGCTCCGCTATGGAACAACTGCCTGGATCCCTGCAGCAGGTGCTGGAGGAGCAGCTGCTGCCAGATGGGGAAGGCAGCTGCTTCCCTGGGATGTGGAGGTAGGCTGAAGCCTGTGCTGTTGAGGTGGGGGGTCACAGAGGGTCCCAAAGCCCAGATCCAGCTGTTACGGCTGCTGGGGTCAGACCACACTGCAAGGCATTTAGAAGAGCAAGCCTGTCGTCCTGCATTTTGGCTTTCTGGAAGCAGCTCCTGGGTTTGTCTCAAATGCCTGGAAGTCTGTCTGACCTCCAACTTTTCTCCTACTGAGTTGTTTCCTCAGTGACTGCTTTGCTTCTTTCATATAACAGTGATTAAGGTTACTGTGCCAGTTAACTAGGACCCCTAATGGTTATCTGTGAACCTTTCCAAGGGTAGGGTCTCCATTACTGAGGTGATTTGAAGCTACCTGGAAAAAAATGTGGAGAAGCACTTCGAAGTTGTGTTATGTACAAATCCCAGTCTACCTGATGGAAACACCTGGCCTGGAAAAGCAGGATGCTAAGAAAATTGTTTTAACATTCAGTAACTTTGTCTTCAGAATCCGATTTTATGTATTCAGTGCAAAAAAAATAGTTTTCTCATTTTCACATTCATTTTCCTCTTGTGTGGTCTGGAAAAGCACTGAAGTGACTGCAAGAGTCTCTGGAGCTGGAGCTGTGAATGGTGAAAATGCTATTCTAGATTTAGAAGAAATGCAGAGAGAAGGAGGAGGAGGACCTTCTGTCTTTTCCTTTGTCCTCCAAGAAAATTTCTTTGGTTTCTTTCTGATGTGTAAAGATTTACAAATCAGTGAGCCTCAAAGGTTTTACCTTTTGTGTGGTGGTTTGCTTCTTTCAGTTTGATGACTTAGAGGATGTGCTGGTTGTTGATTGAATAAAGAGTTAGTTGTATTCAGGTAGGAATTTTCTTTTAAAATACTGAATGCCTTTTATTAGGTAGGTATCTCAGAAAAATAAAGCTGAATAAAATATGTGAGTCCAAAAAAATTGCCCTCGACTAGTATCACTTTACTTGCTTAATAACAAAGATATATTTTTGTATATATTTAGAGCTCATCTACTTTGATATATTTTTGAAGGTCTTTTTTCCCCTTCTGTCTGCACATATTTAATGTCTTTTTTTCCTGTTAAATTTTTGTTTGTTTGTTTCTTGCTTGGATAGAATGAAAGGCATAAACATGAGGAAAAAAAAATCTTTGTCTTGTAAATAATTAAACCCTCTCTTTTAGTCTGCCTTCCTGGATAAGTAAGGCATATAGCCTTAAGGTGCCAGGTGTCCCCTGGACTTGTACCAATGAAATGATTTCAGATCTAATGAAAATACAACCAGGTGACATGGAAAGAGTCCATTAAGAGAAGCTGTTATAAATATTCCAGCCACAGGAAAAGCTAAAATCAGCCCTTGCAATGAGGGATGAGAGACAGTCTCAGGAAGAACCAGACTTTTTTAATTCTGTTGCTCACAGAACCTGTTGGTTTCCTGGGTGTGTTTCCCTAAAGAAAACAAAGGCAGAAGCAGGACAGGTTGCTGTGGGACTAATCTGTCACTGCAGAGTCTTTGACATCATGTCACACTTGCCAGTGAGGGACTGCCTGTCCTGTGTGCTTAATTTCATAGGGAAAATCAAAGACACGCAAACCAAATGATTTTAATTTATCTTGCATGACATGATGCAGTTAAAAGGAAGCAACTTCAATTTTTGGTTGGTGGTAGTTTTTGGTCATACTGATGGCTTATGATACAGGGATTTGTATGTTGTGGTGTGTAGTGTCTGAATGTTGAAATATTGAAATAATAAGATTCTAAAGACTCTGCTGCAGCTGTAACATTAACAGCGTGTTGAGGAAGATCTTGGAATGTCTGTTTTGTGGTTACATTGATAAGTAGCACTCATTTTTTTCAGTGTTGTAATTCAGAAATGTTTGTTTTCTGTTTTATTGACAACTAGCAAAAATGGTCCATCTGGAAGGAGAAATCTTAGTTTAAGAACTCAAAATCAAATGTTAAAAGGGATTGTAAAAATGGTGCACAGATTTTAACCAAAACTGCTTGTCTCAGGTATTAAGAATTCTGATGATTTTTGTTTTCAGTTCGTGTTTACACCTGTCTATTCTTGTTACCCAGTGATTCTGCATTGCTAAGAGAGCAAGAGCAGGCTTCTGTTTTAGATTGTACATCATCAACAAGATGATTTAGGAAGAATGCAGGCACACAAGTGAATTAGTTGTTTAATTACTCTTCCTTTACTGTGATAAGTTAACTCCTTTCACTGTGTGCTCTGGCAGAAGGGTAATCATAGAATCATAGAATCGATTGGGTTGGAAATGACCTCCGAGATCATCGAGTCCAACCCTTGGTCCAAATCCAGTCCATTTACTAGATCATGGCACTCAGTGCCACGACCAATCTGCGTTTAAAAATCTCCAGGGATGGTGAATCCACCACCTCTCTGGGCAGCCCATTCCAATGCCTGATTACTCTCTCTGTAAAGAATTTTCTCCTGATATCCAACTTAAATTTCCCCTGGCGGAGCTTAAGCCTGTGCCCCCTTGTCCTATTGCTGAGTGCCTGAGAGAAGAGACCAAAAGCTAATTTTCTTTAGTTTTTCTCAAGATAAAAGTATGCTAAAGTGAGCTGAATTGATTTGCAGTTAGTATGGGCTAAGAGTGGGCATATGGACAGTTGAAAATCAGCTGAGCAGTAGGGCTGATATAAAGAGGGGGCAACTAAAACCACTATTTGAGCTCTGAATTCTGGGTACCATGTCCTCAACTTCATCTAAACAGCCCGGGGTTGAGAACAACACATTGCTGGTCGAGTACTTCTTGTAGATTGGAACATGGTGTAGTTCTTCAAAAGGTCATGCGGATTTTGCAAGGCTGATAAACGAGAAACAGGAACTCTTGATTTCTGTGATGACCAGATTAAGTGTACTTAATGTACACAGAATCTCAGGCTGTCACTTCTGCAAAACCTTTTTTTCAAAGACTACTTTGTGGCAGAGACATCAACCTCAGTTTTAGTGGCAGGTTGTTGGTAGTGTGAGCCCTCTTGTGATTTCAGAAATGACAAGCTCAAGCCCTGCACTCCTCGAGCTTACCTGTTATAAGTGGCTATAAATATATAAAGATTTGCAAGGTAATGTGTTGAAATGTTGTCTCATTTTTAACTTCAGAAGTAACTGCAAGAAGCAATGGAAAAGAAGGAAAAATTATACTTTGGAAGAGTAAATTTTTTTTTTAACACTCCCAATGCAAAGTGGGTGAAATTCAGTACTAACATGATGTGAGCAATGGAAGAAATTTTGTCTTGTTGCAGAGAGAATCAGTCTGGTCATGAGAGCATTGGGTATCAACAGAAACTGCTGCCTCCCTTCTGCAGGCAAAATTGTCCCTGATTTCATTCTGTGATCCTTTTGGTCCTCCAGACTGGTCCACTTTGTGTTGACATACTGCACATAGTGCTTTGTAAGTGTGGAATTTTTCAGTGTTGAATTTGGGAAGAGAGAATTGAATTTCTCTGTGATTTCTTCTTTTTATGTCTTCATTGTTGGAAACTGGGAGAACAGTCAGAGCATGGGAAATATATAGCCTGGTTGCTTTTTATGTCTTGGGAGGAAAAAAAGTGTCTGGCCTCCTTCTTCTCTTATCACATAAAGGGGAAACAGGACTATATGTCTTTGGAATCAGGAAAACTGATCTGTTTGCTGCTGCTATCTAGCTTCGTATTATTACTGTTAAAAGGTTTGTTTTGGTTTTTTTTATCAGTTTTATATAAATGTCTTATGTAACTGTGTGGTAGAGCAGAAGAAGCACGATCATGTTTCAGATCTTGTAAAACTCTGAACTCCTCTTGTGTTCTTGAATACAGAGCACAGCTTTGGTTAGGATGCAAGATAAATTCCGGGAAAAAAAATGTTTCCTTTTTTCTCTTCTGGTGAAATACATCAGATATCCTTCAATGTGAATGGTAGCAAATATGTGGCAGAATGAATAGTGATGCTCTGCCTGCTGAAGTGAATAGTTGAAGAGGTATTGGGTATCAAAAAAAGGCAACAGGATGCTGCATCACAGTTTTTGCTGAGTAGAGGTGCTCATGTATTTGGAATTAAGTTCATTTTGCACTATAGTTTAGTGGGGTGTTAGCATTACCTAAAAAAGCTATTGTATTAGATTTCTTGAACTATAGTATAGGGTTAGAACAATATACAAGTGTTTTGTTTGAAATGAAAACGTTGTAAATATTTCATTATACAGTCTTACTTTTAGATAGTTTCACAAGGGGTGCTCATTTGTATGTAATTGCCACCATCTTTTCCTCTTACTGAGTAATACTCAGAGTGAGTAGGGGTATAAGATGATGGTAGAGGCAGTAGGGTTTATATGATGTGTTTCTGGCTTTAGACAAAATATTTCAGCTATTTTAAACATCATTTTAAAGTATTACGGTTTTTTGTGCTCCCTTTTAAAGTAGTGCTTCACGGTTTTGAATGTGGAATTCTCAAAACACCTTTATGGGACAGCACTGTTGTCCTAATTTTACAAGTAACTACTTTGTCTTGCTTCCCTGGGTGGCTTGCTCAAGGTTACACAAGAATCCTGTGGTGGAACAGGGAATTACATCCAAATGTTCGATGTTTAAAACTTGAAATCCTGATTTCTGCATTACCCTCTCCTAACAAATATGAAAGACCTATACCTTTCCCATCATTCTGCTGAAATTAATTAAATTATAAGTGTTAATACTCTGATTTTGATCAATGCTTTTAATTCTGTTTACTGCTTCTTTTTATTTTTAGGCCTGTACTGGTATTGAAAATATTGATGAAGCTATAACGTTGCTTGAACAAAATAACTGGGATTTAGTGGTAAGTATTCTAAGAAAATGACTTCATAGATCAGCCCCACGTAACAGTGACATGCCATCCTGCTGAGACAGCTGGTAGCTTTATTTCAAATTTGGGTGTGTCCTTTATGGCTGGGGCAAGCAGGTTGTGTGCAGACTGTTTCTGGTCTTTTAAAGCCTCATCACTAAGTAAACATTATACTGGGTTGTACACCCTGAGCTCTCTACCCTGGTCTGCTCTGGTTGTCTTCAGGCTATTTTGATTTCTTCCTTGTCCTCTAAATCCATGTTTCATATTGTGTTTAGTATCCTTTTAAAGGCATCATTTTTTAAGAAGTATTATTAAGGGTACCAGTCTTAGAAGACTTCTTTTGTATACACACATGGGATGTTGAGGATTTAGGTGCCTTTGTAAGAAATGGAAGGTGAAACAACTTCTTCAATTTTTCATGTGCTTTTAGTTTAAAAATAAGATCATTGCTCTTCTATTGTTAGTGGTTATGCAGAATTGAGTCAGATTATTAAAGCCATAACTTATTTAGATTTGGTGCTATCCAGACACCATTAAACACAAACAGAAAAACAACAAACATCCTAAAAAAGCTGTTATCTATTTTGTAGCAAGGTTCAATGTGCAGAGAAATAGGAGGAAACCAATAAACCCAGGCAAAATGGTCTTAGATATTTTAAGACTCTGCATAGGATTAGTAAATAAAGAAACTACTAATTTTATTAAGATCTAAAAGTGTAAAAAAGTACAAACTTAATTAAAAAGCAAGTGATCTTCCTTCAAATATGATTTTGTCCTTTTTACTTTTTTTTTCTTTCCCAAATGAACTTTAGACCGGTCCAAATTATCAGAAAGTTATCATTAAAAATACTAGATTTTCCAAAATAGGCTATGGTGACAGTGTCAACTGTCTGCCACAGTATATTTCCAGCATATTTTTTGGAATGTTCCCTAATGTTTTATTAATTTCAAACTAAGTGTCACAGAGGTTAGGGCGGGGTTTTAAATTGAGTTTGTTAGAATGAATATTGTGTTTCTTTTTAAGGCAAAATGATTGAAATGACATATAGTATTGTAACCTATTGTAAAAAAAACCAATATGTACTCACAACACTTGAACCTATGTGTTAAAATGAATACAGTCTTTATTTTGCAACATATCATGGCATAACCAAGAGTGAGACACCAGTGAGCAAAAGGGGAGTGCCTGTCATCGGTGGCTTCAACCAGAAAAACCCAAGTGTGTGTTGACAGAGTGGTAGAGTTAAAACATCTTCTGTCATAGTAGTTTGTTGTAGCATGAGCTGGTTTGAAAACTAAAGTGTTTACTGGAAGGCAAGGAATAGCTTTATGCATTCTATTTGGGTTGTGAAGTTCCCAGTACAATACAGTAAGTCAGTTGGATGTGGGTTTGGGGGATTTACACATTGTCTGCTTTAAAGTAAATGCTCACAGGTTGGGTTGAATGAGAGAACGGCAATGAAAAATGATCAGAACAAAAAAGTCTCCTCTGAGACTCCAGAATGAGCAGAAAGGAGAGTGAAATATCTAAAGCTATGAGAATGGCTATGAGAATACCTTTAAATACTGAATTTTATTAGTGATTGCTAAATGATATAAAGTAGAATACGGTGGGAAAAGAGGTAATGACCCAAAAGTGGCAGCTTAAAAAAGGCATAGGGAAAGTGAGAAAGGATGAAAAATTAGGGATGCAAGAGCTACTTGGGGAAAGTACATAAATATGGAAACTAAACAGAAGATGAGTGAGAAGGGTGTCTATGAAAAGGAAATGGTAAGTTGTGGAAAAAACCCCAATACTGGAGAGAGTGTAACTAAAGAAGATGCCCTAAGGGTCTGTCAGTAGTAGGACACTGGCTTCTTTTTGTTAAAAGCAGCCTCCTTGTGAAGAAGGGAGTGAAATCCAAATCATGCTAATCTAACAGGGAGATAGGAGCAGAAGAGGGAAGAAAGAGAAGATAAAAGAAATGTGATCGTAAGAAGAAAAGGAGCGCTGGCTTGAGAGAATCAAACATCTCTGTTAGGCAAGGGATTTTAGCACTTCAAAAGTACTTGAAGAAAGGCTCAGGACTTATAAGAAATATAGCATTTTTTGTTTTAGAATGAAAAATGTATGATCCATATGTGGTGGCGGTTTTTTGTGTGTATACGTTGGGGGTTTTTATACCTTTGATACAGCAGTCAAGTACAGATGCAGTGCCAAGAAACTGGGGAGGAGAGAAGGCTTTGTTTTAATTCAGCCAAAAGGTCTTGGAGTTTTTTAGCTGAGATGGAAAATTAAAAAAAATCCTTTTTTTTTTTTTGGCACTAAATATGTCATTCGATTCAGAACAAAACATTTTTTTTTATTTGTAAGGAAAGCAAAACTTGTAGGACTTGGTTCACGGATTATGAAGAAAGTAGTGAAGTAGTGATGATTTTGGGGAGGGGGGGGTCCTCCATCATCCTTTGGTTCTCAGTAGGTAAATAGGAAGAACATCATCTCTGTCACCTCTAATTTCACTTTGTTTGTGCATCTGATTCTGAGGCTTTTAAACATGGATTCCTTTACTTCCATGATGTTGGAAGTAAAATCAGAGCTCAGTGTTTGATCAGGAAATCTTCTGTGAGAGATCCAGGATAGTAAGAAGTAGAAAGCTGAGCAAATCCCGTTAGGATCTTGTCAACCAAAGTTCAGGGGCACTCTTGCAGCAATAGGGGGAAAACCCAAAAACATAAGTTAAGGAAGTTCTTATCTTGAGCAGATTACTTGCTTGCTTTTCATTCAGGCTGTCTATATCTCAATTCCATTTTCCTGTTTGGGGAAAAAAGCCATGCACTATCAGAGGCTGTGCAGGGGACCCAGGTTGAAGAATCCCTTGGGCACCTGTTGCTTCTTGAACTCTTTGACACTCAGCTCAAGGGCATTGTTATTTCTCTGGGACTTCAGCCAAAACAACCAAGAGCAAGTAGTCCTGGGGAGCTGGAAAGCAGAAGGATCCCAAACAGAAACAGGGAAGTAGTACTGACATGGGCTGACAGAGAAGTACATCAGAATGCAGAGAGAGAGAGCAGAGGTTATAAAGTTCACAAAACAAGTTTCTTATGTTGTGCTACAAGTATTACGTGTTTGTGTAAGCTTTTCTAAGGATTACTTTGTTTGCACTGAAGCTATATTCCTGCTGCTTTTTTTTTATCTGTACTTTTTTGTCCCTCGTCTTGCTAGATTTTAGTATTAAGGTTTAAAATGTCACCAGTGTCTTTGCTATTATTTGAGTGTTACTGTGTTTGGTATCTTTTTGTTTTCATTCTACCCTTAAGCAAAGCCAAACCTGGGTTAAGTGTAAGGAACTCCTTTCTTGGTTTAGTTTTTCTAATAGCCACTTTTTATTTTTTAACTAAGAATCAGAGTTCCATTTTCTTTTTGGCTTAGAAGTGAAACATCAGCTTCCTATTTTTGAACTTTTAAAGATTACTCACCCCCAATTAGAAGTCTTCACCCATATTCCTCTATATGGGATACTCTAAGACAGCATATTTGCCATTAATTTATCTTCAACTTGGTACTAAATAAACTGGATTTAAACGTCTCGTTGTATTTGTTTTATAGTGTTTAAATCATGTTTGTAGCTGTTTGAAGCAGTACAGGAAACTGTATTTCATAAATGGTTGCTTGGCGTTGTTTAAGTGCTTAAAATCAAATAGACCATAAGAGTGCTGCAGAGGAATTCATATGTGGTAACAGTGTATGAATTGCTTGGTGGGATCATGAAGTCTAATTTTGCCAATAATTAGTTCCCCTTTGTTGCATGTGACTTGGCCTTTGTGGTGGTCTGCTGCATATAGAGCAGCTTAGGGTTTTTCTGTGTTAGAACACTGTAGCCTAATTACAGGGCTTATTATAGGTCGGGCAACAAAATGTTTCAGATGTTCTGGGAGATACAGAAGATCAACATAGATAATATAATGATTTCTTCAAGCATTCATCTTTATGAAACTGTTCTGCTGTAAATGGATCCAGCTCTCTTAAGCCTTACAGGGTTGCGGATATGTTATTTCCTGAGTGACATTTCTTTCAGCTCTATTAATTTGCAGTAATTTTTAACGTCTGAGAAAGCAGAAGTTAGGAATTTCTGTCCGTTGTAAAGTCTGATGGTTTCACAGCTTGCCCATTTAAACTCTGATCTTCTGTTTTCACATGTGAAGGTAAAAATTATGGTATATATATCTTAAACTTTGTGTGTGTAAAAACAATAAAATAAAAGTGTGAGAAATCCCAACTGTGTGTCTGTTGAAATGATGATGGTACATATTTAAAGGAAATGACCCGTTAGTGTGTCTATGTGACCTCATGTAGTGTGGACCTTCTTAAATGTGAGGTTATCTCACAGATGATATCTCTTTGCTGTCCTGAAATCCAGTGCTTGCATCTGTGCATGAGACATGGTCTGCTCTATCTTTCACAGATTTAATGAAAAACTCAAGTCCTTCATATGTAGCATGACTTTATATTCTGTACTGGTAATCAGAACAGGATTCTTGAATGAAAAGCAAGTATTCACCACACTTAATTTTCTACTTTTTCCAAGGTGACCATTTCTATTGTTACTCCTCATCACTGGTTTAAAAGTATTTTTATTTCATGTCTTTTCCAATAGACATTGTAATGTAGGTACTGTTTAACATTGCTTTAAGAAGAAAATAAGGTTCATCAAAATAACAGAGGAGAGGATGTTTGTTACCCATATTCACTTCATTTGTAAATGTGTGTATGATGATTATATGTATAAAAAAAAATCCATTTTTTATTTTCAAAATGACCTTTCTGCCTTCCTGCTGTACTTGGCTTGATTGTTCTGTATTCTGGTAGGGGATCAAAGCACAGTATAACTTCAGTGAAACCAGCAGCTTAGTGCATCTGGAGATGTGATGACTTGTAGTTCCTGTCATACTCTGGTTCAAGAATCAGTTGACAAAAGGCAATTCTGTACCTTTGAAAAAGAAATTATATATTTGGAATACATTTTTAAATAAAGCTTCAGGTCCCAACTATAGGTTTTAATTTTGAATGGATAACTTACACAGTGTATGAGGGCTTTTTGCATTTTGCTTGTAAACTTCTTGAAGAGTAGTTGCTCTTGGTCAGACAAGATTTTTTTTTTACTGTAAGTACTAATTTTGTATATATTTTCTTCTTTGTAATGTCTTTTGGAAAAAGTAACAAACAAAAACAACAAAAAAATTGAACTGAATAAAATGAGGTAGGACATGGCAATTTTTCTTTTTTATTTCTCTTGGAGGTGCCCATTTAGGTGGGATTCCTAGCAAAAAATGGGCCATTTATCTTAGTATCTCTTACTGCTTTCTAACCATTACCTTAATTTTGTTTACAACATGTAGCAAATTTCAGTCCAAGTTGGTAAAACCAATACAGTGACAATGTCTTCTGTCTCTTTTTCTCTCTGGTTTGCCCTGCTGCAGCTTTGATGTGGTATCTCTCTGTATGTTTTTTTTATTGATTGGAATTAGCCTGCCTCCAGAAAGTAGGTGATTAATTTAAGTTTGGCACACGGCCATTTCTTTTCCTTAAATGTGAGACAGTGTTGTCATATGTTTAGCAGCTCTCTTGTTTCCTTACAAGCAGGCTATGTTTCAGTGGCTGGGAACCAGGACTTCACATCATGGTGATCATGTTCCTCACATTTTACTTGTATTGTGTTCTAGTGAGAAGTTCAGGGTTCATTCCTCTCATTAAGACTGGATCTGAGGGATTTTCCCTGTGAGGAACATGGGCTTGTCCGTGCCTTACTAACATTCTCCTTGTGGCCAAATAAACAGTCACATCTGCCTGTGGGAAGCAGAGATTTGTATCCCAATTTTTTTTTTAAGGAGCTTTTAAAGTCTTCTTTTAGGACATGTGTTCTCTTGTGGATCTTGGTGTCCTGTGGAACATGTTATTGTCAGCTCAGTTAGTTTATGGCCCCTGTTACTGCAGTGAGTTGCCTGTACAGCATTCACAACCCTGCTGCCAGCAGAGCAAAGGGAGAAGGAAGGTCTGAGTTAGGTATTCACAAGTAGTGTTGGTGGATGGGCATCCCACTGGTGGAGGTGTCCCGTGGGCAGGGTGCCTGTTCTCCAGGAAATACAGGAGTTGCAGGTTTCTTGTGCATCCAACTGCAGCCTTAATCTCTCCTAGTACGACACAGTTGTATGTGGACTTTTCTTTCACAAAGGACTGAGAAATCCCTTTTGGAAGTCTTTAAGGTATTTTTTGTTAAATTAGGGATCCCTACTTGCAAAAATTGTTTTATTTCTCATTCTCTGTATTTCCAGCTTTTTGCAGTTTCCAAAGGGACATTTCTGTGTCTTTGAGTAAGCTCAGATGCATGCTGTATATTTTATCCAGCTGGGTGGTAGCAAAGATGACTAGCTAATTCTTAAAAACAACATGATTATTAAATTAATTGTATTTCTTAACTTTCAAATGCCTTAATCTCAGGTAAAACAGATGTTTCCTTTTCATGTATTTTCTGCATCAAAGACTATATGAAATATGCAGATATGTAGGGAGTCGTAATCACAGTATGGCTTTCCATGGTATGCACATTCATCTATTAAAAAAACAAACCCAAAACAACCCCCTAAATACCACCATTAATACATGCGAGGAGATTAAAATTCTTGCAGAATGCAAAACAAGTGTGCTGCTTTGTCAGCTCAGTGAAGTGCTTCAAGGAAGGCAGAGTACCTCTGCTAGCAGCAAGATTGCCCAGTCTTTGTGATCTTACCAAAACCAAACTACTGATTTCTGAGACTTTTAATAACAGCAGTAGTTGATACTTCAGGAGATTGCAGCTGATCCTGTTGTGTCCTGTATAAAAGTTTGATTAAAGACTGTTTGAAACAGTAGAATCATGACTTTAAATGTGTTTTCTTTAGTGCTGTTTCATATATGCTTTGTAGTTTTGATTCATCAGAAGGGACTAATGCTCACACTGATGATTGAAAGAATGTGTATAACTTTCCCATAGGGTAAAACTGTTATAACCTTCTGGATGAAAACCCTTTGGTTCCTGTTAAACTGGAATAATTCTTCAGCCTCTATGAAGAAATCACAGTTTTAGCAAATATATCAGTTATCTTGCAATAGAGTAGATAGTTTTCTAGACATGAAGGAGATTATGTTAATGTAAAATAGTTTATTTTGTTTCACAACTATTGACTGTAATTTTTCTGATGGGAAGAAACCTGCTTTATTCATGGAAGGATAACAAAGAGATTGAGATTGTGTTTTATGGCTGTATTTTTTTGCTGTGATGATGCATATGAAATTTTAATTCTCATTCTGGCCAAAAAGTGAGTTGGAGAAGATTTTTAGGTAAAACTTTGCAGTCAATAAGTAAAAAGTAAGCTCTGTCTCTCCTTTTCAAATAAAAGATGGAATTTAGTTACTTATAAAATGAGCTCCTTTACTTAAGTTTTTCTTGCATAGTGATCAAACAAGCAACAGGACTAATAAAATTAGACTTCTGTTCTTAGCAAAAGACTCTTATTTCTTGTAATAGAGAGTTTTGTGTTCTGAAAATAAAAAGGCAGCACGTGAGATCCCAGTAGAGCCTGGTAGTATTGTTGTAGCTCCACATATGCATCACCCGCCTGCCTTAGGTTTTACAAATACTTGTTTTCAGAGGCTGCTACCTCTGAATTGGTAGTTTCTATGAAGATTGCTTAGCATTAATTTGTCCTGCAACTTTAAAATTTAAGAACAAATTTCTAGAATATATTAATAGTGAAGTGGCAGGTGTGAGGTATCTGTACTTTATTACTCTGAGTAGTTGAACTGAAAATTGCACACATCTTATAAACATGTGTTTGACAAGTGTTTAGTCTGTCATTGAATCATGCTGGGACTGTGTGAGTAGGAGAAATCTAAGTAAATTATTGAAGAACCAGCATCTGTGCCAATGCTGTGACTATTTTGCAAGTGAGCCTTGGTTGTGAAAGATTTTACCACAGAATCTAGATGTCATCTGGAGCCACCAGGCTTTCAAAGCAGAGTGCCTTAGAAATGAATTTACCTATAGTATTACTGAATATCTGAATGGTTTCTAGTTTTATTTAAATAAACTCTCTTTAGCTGGTCCTGGAAGACCTGGGTTGCTGCAGCACAGCAGTACAACATAGGCTGTTGGAGTGAGAAATATTATAAGACAAGTTACTGGTTACATACTTTTGGCTTGGATTTTTCTGGTTTCCAAACTTTTAAGCTAAATCTTGCATAATAATACTTTTATTATGGATAAGTGATTAGACAGTTGGCTAAATACAGTTAGGGTCAGTTGAAAATGGCTGTATAAGGTATTATGCTATTATGGCTTTTCAGTGAAGGAGCCTTAGTCTGTTGGCAGTAATTCTGTGACATTTTGTCCCCTGAGATTTCATCTCTGGTAGTACTTGCTAGGAGTTAGTATGTTGAAACAATGAGTGATTAAAAAAAAATATATATTTTTTGAAGACTGATCAAAAAGTATGTTGTTGTAAGGTAACTATCCCCAACCTGTGCATTTTAGTGTTGCCATTCCAATTTACATAAAATAATCATGAGAGGGGTAGAAATGTGGGTTCAGTACATAGGTGTTTTTTCAGGCATAGCCTTTGATTTATCTGACTCTCCTACTGTCTAGTTTAATGTTATAAGGAGTAAAAAAATATGTTTTGATATTAAGCAGAAGCATTCCTTTCTGTTAAGTTAGAAGGTGAAGTAGTGTTAGGGTCGAAGTTGTGACATAATGACTAAAACCAAGATACATGTACGTGTGTCAAAGTGGCAGACACCTCATGGTCTACTCTCCCTTTCTAGATGAATGAAATTTGAGTGGGTAATTCAGAGTAGCTTATTTTCCTTTATTACTGCTGATATAGAGTCTCAGCTCAGGTAGGTGCAGATCCCTAAGCTTCTTATAAATCTGGACATGTTCTTTACTTTCATTATGCCAGGAAAATACATCGAGTTATGAATTTATTACTGAGATTGCGCTTTGTTTGAGGAATTAGACAGTGACAATATAAAATTAAGGAACTGTGCAAAATGTAGGGTTTTTTCTCTCTCAGAATTATAGAAGTATATCTTAACTGTTGAAAGGCTTCCTAGTGCATTTAGGCATGTTGTAGGAGTGACAGGAAAAAATTTGCTGAAGCCACCAAAGAAGTGGGGAGAAATGGGAAACCACATCTAGAGTGCTAATTGTGAACTATTTCAACGCGTGCTCTCTTGCTGATGAAGTGAATCATCTGTATGGATGTATTCATGTGGCATTTTTTGATGAAATGTTAATTTTTTGCTTTATTAGCAATTCTATTGTTTTGCAGCTTTTCATGAAGTATATTTGTTGTAAAGAAAGCAGGCTGAAATAAAGCAGAATGCATAGAAGACATTTCATTGTAGTTCAATTACAGTTTTTGGTTAAATTTTAACCACGATGGGGACAAATGTTGGCATTCTGTGTAAACTTTGTGGGTGTAACTTCACGTCTAGCACTTGGAAATACTTTCGAGACTTGCAAAGCTGGGAAAAAGCCAGCAAGTACAACACAAGCTACAGGAAAAAGCTGACTCATTCCTTTGCCTTGAAAAGCCTGCCAAAAATAACAAAGGTAGAGGTTGCTTCTCTTACTACTGGGGCACAATTAGTAATTTTATTATTGAAATATTATTGAATTAATTTAAAAATCCAAACCAAATAATATTTTTTATAACTGAAACTCACAGCAGTCAGTTTTTTGTTAAAGTAATGGTTTCAAAGTGGTTGTGTATGTAGGAAGGCGATAGTGTATCTTGTTTGTAAAAAGCCTCTGGTCTAAAGTAATTGGTATTTCTGCAGAAGGTTTCATGGAATTTCTTGTTTAGAATAACACAGCTCAAACTTGCCTGTAACAGGCGAGATTTGGTAGTTGCTTAACACTGCTCAGAAGCCACATTTTCCTGCTTGGGAATCTCACAGTCTGATCTCGATGTCTTGGAGCAGAAAGAAGTGATGGTATTACAGCTGGTTTCAGTAAACCTTTATTGTATTAATCCAGATTGACTACAGTGTTTGACTAATATTTACAGTATGTTTTTGTCAGCACCAGTTGGTGAAAGTTCTGCTGTTTATTCTGGAATTTTCTACTTTTTTTTTTTTATTGTTTTTAATTGATGGCAAGAAAAATCTGTACGTGGTTTTACTCTTTATCTAGTTTCCCAAAGTCACAGTATCAGCAGGTCAGAACAAATGTGATTAGGGGAGCATTATTTCAAAGCATTTACTGTTATTACTGAAATATATGCATGTAGCAGAGCCCTGTGGGTTAGTTTCATTATAAGAAATACTTCTGTGCTCAAAAGGAACTAATAAATCTTTGCACTTCTCCTGTTTTGCTTTACTGTTGTGTATGAAAGTGTGTTCCTTTGTCATGCAGATTTATGGTCTGGAAGCAGTTTGAAACTCACTTTTGCTTTTTAGGTCTTTTCATGGATGCTTTGTCTCATTAATGCTTTCCTTTATGCCTTATCATTTAATTATTTGTTTTTCCTCTCTGGATAACATTTGTTCAGTTTTGGGTTTTGTTTCCTTTTTTTTTTTTTTTTTTTTAAGCTCTCAATTGTAGAAGGCATTTGGAGTTCTGTCATCCATTTATTTTGTTTGAATGCCAAATAAAAAGTGTATTTTAAATCTTTAAATCTTTAGGATAAGAAATTTATCAACAAAAGCAACAAAATTAGAGTAAGAATACTGTATGTCAGGGATAATATCACATTTAGCCCAAATCAGGAGTAGAATTATTTGCAATGGAATGACAATTATAAACAGAGTAATTTTAGTGACCCTTTCTGTGCTGTGGAAATATAAAATACAAAAGATAAAAAATAATTTTTCTAGTATATTATTGATTGCTTAATGAGGGCTTTTTGGTATATTTCATTACACTTTTAGCTTTAAAAAAAAAGTTTAATTTGCTGAAATTCAGCAAATCTTGAGTGATCCTCAATCAGGATGGATTGATAGCAGAGCTGAATACTGGCTGATATGTCCAAAATATAACAGTTAGAATCTTTTTTTTTCCTACAGAACTCAAAACCACAGTATGTTTGTCTTGTGTGTCATCTCACCCTCTGTAGTGAGGTTTTGCATGTAGGTTTTGGTTATATTCACTTGTGTAATCAGAGAAATAAATCTAAGATTAAATGCTGAAAGGGTCAGGCAAAGATAAAAACAGGTTTTTCTTTGTTTTGTAGTGTGAAACATCAAAATGACCATTTTTTGGTTATATTTTAAAATACAGTCCTACCAGCCACTGGCACCTCTTCCTCTTAAGACAATGAGCTCTCTTTCCTTCTGCTGATGTAGAAAACAGCGTGGGGTGAACTTTCTGAATTTGTGATTTGAGAGAAATTGTTTTTATATCAAGGAGATGTTAAATATATAATAGGAAGAAGAGGCAAAATAAACAGGAAAGACACAAAATGCAGAACTTTGTTTTTAGCTTACCAGACATCTTAAACCGAAAGTAAAATCTGAGTTTGTAGCATTTGGGGAAGAATACAGATTTTTGAAAGTCATAATAAATGAGTCCCCTCATCTGAGAAAGCTCTTTCTGAATTTCATAGAAGTAATTAAATATGTGGTTTATGAGGCTATTGCATTAAGTTGAATGCAAAGAAAAAATTATAAAGACTATAAATCTGAATGTGTTAGACCTACAGAAAACTGGAGGATTGGAAGAAAACACCCACGAGCAAGTCACTCCATTATATTTCCCTGTGACTTTCTGAAGCAGTTGATGCTGTTTGGTTGGACATCCATGGATTTTGGATTAAGTCTTCTGCTGTGGCTGTTCTTATTATCCTATGTCTCTGTCTCATTTGAGTATTTTGTTTGTTTAATGTAAACCTTCTCAATTTTTAGCTAAACAAATGTAAAGCTCTGCGTGGGCTTTATTAAGTAGACTCAAGTGGTCTTACTTGCTGAATTCACTCAAACCTAAATAAGGCTTTTGGAATTCTGTGCAAGCAGCTTGTGCTGGTTGTGTTAAGCTGAAATGGTTATTTATCTCAGTGAAACTCATGCAGCTCTCACGTGCATGGTATTTACATTTCTGTAGCCTCTTCCTCTGAAAGGATTGTTCTTCCAGCGTTGTGCAGCTTGAACTTGCTTTCTTCTTTTGCTTAGAGATGTGTTTTCTAGTATCAGTTTGGAAAGCTGATCTTGCACTGTGCTTCGTAAAAGCTCTTGCTCCACGTTGGGGTAGAGGTTTGAATTTGAAGAGGAAAATTTTAAAGGGTCTGTATCTAGGGTAGGGTCTGGAAAGCCATTCTGTGGTATGGAGAGTTGGAAAGGAGAGAGGAGGAACAAGAGGTGGCCACCGAGGAAGAGTTCCCTCCTCACCCATTGCAGAAGCCTTTAAATGAGCTTTTACCTGGGCCTGATTTTAATTGTTAAGATAATTCATCTAAACATCACTTCTAAATTTTGGAAATTTAAAAATTAGCTCCCATCTGTAATCCATGAAGAGGAAGGAATCCCCTGCCTTGTGTGAATATTCAATCAGTATATGTAGACCTCAGCATGTAAATGATATGATTGGCAAATCCAGTCCTTCTTTAAACTTGGTGATAACCACTGAGTATTTACAACATTTGAGTTTAATGTTTGTGCTATCTAAAATACTGCAATTTGTTGATAAATTTTCATAGGACCCTCATTGCCCTGGGATGAGCATCACTGTAAGATGTACCTAATTGCTTTTAAATGGTTAACACTGTAATTGTGTATTTTAAGAGAAGTCATCAGCATTCTTGCTTCATTGTTGCTGTTTTTGCTCTAACACTGTTTTGTACTCATAAAAGATAGTCACATTTAATCAGAACTGACTAACATGTGTAAGTTAATATTCCCTTGAGGAAAAGTTCTAAATTTCACAGTTTGCTTCACAGTGTTCTTTAGTCACTTAAATAATTTCAGTTTGTTTATAGAATACCACAGAATTTTGGGTTGCCCAAACAGTTCAGGAATTTGGTAACCTTTCATTAACCGTATTGCTTTTTTGTTTCCTGCAAACATAGGGAGGAAAAAAGTTGGATTTAATATATTTTGATATTGTTATTTGAAAGTGTGCTGCTGAAACAAACACAAAAAAATATTGTTACTTTGGACCTTTGTAATGAGCATTTGTCAGTCCAGTATTATATCATGTTCCTGTCTTACTGTTCATTAAAAAAAAAACAAGATTCACAGGCCTGTTTATCAAGATACACTGTTGGATGATGAAGTCACAGAGTTCTTGAGTTGGGAAGTTGTTTCTGGATGCTGGTCTGGTCCAGAGCAGGTCCAATTATGTCAGGTTATGCAATGCTTAATTCTTAAATAAGCTGTTCCAATTCCTGAATATATGATTCATATCCCTAAACATAATGCTTAAATCAAGAATAGGTAAATTCGCCTTACAATTTCCTAAAATAAATGGCAGGCCTGGTAGTTGTTTGAGTGTTGTGTGTTATGGTAGAATTTGCCTATGTATAGTACTGAGACACACCTGAAATTCTTGGCTTTGGGAAAAATCTTCTGAAACCTCTATAATTTTCCATTTAAGGTGAACTTCATTCATTAAATATTGATAGTATTTGAACAGGCAAATACTGTCGAGGCTGTGGTACCTCATATCCAGCAGTGACCCTCGTGGACACCCAGTGGGTTTTCCAACAGCATATGCATGGAATGCCATTTGCACTCTCAGCAACAGGTTATTGGGAACTGAAGATCCAGACGTGGTATCTTTCTGTTTAATAACCCATGAATAGATTTTGCACTGGTTATTAAAATTGTTTCAAGGGTAATACCCCTTTTTAATTGCTATAAATTAGACACAGAGGCTGGTGATCAGAGATCCGTGTTTGGAGAGACAGAAAGTGTGATATCTTTGAATGTTTGCATAACCATAGAGATGTGATCCTCTCTCAAAGGGGACTGACACTGGGGAAGAACAGCCTGGAACACATCCTGCCTTAGTAATGTGTTCTTGTTTTAATTTTTTTTTTTTTTTAATAGACACAACCTTCTCCCAATGAAATTCTAAAGCAGATGGTCGTTCCTTTTTTTTGTTGCAGGGCCTACTTATAACTGTCTTGTAAGAACACGGATATTTAATATTTATGCAGTATGTACATATGCACTGCTACCATTTGTTGTCTCCATCATTTTAGTCTTCCATCTTGCTTAACAAACAATGTCCAGACTCTTTAGTTTTACAGTGTGGTTAATAGAGGTCTTTCCATCAAAAGAGTACATAATACTGGTGCTGATTTTTTTTGCTGCTGTGCCCCTTAAATGTCATCAAGTTTACAAAAGTAGGGACATGAACAAGTGAGTTATTCAGTTTTAAAGAAAATAGCTTGGAGCCTCTATCATCTTTAACCCCTCTAAGCAGACTCAGAAGAAGTTTGAGCCGATTTAATCCTCTTGAGACAAGAGCTTTGACAGAAGTGTGGAAATGCCACACTGCTTTATTTCTTTATAGCTGAAGCAGCTCCTTTTTTGTGAGTAAAGAGAACTCTCTTGTGCCAGCAGATCATTATTAGTGTAGGCTCTGTGGTACAAAACCTGTATTTGCTCTCTGTGTCTTAGAGATGCAAAATAAAGGATAATTTTGCCTTTCAGCTAACATTATCTGTTGGTTGACAGAAATTAAATGTATGTTGCTGAAGAGTATGGGAGGGGGAAGCCAATCCTGAAAAACCCAAATAAACCAAAACCTCCTACTCTTTCCTGGAGGTTTATTAGATGAACATGATCAAGAGCTATGTATGACTGCAAAAACCACAATGATGATAAATGAGACACATTGTTAAAAAGAAACCACTGATTATTGCCATGCACGGTGGATAAACTGATTTAAAAACTGATCTGGTAGGGAACTTTGTTTTCCCTGTAATTTGATACAGCCTCCTGGGTTGTTGCTGTAGCTTATAGATACATCTGACCTTTTCCTTCTCTGCTTTTTTAATTATTAATTATGCAATATTTGTTACTAAATGCATGATCTTATTGCAATATCATAATAATTTAGTTGAGTTCAGCAATAAAACTTTTTGACTTTATGTAACCTTAACTTTTAATGGAAATTGTAAAAAATCATGTTTATATATCTGGAGGAAAAGAGACCACAGCATTTAAATCTTGAATACATCTGTTTTTGTCTTTATTAAGCACTTACTTAAGCTACATTTTTTAATGTCAGTTTGTAAAAATGATGCTGATAGATGAGGAGTGTTAGTAGTTCGGTGGCAGTAAATGACTTTGTCCTCCTGGAGTACCAGGGGATCTATGAGCTTCTAAACATCAGTGCTCTCTTCTCCATCGGGGACTGGACACTCGTTCACCAGGTGTTCTGGCCAACAGGGCAGGTATTTCTGACACACAAGGATATTAGAAATTGTGATAGTAGAAATGCATGAATTGCTGCTGGTACAGGAGAAAGTACAGATTAGTGGGATGCTCCAAGCTTTCTTTAATTGCGCTGTTAAACCTAACAGATATGTACCTGTGAACTCAACATGTGATTCATGTCACAGAGAGAAATAGAATTAGTCTTTTGAGGTCTGGTTTTTTCTCCTCTCTAGATTTTTTTTTTTTTTAAATTTTTCTCATTCCCTGCCAAATTCCCTCCCGTGCTATTCCACCTTGTCTGCTCCCTGCTGTGCTAGGATTAAAAACCTGAACTTAGGTGGGGTTCTGACTTCTTTGGTCCTGTGTCTTCTAGCAATAGTCAGAACAAAGTTTAATCAACTGAGGAGCAAGTGTGTAAGTCACCTTCACCAGCTCACATGGACTCACTCTAAGTGCTCCTCAAATCTGAAAAATCCTAGCAAGGAAATGCTTTTAAACACTTTTTTTGGTGGTTTGAAGCAGTCTGAAGTAAGTTGGCTTCAAAATACTGTTTAAGAGAGTCTTACTTATTTTCCAAGCTTTTCCCTCATCCTGATATAATTTCAAAGTTTATACAAACTACTGTAGCATCAGATGTGCTGGAAATTAACTTTCTGCAACACAGAATGGAGCAATGCTACAAGAGATTTAGCAGAAATTTTGTCAGAATTAGGGTTTTGAACTCGCAACTGGGGTATGTTGTGACTATTTAAAATATAATGTGTTCTAATATGAGATGGAATTCATTAGGATATTTTTATAGTTAATAAGCGTGTAATTTCCAGTAAGACCAAACCTGAATGCAGATGGCCAGGTTTGTACTTATACAAGTAATATTTTGTTTATTCTGGTGATCTGGACGGCATGGCACGGTATTTAACTGCATAAACCTTACTTAAAAAAATACTTCCTCTTCTACCTGAAGATTGTTTGAACTTTTGAGGTGGTCATTTCTGTGATTCCCTGGCACACGAGTGCTCTGAGGGGGGGCCAGGCGGTGTGTGTGTGTGTGAGCTGTGGGGAAGGTGTAGCTGGGGTGGAGCCCCGTGGGGCTGTTTGCACCCACTGCAGCAGTTTGTGAGCACACGAGGCTGGCAACACACGGTGTGTGTGCAGCTGGGCAGCTTTATGGGTTTGTGCAGGCCTGATACTTCTGGGAAACATAATATTTTCTGTGTACGTGCTGTCTGGCTGCCCTGGCTGTGCACAGTTGGCTCTGTGTGTTTGAGAGCAGCGTGTCCAAGGTGTGTGAGTAGCAAGTGTACAGAGTGTTATAGTGACTGAGCGTGGGCCAGGCAGTTCATTCCCATGCATTCCACCTGGGAAACCCATCACAATCATGCAGGAGTCTGAGCTTCAGTTCCTGTTTATTTGCACTTAGATGTGGGTTTTATTTTATGCAGATACTGTAATGCCAATATCGTTTACCAAGAATATTCATTGAATGGAGAGCATTTCAGGGCATATTTTGAAGCAAGTTGATCACTCTTTAAAACACATTATATAAGTTCTGGTGTATTTTTGTTGTTCTGTATGCTTGACTCAAAATCTGTTTTCTGTTCTCAGGCAGCTATAAATGGTGTTATACCACAAGAAAATGGCATTCTGCAAAGGTAAGCACACAGGACTGGAGTATTACATGCAGAGAGTAATGCTGGGTAACAGTCACATTTTTTTCTTCCTGAATCCTAAGAAGATGATGTAATTCTCCTTTTAAAGCTGTTTCTGGAGCCACAAATTCTATTCGTGGCAAAGCTGCCTTAAAATTCAGTTTTTCCCATATTGGTGGAGGACTGGCTCAAACATCTATTCAAATTAATTTTTATTTTGAATTCATTGGTTGCTGGGTCACTCTGTGTGGGGTTCTCTCTACTGAGTCTGGATATTGGTATGCTTCTGGCTAAGTATTTTCTTTTCCCTTATGCATTTTTAAAGGTATTGATATACCATTCTTCCCTGTTCTTGGCCAAAAATGTTGGTATTTTCATAGGGATTTTTTTTATTTTTCTTGAATTGAATTACAGACAGCAGAAGCTGTGATAGATAAAGTAAGGTTGTTCCCTTCTAAAAGTAGTTTTACTGATTTTCTTTCAGTTTCTGAATTAAATTTTGGCATGTATACTCATACTTGGATGTCTTGAAGTCACTGAAGCTTGATCTTATAAGTGCTGATGAGGCAATTGAAAACAGAAGAACAGGAATTGAGCTACCTGAGAGAGACAGTAAAGTAGTGTTTAAAATTTTGTTCAACAAAGTACTTAATGTACTATTATAAGAAGTTTAATGATGACAGAAGATATATAATGTAGGTAAAGTGGTGGTTTGACATGTGTGTCAATACTTACTAAAGCTATCATTAAAGAGTCAGTTTTTGATTGAGGATAAAACTTTATTTGCTCAGTTAAGTTACTAAATATATATTTACTGTAAGGCCTACTTAGTCAATTTGAGACCAACTCTTTGTTGTACTGAGCACTTTTTCTACCTGTGTTAATAAGTCCTGACTTCAAAGCATTTCTATCCAAAATACCAGAATGTTTGATTGGGTGAAAGAAGCTGGGGAGTAGCTGTAGCAGTTCTGCCAGACTTGGATAACATGCTGGTCCAGTGTCCACTTACAGCATTGTTCCACAGTAATTCATCAATTTTTAGAAATGAGTAGATAGTCAAATGTGTTCCAAATGGTTTTTTCTTTTTTTCTTTCCCCTTCCAATGGAAGTGGTTTAAAGGGAGGCTTGGTAGACTTAAAACCTGGTGGTTTTCATACGAGGCTTATTTTACTGATATGAGGCTTTTTGTGTTCCATTAGAGGTTGCCAGTCAGATATGTAGGATGTCTTTTATGGTGGAATCAAATAGAATTAATAACTGGACTTGAAGTAAGTTAATTTATTGAAGTGAAAAAAGCACATTTGGTTTTGTAATTCAGTTGTTTGTTTTACAATCCAGTCTGCAGAACTGGGATACTCATTGCTTCTTTGGTCTATTAATAAAATGGTTATAGTACTTAATTCATAGTTGGCCATCAGATTTAAGACAGTGACCCATCACTCAGTATTTATACTTTTTTAAATCCTGAAAATAAAGCTGTTTCTTGTGCTCTTTAGACTTTTGGGCCTTTGACTTTTGAGCTGTAGGTCTCTGAGTGTGGGTCTTTGTAGCTGGGAGTTCATCCTTCTGAGCCTGCTGATGTGAGAAGTGAAGGAGCCCCTTGTTTTATGAGCATAACATGTTTTTTGATTTAAAATGTGGAAGGCACAATAATGGGGTTTGCAATAGCTGTGATATGCATTGCCATCCACATTTGCACTTTTTAAAGTTCAGGCCTTCTCTAGATGAAAAATTTGACTTACTGTATGAAGCATTTCCATTGAGAGATCTCATGGTATCTTCAAGAGGGACAGAAAGCATTTTTCAAATAAGTTCTGTTAAAGAATGGAAACGAGACAACCTGTGCTTCAGCATTTCCTAAATCCTTCCTTGCTTGGCTTCCATTCGTTCAGTGCATACCTTTTCCTGTCTTGCATCCACCATCATGATATCCTGTAACTGCTCAGCACAGGTGATCTTCCTGGTGAGAACATCTAAAAGGCAAAGCTTTAGGCTTATCGAATGAAGTGCCAATTTTGGTATGGTCATAATCCTTCTCAAGATAATTCTGGTATTGATTACATAATGATTTTTAGACTGAAATACTTGCTTAAATGCTTGTTTGTCATCCATGCTAATCTCCTGTAGCACTTCTGAGTCCTGAAATGTTAATGTTGCTGATATGAAGGTTATTTTCTAATTACTAATGGTTAGATATATAGTATATTCAGATATGACAATAGTTATCAAGAGGTGTGTGCTGTGAACCGTAATAAGTGAATAACACATCATTTCACTTTGCTAACTTTCATTTAAATGTATCAAACTGTTCTGTTTAAATCATCTTATCTGCATGTCTTTCAGTGAGTATGGTGGAGAGACTTTACATGGACCAGCCTATGGCCCCACAAGTCATTCTACAGCAGCTTCTTCAACCCCTTCCTCATCCTCAGCATTTCGCCATGTAGTGCCATCTAGACAAATAGTGGAAAGACAACCTCGAATGCTTGACTTCAGGGTTGAGTACAGAGACAGAAATGTGGATGTAGTACTTGAAGACAGCTCCGCAGTTGGTAAGGATTTGTAAAAATTCAGCGAAAACTGCTATCCTAAACCAAAAACAAACTAAAAAAATTCAACCCCCAAAATTCGAATCCTAAAGCAAAGCAAAGCAAAACCCCTCAAAAAGAAAAAAAAATCCTCCCCAAAATACAGCCTCCACAGCTACTAACCATTTTGAAATCTCTTTACAGCTTTAAAAAAGCAAAATTTCACTAATCCATTGTAAAGGTTAGTGATCTATCAAATATTTATTTTGAAATTTAGTTTTCTTATGAACTTGCTTCAGAAACCAAATGGAGATTAATGATTAAGTTTAGGCATGAAAACGTAATTTGGGGCAGGATTAGTATAGATGCAATCTGTTAATAAGTGGATGATCTTGGCATTTCCTCTTCGCATTTGTGTGGCTTCTCTTTCTGCATAGGATTAGTGACAAGATTAGAGGAGTTCTTCCTGGTGTGAAGAACATCGTTGCATTCTTCTCTACTCAATTTTTGTTTGATTCTTTTGTTCAAATTAAGACTTCTTTTATCAGTTTTATTGTCTTTATCCTAAAATTGTTGCATTTTGTTAGAAATATGATATTGTTAGTGTTACTATTTACATTCCCCAAACTGTGAGTTAATTTACTTTTGCTAAGGAAGAAGAGGGTTTTTTTTTTTATTTTCTTGTTTTTAGTGAAGAGCTTATACAGATCCAAATAAGGAACTACATGAAGAAATAGTTGATCAAAACAATTTTCCATGCTGCAGCCTTTTGTCTGGGATGAAATTTTCAAATTGGAACTTTTGATCCTTATTTGTCTTTTTAGGTGGCTGGTGCCACCTAGTGATGATTAGTTTGAATTCTTGATGCGTGTTCCATGTTTTCCGTTGCACTGTTGCATCCATGGAAATTAGACATAAAAGTCTGATCAAATCAGGATTTTGCAGCCATACTATTACATTTTTTTCTTTTCTTAATAACTTCCTAGTGGTTTTTACCTGAAAGCTGTAGGGCAGAAGGCAGTTCATGTCTTTCTTCTATATCTTGGGATATAAAGACAGGGCAGCCTTGTGTTTAAAACCTTTGAGTTTAAAGTCCTGAGAGACATGAGCAAGACAAATGGTAGAATTTCAGCTGTGGGCTTGAGGAAAGAATATTTTTTACTTCTTTGGGGATCTGCTTGGTGGGATCCCTGCAGGGCAAATGAACCTAGGGGAGCTGGTTGATCTTCAAGGACAACCTCTTCAGAGCACAGAAACAGTTCATCCAACATGCAAGAGGAGCAAGCATGGCAGAAGGCAGAAGAACAAAGAATTTCCAACTGAGCTAAATGCAAAAAGTACACTGAAGGGGGAAAGTAGTGATGGGCTACCCTGGAGGAACACAGAAATGTTGCCAGTGTGCAGGTTTGGTGTTAGGAAGACCAAAGCTCAGGTGAAGCTGAAACCAAACCACTGATGGATTAGAAGTGTTTTTGTCAGTACATCAGCATGAAAAGGAAGGCTAAGGAAAATGTGAACCTACTGTTCAGTGGTGATTGCTGCACTTGGTCTGTGGGAGAATTATGGAAGAAAATCTTCGTGGAAGCACTTTCTGAGCACAGGAGAGAAAAGAAAATGATTTGAAACAGCCAGCATGGTGATTTGAAACTTCAGCTAAAGGGAAGTTGTGCCTAATCGGTCAGCATTATTTATTTGCCTTTTGTGATTTGATGACTGGCTCTGTGGACAAAGGGAGAACAGTGGATGTCACTGTGGCTTTAGTAAGGCCTTTGATGTACTCTGCTGTTGTGTTTTTCTATTCATATTGTTAAGATAAGGACTGGATAAAAAACTGCTCAAAATAAATTTTAATCACATCAGAGAAAGTGCTGATATTCTGAAGGGCAAGGCTGCTGGACAGCCTGGAGAAATGGGCTAACAGGAGTCTCCTGAAGTTCCAAGAAAACAAAGTTGAAGTCCTGCATCTGGGATGGGATAACTCCATGTATCCCAATCTGTGACCTGGCTGAGGACTGACAGGCTAGAAAGCAACTTAATAATGAAAGGGATCAGTGCTGAACCCTTGCAGTGAGGAAGGCCAGCCATGTCCCAGGCTGTGTTGGCAAGAGTGTAGCCAGTGGATCCAGGGCAATAATTATTACCCTCCATTCAGTAGTTGCAAAGCTGCATCTGGAACACTGTGTTGGATTTTGAGGTCCAGTGTAAGAAAGGTGTTGATATTCCACAGTAAGTCCAGTCAGGAGTTTGGAGCACAGGGCTAATAGGAGAGGCACAGAGAAATGGATTTGTTCAGCCTGGAGAGGGGCAGGGGAGAGGTACAGACCTTACCCCTCTGTTCTACAGCTGTTCTACAGCTACCTGCTGGAGAACACAGAGCAGATGGAGCCAGACTTCTCTCGGAGGCTTATGATAATAGACGCAATAGACACAATTTGCAACATCAAGAATTCATGTTAGATTACAGAATTTTTGTTGTTGTGAGGGTGGTGAAGTACTGGAACAAGTTGGCCAGAAAAGTTGTCAGATTTCCATCCTTAGGTGTGTTCAGGAGCTAGCTGGACAAATCTTCGACTAAACTGATTTAATTAGACCTTTGAGTTGGGCTTGAGCCAGATGAGCTCCTGAGGTACCTTCCAGCCTGAATTATTTTATAACTGTAATATAACTAAAGAGAGAAGAGAACATCAAAATGTACAAAACATCAAAAAAGCTGTCAGAGCAGTCAAATTGTATGAACATTCGAGTTCATTAGGTCAGGACTATTGATAATAGAATTCGGTATCAAAAATAAGCACCCTCTTTGTTGCTGACAAAGTTTGGTGCTCCAGATAACATACAGCTGCAAATGTGTGTGTCTGACATATGCAGAATTATCCAAATGTATGTCCAAATCATCAGATCCTCCTGTGATTCTCCAATCATTCATACTTTGTGATTTTTTTTTTAAGCTTCATTTGTCCTTTACTGTTTGAAGTGGGTGTTACAAGAGTAAGTAGACTAAAAATGATTTTGATAGTAAATTTTTCCTTGGTATTGTTTTTTTTAATTATGACTCAATACTGTTTGAAATAAAGCAGTAAGTGTGTGTATTTTATGTATTTTCTTTTTTTTTTTTTTTTTCTTTAGGAGATATCAAACATATTCTAGAAAATGAACTTCAGATTCCTGCATCTAAAATGCTGTTAAAAGGGTGGAAGACTGGAGATGTAGATGATAGTGTAAGTTTTCAACTGTGTTTTCAGTTAACTGAATTCAGAGTTTCAAACTGAGCATCTGTGGGTGGGGATTACAATGCAAGAATTGTGAGTTTCAAACAGTGTCAGATGTCTCGAGTGGAACAAAGAACTCTTAATCTAAAACATTACCAAAAAAAGGAAAATCAGGACAAATCACTTTAGTTTGTGTTGGTTTTATGTGTAACGTGGCCCACCTACAAAAATGATGTTTTGAAGTTACAGTAAGTTTATCTTGAAACAAAATATGTGGTGATATTGTAAATAAATATCAATAATTAAAAGAAATAAAATAATATGTCAGAATTGGTGAACGTTTTGTATTTATAATGATTTTTCTCCCCTCAGACTGTTTTAAAAAGTCTACACTTGCCAAAAAATAATAGTCTTTATGTTCTAACACCTGACCTGCCTCCTCCTTCTTCAAGTCATTCTGGGTAAGTCTTTTGGCCATAAGTTCTGTTTGTATGATTTGGTTTATTGTGGTTTTTATGAAGCCACATGTATGTGCAGGGATCTGTAGTCAGTAAATACTAAAGCATTTTCACTGCTCTAATAAGTGTTGGGATGAGCTATATCATCACCTCGTTGATGAAAAGAAGGTTGCTGGGGTTTTTAAAACCATGATATGGTACATGAACGTTGTAGGTACATACAAAATTTTACACCTCTCAGATGTGATAACTTTAATTTAAAAGAAGTTCAGTCCCTGTGGAAATGAGAGCTGGCCTTGCATAAGTTGCTGCATTATGTTGGTTCATTTAATGTATTTTATAAATCTGTATAAATCATTCCCAGCAGATCTGAATTTTCTTTCTGGAATGTTTGTTACATTATTTTATCTTATCTTTTTGGACTTTTAAAATGTATGTAGATAGGCTGAATAATTAATTTCCTTTAACTGAGCAGAATATCTTTTATTACTGATTTGAACCCTCAAGAAGTAAACAGTTGAGTGTTCATAAGCCATGGAATCATCAAGGTTGGAAGAGACCTTCAAGATTATCTAGTCTGACCACCATAATCAGCCCTGAAACATATCCCCAAGGGCCCCATCCAGACACCTCTTGAACACTTCCAGAGATGGTGACTCCACCACCTCCTTGGGCAACTTATTCTAATGCCTGACCATTCTTTCAGTGAAAAAAAAATTCTGATACCTAACCTCAACCTGCCCTGGTGCAACTTCAGGCCGTTTCCTCTCATCCTTTCACTTGAGACATGGCAGAAGAGACCGATCCCCACATCACCACAGCCTCCTTTCAGGGAGTTCTAGAGAGCAGTAAGGTCTGCCCTGAGCCTCCTTTTCCCCAAGCTAAGCACCCCCAGCTCCCTCAGCTGCTCCTCATGACACTTGTGCTCCAGACCTTTCACCAGCTTTGTTGCCCTTTTCTGGCCACGCTCCAGCACCTCAGTGTCTTTCTTGTCATGAGGGGCCCAAAAGGGGACACTGGATTTGAGGTGTGGCCTCACCAGTGCCCAGTACAGGGGGCAGTTATTTCCTTAGTGTCCTGTTGGTCACACTGTTTCTCATACAGGACAAGAGGCCATTGGCCTTAGGTTGCCCCACCTGGGCACGCACTGACTGGTGTTCAGCCTCTGTGGACCAGCACCTCCAGGTCTCTTTCTGCTGTCAGTGAATATTCTGAACGTTTGAAAATGAAATGATGTTTTAAGGAAGATGCTCTTTTAAAGTAATTTGCGATTACCTAATTACTTCGGTTTGTTTTCTTTCCTGCCCTTTTTCCCAAAGGCGGTCCCGTATGTGCTTTTTACCAGGAAAATGCGAATTTTATTTGGTAGCCGCTAGAGGGTGCACAGGAATTGAGCCTGGGAAAGGAGCTGCTCCAGACTAGCCAACGCAGGGAGGGAGGGATGCGCTTGGAATTGGGCAAACTGCATGAATTCCATGTTGTCTGAAGAGGGAGTTGGCTTCCTGCCATTGCAGGCGATAGGAGAATATTCTGCAAGTGCAGTCGTTTTACTAGTGAAGGGAATTCTTTGGATCAATAGAAGTTAATAACTGGCATCCTAATGACTAAAAGTACTTTATGTATTACTAAAAGGTACTTGTGCACATTACCCTGCAGTCTGTGGAGGAAATAAGAATGCTGATATGAATTATAAAAACAATGATAAAGGAGAGGAGCATTAAGAGAGGGAATAGTGGCACTTGAATAGAGACTGGGGAGCTGCACATGAACTGTATGTGCCAACAGGAGCTGCAGTTGTGTTGGAGGACAATAAGCCATTGTACTTTAGCAGCTATTTGAAGAACAGTGAAAAAACACTGTACCTGGTAATTGTTTGTTTCCATTTCCAATTTCAAAATTTTCTACCTAGGTATTGCTGTATATTGTAATTTGAATGTCTTCAGTTCTGGAAAGAAGACTGGGATCTGAAGAGTGTTGTTTATTGCAACTGCAGTAAAGTATATAACAACAAACTGTTTAAAAACAGTTCCTAGCCTTTTTTATTGGATTAATAGTTTTAAAGAACTTTACTTGTTAGTAAAATCAAAGTGTTTGTTACCTTTTATAGTTTATACTTGTTTCATAGTGGAGATTAGTTCTGGATATTTTTAAGATAAAAGTTGGTAGCTTTGGGATAGCAAATGATGACTAATTAGTGGCTATTTAAACACGGATAATTTGAAGGCTAGATCATCTCCCTGAAGTCATAAATTCTAGATGAAAGGGGAGGCTTGCCTCCAATTAAAGCATCAATGCAGATCAAAACACATCTAATTGAAGCAATGTACCAAACCCAGTTACACTGTTTACTGCCTACTGTTAGGTCAGTTATTATTCAGATTAGTTTGTTGCCCACAATTTTTAAAAGCATCTTGTTCACATCTATTATTAATGGATGTTGAAGAACTTTGCCTCTTTACTTTGTGAGTTCATCTGTTGTTTTCTTCAAATGCCTTCTATTTTGAACTAGAGATAAATAGTTGTTATTTGAATATCTCCAGAAAGTGATATTTGAAAAGCCTGAGATTCCAGTATATGGAGTATTTTATCTGTCTACTCTTCTTAAAAGGAACAATCTGGTCTCAGCTCTGTAAACTCCACTTTGTGCCCATTCTTTACACTGAGGCAGAACAATGTCTGAGACATCCTTTTCCATCATACTGGTGGGTAGGCATTGAAGTTTATTGTGACAGACTGAATGGGCTTAACCCAGTACTGACTTAAAACCAGCATCTAAATGTAGTGGCAAAGTGATCCTGCAGTTTAAACAAACAAAAATCTCCTAGGGCATCTTTGTTCACCAGTGGCCTATCTAAAGCTGTTATAGGTAATAGAAACCCAGTGAATTACTACTGCATGCTAGTAAATTGAGGTGTAAGGATTAAATTTAAATGTCAAATACCACCTGTACAGTTCCACTCTGCTTCCACAATTTCAGCTGGCAAATCCATACTTATCCATGCACAATATCCAGAACAATAACCAACGTTCTTTGAGTTGTGGATGTAATGAAATCTGATTTCTGGTGAATTCCTGCCTTCTAGTGAATTCCCAGCTGCTGCAGTAACTCAGTCTTCTCCATCCATGCTTCCTGTGATCTCACCTACCTCTGATGCTGCCTCCAGTTCCTCTTTTTTTTTTTTTGCACCTGTGTAATATTTTTCCCCTTGCATAGAGTATCCACCTCCAGTTGGCAGTCGGGTAACGTCAAAGGAAAAGTGAAATCACGTGCTGTGTGTAGTTCTGAGATTGTTGGCCAGAGGTCAGATGGATGGAGTATAAAATACTACACTTGCAATACAAGTAATACTTCATACAGCCTTTTACTAAAGTGGATGGTAATTTGGGTCCCTTTCCTCTACTTGGATGTTGATTTATACTCAGTCTTTGAGAGCTTTCTAACACTACCAGACCACCTTAAAACTAGTGACTATGTTCAAAAGTTACCAGATGGGACAGGTGGGCGGAGAAGAACATGATTTCCTTTGGAAAACAGTCTTAAAAGGAAAGATGCCAAAGAATGTCCATCATTTAATCATCCAAGGGGAGAGATCCCTTGCACCAGCTTTGTCAGATTAGATTAATCACTTCCTCGGCTTGCAATTCCTTCCCTTTGTTGCCTTGGATGCTTCTTGAAAGCTGACAATACCCAGTTCAGGAAACAGGTTTAGGAGAATGCAAGAAGAAACATCAAAAGTGTGGGCATGAGAGTCTGGCCATGGAGTTGAGTCATCCAGATTGTCTGTCCTTTCTATCCTCTATGTTCTGGGAGATGCTTTTCATCAATTTTTTTTTTCGTTGTTGTCATTTTAATGGCTATAATGTATTTTAAATTTATACTTTTAATGCTAAATAGCTGAAAGTCTTAGATACTTTATTATAGCTGATGAATCATTGGAAAGTTCAAAACAGTTAAGCCCAGGTGCATACCTTGGGGATTATTAGAAATAACATATTTCTGCTGAGTGATTGTAACTTATTGAGGAAGTGTAATCATCTGTGTGGATAGGAAATAAAACCCACAACCCCCATCTTTCAAGCAATGGGTCCATATATTGCTGAATGCTTTAGATTGTTGCAGAGCAGTGGTGTTGGGGGCGTAGTGTCTTGTATGTTATCAACTGTAGCAGAGTGTTAATTAAGAACGATGTAACCTGCAACTCCAATTATTAGTATTGTGTGTTTAGCTGGACAGGAGCAGTGCCTTGTTTTAGTTACTTTGAAAGCTTCCATAAGAATGGTAAGATTAATGTTTTATTTTCACATCTGCTCATGAGACAGTTTAAAAATCCTGAAGTTTAAAATGCAGTAGAATGTAAACAAAAGGGCTTCTACTCATTTACATGTTAGCCAGATTTGCTAACTGATTGCTGTTTGAACCTAATCTACCACCTCCTGCTGCATTAGCTACAACAAACATTACATTTACATACTGATTTCTTATTTTGTTTTAATGTAAATAATCTGTAATTACAGTAAATTTGGACTTCTGTTGACATGAGCTTGTATAAATCTGTAAGTTTAAAATGGAAATGTTAATTACTTTGTGTCATACCTATTTATATAAAAATCAGAGATTTTGGGGGATATCTCCCCATGACTGAGAAAAATCTTGCCTAATGGGAAATACTGAATGTATTTCATAAAAACTCACAAAACTGAAAAGAAACATTTACTGATCATTGATTAAGGATATACTTTTAGTCTCAAAGTTTAAAATATATTATTAAAATTTCAAAGAAAAATGGTATTAGAAAGCAAAGTATTACATCAAAAAGCATTCAGGCAGTCACTTAACAGTAGATAGAACCAGTCTGGTTTATGTGTTTTATATGCCCAAGTCTCTTGCTAGAACTGGTCAGAGCAATGACCGTGCTCAGGTGTGTTTTCTTTTGTCTGTTCTTGAACTTCTCTTTGAGTGTCAACAGAGTACCTTAAATGGAGGATTGGTGCCCAAAAATACAGGTTCCCTGGCCTCCTGTTCTGAAAAGGGAATGTATAATCATTCAGCTGAGGTAAAAAAGTTGTAATGGCATCATACCACCTATCAGCAAATGCTTTTGAAAGCTAGGGTTTACAGTGGGGGGAAAATGGTACCACTAAAGAGTGGCCTACTTTAGTCCTGTTTCTTTTCCCAATAATTCATACTTAGGTTAATAAAATTCTCTTAGCACTGATGGCAACAAAAAAAAAGAAGAAAAAGAGAAAAGAAAATCTGTCTTGACTTTAGTGGGACCTGGGGTTTGGCCCTGACTTTTTTTCCCTTTTCATGCAGATATTTTATTTGGAAGATTGTAGTCAGCTAATAACATTTGTAGGAAAATTAAACAGCTGCACACATGAAGCCAAAATTTTAGAAATGTGCTACATATTCAAAGTCAGTCTTCTCAATACACTTGTATGGACCTAAAAAGAAATAAGGTTCAGTTTACTGTCACTGAGAAGTTTCCTTTACATACTTTTATATTGTAAATTCTATCGTAGCCTTAATGGCCGAAAATACAATTTTGGGGCATGGTATATTTTGGAAGCAGAGTTCTATTGGCACAAATAATTTGGGGTAATCTACATCCTCAGTTGCTGGAGGAAATTAATATGGGAGGGACTGACAGCACTGGCTTTCCAGCTGGGTGTTCAAATCCTACAGAGGAGCCTTGGTACCAACACTGGCACCAACCACCCATGGGATGTGCCATCAGTTCTTCCTCCCTTTCCCTTTCCAAGTCTTACAGCTGTCAGACCCTGTGAGATTTTGATGTAGGAGCTCCAAGGAGTAGATCAGTTGGCCACTGAATGTCTGTGTAAGCAGAAGTAATATTCCTCAATATATTATTTTTCTGTAATAAGAAAGAAGAAGAAAAATTGAACAATTAACCGTGCACTTTATTTGCTAACATTTTCAAACCCAGTTTTTACTCAGTTTTTTGCAGGTTTGGTTTTTTTTTTAGCCAGCTTAATTTTCAGCCTCTTCTTTCCCTCTGCTTATCTATGAAAATGTACTGAGAATTTGCTTGTTAACAAGCTTAGCTTGTGTTGCTTAGAAATCCAGAAGTAGAGGTGTCAAAATTGTTAGTTACTTCAAAAATTAAGGCTTTTAAATTTTAGGCACTTGATTTAAATTAACTCTGTTTGAAGAGTATTTTTTCATTTTCTACATACTTCCCGCTGTCACAAGTGGAAGAACCTTTCCTATGAGCTTTTCATTAGTGTGCTGTATTTTGGAGAGTACTGAAGGGTCTGTATTGTGCATAACTGGAGAGACTGAGGGTTTGATCAGGATGAAAACATGAGTCATGTTATCAGTTAGCATCTACAGATTTTTCAGATGGAGTCAAAATTAGCTATAACAGAGCCTTGTGTGAGTCTGTATGGAATCCAGAGCCTTTCACATATGCTGTGATTAATGTTTTCAGAGCAATTAAATATGTCGTTTGCCTCCAGTATTTGCTGAAAACAAATAAAAAAATCAGAATCTGAAAAAGCACAGCAGGATATTTTAGTTGCTACTGAACATTTGCCAAAAGAAAATACGGTTATGGCAATGTGAAACTTCTTAACAATCCCATTAGAATTACCTTTGAAAATAGGCATACAACTTTGCAGGACTCTTTTTTTAGGCCTTTTCTTACAAGCCTTTGTGACAGGTTCGGAAAATGTCATGTTCAGCATAGATGACTACAGTAGAATTTGTAGTGTCTCTCGTGCACACGATCATACTTAGCATTGACAATGAGTTATATTTATTTTCCGTATTACAAAACTATAAAAGACAAGAAATAGAACTTCATGATTTCATTTTATAGTAAGTGATTAATAAGTTTTCACAGAAGCCAAATAAAGTTTCTGAATGAAGATATTTTTGTAAGGTAACTTTCAGTGAGATGTTCAAGCAAATTGTGCATCTCTTGCTGAAGCATCCGGTGTGTGTTGTATGAGTTCCTTGCCATCAGAGCAGAAAAACTGCAGATCAGTAGTTACAGTAGGAGTTAAAACTAACACATCATGTCTCAGATAATTTAGGAGTCTTTCTTGTCTTCTTGTATTGTAAGATACAGTTATGCTGACCTGCATTCAAAATTTGTCCTTTATTGCTAAGAGGAGTGGCATGTTGGAGTGTCATGGAATAGTGAAGATGTGAAATAAAATACCACAGTCTGTCATTCTTTTAAGTGTATGTGATAAGAAAAAAAAGAAGTGAATAAGCCCAATTTAATTTCATATGCCACTGAACAGGTCAAGTCTATATAAACAGTGTTTAGAAACAATAGCTATGGTACAGTGTTGCTGCAGTTTTGTGGCCTGTGGAAGATTGTACACAGCCATAGTCACCGTGTCTATAACTTAAGTCCTGCCTTCTATTTTGAAAAACAGATAGCTGCATAATTTTGTACCTAATTAAGCAAACAGGATGCCTTTTGTAACATCCAGAGGTTTTATTTGCCTGGAGAATGACAAAACCCCCCAAGTTTGTGACAACATGAACATATAGTTGACCTGTTTAAACTGCATCTTAAGATTTTTTTTTTTTTTTTTTCTAAATGTTCGGCACCCACACAAGAAATTTTCCTGTGTTACTTTTCCAGTTCTAATTAGCTGGGTTTATGTGCTTTGAATGAAACTAGGTGGAAGAATTTCCATTTGGTTTCTGCCTCAGGTAACCTTAGGGAAGTGAGAGCGTGCTTTGCCTTGTTCCACTTACCATCAGTTCTTAATGTGCATCATAGCTTGATATTTTGTCTGGTCATCAATATACTGACAAGCCTGGTATTAATGGCATTATGAGTGCTAAATACACCCAATGTTTGTGAAGATAATGTGACTCTCTCGATTTTGAGAATACTTAACATTAGAACAGCTTTAAAGGCTGCAGTCGCCTTATTAAGGAAGGAGTTCAGGAATGGCCTTTGGTCATTCTCAGCATGCTTCCTTGCATTTAAGAGTGAAAAGAGAGATGATAATGTTGTGCCTGGACTTGTTCATGTAGAGTTTAGGGTACCCTGGGGTTTTTGCATCTAACTGTAAAACAAGCTATAACATGCTTATCCCTGATTTTCTTGTTTTTCTTTCAACCATTTCAGGGCCCTGCAGGAGTCATTAAATCAAAACTTCATGCTGATTGTCACCCATCGAGAAGTCCAGCGGGAGTACAACCTCAACTTCTCAGGAAGCAGTACCATTCAGGAGGTGAGTGCTGTTCCACAGCTGAAGAATAAATGTAGCTCATTATAGTTAATGCCAGCTCTGTTAAAAGGGGTTTGCATGGTCTTGATGGATATTCCTTCATTTTATTAGTCTTTTTTTTTTTTTAATCAACTGGATCATCAAGATTGCTGTAATTTGATTAAAGAACTTGGTCAGCAAAAAGGTTTTCTATTAAACTGTGCAGAAAGGATGTTTCTTTTTACAGCATAGTAGCAAAATACGTGAACAGTATTTATTGAGTTGTCCAAATTACATTTTATCTTTAAGCCTCTTGAAGCTCCCTCTATCTTGTCTCCTTTTAACCAGCTCCATCTCCATTTTATAGGCACCTCAACTGGTTACTGTTGGAGAGCTGTAATTCTTGCTGGCTTGGGAGCCAAATGGTTTTGTGTATAATGGATGTTGCTGCCATTCTGTGGAATGGCCAGCAAGGGGTGATATTGGAGAGAACTTCATCAGAATTAAGTCCTATAGGAAAATATATCTCTAATATGACTCTGGACTCTCTGCATTTAGAACAAGCAGACCCTTGCATATTTTTAAAACTCCTTTCCAGAACAAAGGTTGTTTAGTGCTCCCTGCTCTGTCTAATTCCAGATGTTTTGGATGTTATTTTCCACATAACCCACTGCTTTCTGGAAATACGACAAACAACCTAGAAATATGAATCTTCAGAATTCACATTACAAAACATTAAGATTAAATGTTTGCTTTTCAAATTAAATGTATGTTTGCTATTATTGGTCTGACACTTCTCTCAGTCTTTTAGGGTTGAACAGATTTTATTGAAGTTTTTCACATCACATGCTGACATTGTAGACAGAATTAATTTCTGTAATGTTAGCTATGGGAGCAGTATCTCGTGCAACACTAAAAAATGGTAATTAACTCTTTTCATTGTGAATACTGTTATTTTTAAGATCTAAATTGTGATCTTTCTCCTGCTTAAAGCCTGTTTTCTACTTTTTATTTTTAAACCTATTATAGTAATTTCTGTTTGGGATTTTTGTGGTGATACAAATAAACCTGTTTGCATCAGTTTGATTTTTGAGGGGCTAAGCTCTGACTCTTTACAATTAAACAGAATTGGAATGTTTATGGAAATAAATGATCAAAACACGTGGTTTGAATTTTAAAATGGTGAGATTCTAAAAGAAAATACATACATACATATTTCAGTTTGATTTTTATCTGTGCTATATTGATTACTTCTTTGCTGGTGGGTCTTACCTGGCTTAAAGGAACCAGAAAGCTGTGACAGGGGAATCTCAGCTGCCTTTGCATGCACTGAAGTTCTTGTTTGTTGGGAATGGCAGGTTACAGTTAACACGGAACCTGTCAACGTAATTTAAAAGTCAGTTGTGATTTTCCCCACTAAACAACCAAAATAAGAAACCCTCAGCACCCCATCACCATCATGAACAGGAAACCTTTCTCTGCCTTTCTTGTATCTTAAGTGTCACATCCAGTAGAGTGTGTAAAGTTAAGAAGACCGTTTCAGAGGCTAAAATGAAAAGAGCTTTCTGGCCCTTCTTGTGCAGCTGATGCTGAACAGGTGAATGTTCCTGTCTGTGCAAAGTCTCCTGGAAATCCCTGGGGATTTGGCTGAGGTAAAAGGGTTGCAGAACATTTGTCTAATTATACAAAACAAGCACCGTTTTGTATGTTACCTCCCTAATGGCTTCTTAATTTATTTTTTTTTTCTTTTAGCATAGAGTGATCATTTTAACAAATGATTGATGAATCAATCTAGTTAGCCTTGTGATTTGGAGGAATCAGTGATATCTTTCCTTCTCTCCTTTGTCTCCATCCTCTCCAGGGACTGTTAGATTTTTTTTTTTTCTTCACTCTTGTTCGCACTTTAACAAATTGATAGTTTACTTTCCTTCTGGTGTATTTTTGTAATGGTGGAGAAGCTCAGTATGAGATGCAGTTGCCAACCACAAGAGGGCAGGAAGGACTATTCAATTATTCCCTGAAAATGCCGCTCAGTGTTTTCAAATTAGCTTCTGGTATATTAACAAAAAGGAGTATAATGGCCAAGTTATTGTTTGATTTACAGATAATTGGCATATTGCAGGGAGGAGACTTAATTTCACCCTTTTAAATTAAACACGGAGATTTAAAAAGACATAAAATATTCATTAATGTTCAGTGATTATAAAGCAGTGGCATATATTTATTCTACCTTTATTACTGTTTCGATGGGAAAATACTGCAAATATTTCAGAAATCGACTTGGCCATACTGACAAGTTGAAATGTTTAAGCAGTGTTAATGCAATCTACTCACACGCTATATCCTATGCAGAAAGATTCAAAATGACTACATCAATTATTAAAAGAAGTATTTAAAATTCTATCAATGTTCTACTTCTTGCCACAGTTGGGTGCAACTGTCTCTCCAGCAATAGTTGTTCAGTTTGTTGTTATTATTAATACTGGGCATTTTAAGGAATATGTATTTTTTCCAAGTGTCTCAAAAAAACCCCAAACTCACACCAAAAACTCAACCCCACCACCCTTTCAAAACCTCTTAAATATTTTGCAGTGGATTAAAAGCAAAATCCAGTGAGCTCTCAGCTGTGCTTTCCTAAACTACAATTTCTTCAGTTCTCTGCTGTCTTTTTTTTATTGTTTAGAATACATGTTTAATAGTAAATGATATTTGGATGATTTTTTTTTTTCAGAGAAATTGTGGTGTTTGGTGGGGAAACAATGTGACAAAAATTTCTCTGAGAGAAGCCTGGAGCTGTAGTGCTCATGTCTGCTTCTATGATTTCTTGCATATTAATTTAATGATTGGATTTTTGGATGGTACTTGAAATTGCCTTTTTTTTTTTTTTTTTACCATGCTTTATCTAAATTTATAACTGTTTACATATTAATTTTTAATTTCTCAGCTTAAAAATATAAGTTGCATTCAGTTATATTGTGGGATTATGAGTTTATACAGAATCTTCAGAAATGAAATAAAAAAATAAAACAATGTGTAAAAAATTCTGGATATTCAATTTTTAATTTTTTTTTTTTTTTTAGTTGAACAGAGTAGTAGTTAACTTGGAAATCTGATAATAACTTGGTGGTCTAAATTGCAAATTAATCTGTGTCACAGGTTTCTGACATCTGTTTGCAGTATTAAATTAATTCTGTGCAGATACTGTTCTGGGAAATATCATAGTTACTTTTTTCCATGATCTGCATTTTAAAGTGGAATTAGTAGGTTTTATGCCAGTTTGGAGACTGTAAATGAATACATTTCCAGTGTATTAGATGGTTAAATAAGAATAAGTCTAACAAATTAAACTCCTAATACAAGACTAAAAGGAGTTTTCTGCCTAAGACTTGCTCTTTATTCTGCTAAGATAATTTGTAGAGGCTGTCTGTAATTGGAGAGAATTTTTAAGTTTAGGTTTGAGAAGCTGTGTGCTAAATTATTACAAGGCATTGCCACAATCAGGATAACTTATTTTCTGGGTATTCTTACCAATTTATTCTCATTTAGAAATGAACATTTCTACTACTTTTCATTTTTGCACATTGTAGTTTTATTATTTGACAGAAACGAAGGGCAGCCCTTTTCAGAGGGGACAATATTTAAATGTTTCATGGAAAGCAAGTCTGTGTTCTGATCCTGGAGCAGACAAACTAATTTGCGAAAAACTTACTGGATTTGAGTTCTTGTCACAATACCATGCTCTCTGCTTTTTGTTTAAGTCCCTGCCATAGGGAAAAAAAGCAAACATTTTTAACAAACTGGATAGCTCCAGTTAGTTATAAACAAGGAGTTTGAAATTGTCTGTTTTATTTTTGATACAGACTTGGAAGCCTTTTTGTGATTCCCGCGTGCAGGATTACAGAAACGTCCAGTGTACACAAGCTGTGGCTGCTAAAGGGTGGACGAGTTAAATATGCAGAATCCTCAGTCCTCTCATAGATTGGGGATTTTATTTTGTAACTGCTGGAAATTCCGGTTGAGAATACTGTGTAAAGCACCAACTGGGCACTATAATTCTCAATAAAACATAAAATTGTGCAAACAGTGCAAAGAAGATGGGTCCTTAAGTACTGGCTGTCTCTGCATAGCTGCCTCTGCTCTTTATTCCGTTCCTTTAGCCAATAATCTAAACGGGGGCTGCCTGCTCAGCATCCCTGTCACCTGTGCTAGGTAATATATTTGTTCTCTGTTCCCTACAGACTTAACTGGCTAAGGTGGAATATGAAAAGCAATGTATCCAATAGCACTCCAGGCAGGAGGAGGAACTATTTGTGCATACAACTGCTTGGGCTGAGATAAACTGTAAATTCTGTGTTGACAGACCCTAATGACAATTTGAAGTCCTTTGTGATGAAATTTTTTTAAAACTTTTTTGATAAGTGGACGAATGTTAAACAAGGTGCAAACCCACTGTTTATGAACATGCAGGCAGAAATCTGATTTAAAAGACCTAAATGAATGTAATATATAAATACAGATAAGCAGATGAATTACCTGCAGCATGCAGAAAAATAATCCAGCTGAAGGTCTTGTGCCTTTTTCAGATCTGCTTTTTGATATCTGAACAAAATTTTTTCAGACCAGTTGTTGTTGAGTGAGATCATTCAAAGTAAAGGTCAGATACTGACATGAGGACATGAAATGTATGTGTAAATAATGTTAGTCTTTTAAATGTAACTAAGTGATTAAAGTAACATACATTTGCCAGAATATAGACAGATCCAAGTACATACATTGCCGGTTTCAGAAACAGTTGTTTTATATTTTGACATTTTTTACTTACTTTAAAATTGTTGAAAACTATTCTTTTTGTAATAAAAATCAGTAACTAACACTTTTTGGTATTTAATAGGAGGTGCACAAACATTCTATTGTTCAAATATTCTTGGTATCAGAGAAGCTGGTAAAATACATTGCTGTACTGATTGTACACAAGAGCAGTATAATGTTTTTGTGAAATTTGAACATTTTGTTTCCTTTTTAAAGAAATCCGTCATGTTAAAATTGTATTCAATTTATAACAAGTCAGAACAACAGTATACATAATTTAAACATCTATCACTGTGATAGCCTCGGTGTTCTACAGTGATAAATGAGTACCAGCTAGCAAGCCAGGCTTTGACTTTTTGAACAAGGAGAGAAAAATCTTATCTTTAAAAAGCTAAATCAACTTCTTGATTTGTTTTTTTGCCTTTCTGTTATAGAAAACCAGCACATTGCTAAAGTAAAGTGTATTTGCTGAAAGAAATCCTTAATAAACTTTATGTAAGTGGTCATGTGTTGGAAATTATATGAAAAGGAAGTTCCTTGGGAAATGAAGAGAAAATACCTTTTATCTACCTGTTCAAAAGTGATAGCTTTATTAGGCTCTTAAAATATCATAATACCTGTAGAGATCTGTTTCGAAGACAGGCATAAAACTATTATTCTTTTTCTCTTTATGCAACAGAAACAGCAATAAGAGATAAAGAAAGGGCACTGCTTCTCACTTAATTATGAAACTTAATATATTCCTGACAGAATATGTTTCATAACCTGTAATTTGGTTTTGGTGGGTTTGGACGTGCATATCATTAAAGAAACGATCTTCAGTTATCAAAAACTAGTAAACATGGACATTTTTATATGCAAGAAAAGGCAGAGAGTAAATAATTGCACTGGTGACCAATACTGTAATAATCCTGTTTTACAATATGCACTTGACAGGTTGTAATAGTGCTAATTGAAGAGACTAATTCACACTTGCTTCATTCTATTCAAAGGCAAAATCAGCAGCTTGTTTTGCTTTTGACCAGATGGTCCTGATGAACACCTACTGTGCACTTTAAGTGCTTTACTAGAATTACAAAGGCTGGGGGCTGCATCCGACTCAAAATGATTTGAGAAGAGAAAAAAACCTCACTGCTCAATGGATTTGGTGCAACTAAATTAATTCTAGTGGACCCATTACACATTGAGCCCCCTTTTCAAAGTGCTGAGCCTCCTCGTTTGTTCTGTAGCAATGAGAAAGTGAAAGGCAGATTACTGCAAACAGAAATAAAAAAAAAGTGCTGTGAAAAGGAGAAAAGAGGCCTTGAAGCCTTTTCATATCATTTGGGTTTTTCAAGTGCGTTATTTTTGGGGAGGGTGGATGTATGAAAAGCCAATTGGAGTTTTTTTTGTTTTAAAGTGCGCTATTTAAGTACTGTGAATATAAAAGCAAGAGCAACAGTTGACTGAGTTTACTGTGGTAAAGCTTTGTGTCCAAGGATGAATCAAATTCATTATAGTCAATGCTTTGTATTTTCATATGAATGTAGGGTTAGTTTCACAAGACTGTGTCTGTTTAGGATAATTATAATTTAATATTTTCCTTTCATAAAGTTATCACTGTAGTTTATCTAAAATTTGCTGAAAGCAGGGTTTTTTCCTTGAATAAATTTAGAAGCACTCGGAGTTTAAAACTCCAAAGGAAGCTGTTTGATTTGCAAGGGAAGGCGAGGCAGGTTCCAATAGCATCGAAGCATAGATTATTATAACTAATTAGAAGTCACACATCTGTTAGCTTTCAGTTTGTCAGCTTGTAGTTTAGTGTGTATGTTTATATCTCTCTTCTTCCTTTCTCTCCTTCTCTGTCTCTTTATACCCTGTCCGTAAGTGTTGTTGGATTGGAGAGAAACTCTCAAAAGGATAAGGATCAATTTATTTGAATTTGAAAATAATGAGGAGTCATTGTTATAATTTTGGTTATGGGTTCGGCTCTGTAAATGCTCAGTCATGTGAGTTGTCCTTATTTTAGAAGTAATCATGTTGAATTGAATGGCTTTGCTCATGTAATTTAAGGATGCTAAGGATTTTGGGGATCAAGACCTAATTTAAAACCCTGAATTTTTTAAAAACTGCAATTAAAACCATCGCTTGCAATTCTGATTTTGAATATTTGCTGTGTTTTACTTTCGAGGTGGTGAATTTTTATGCAAGGCTTCTATCATAATGCTAGCTATTAAAAAGGTGTTAGCATGAAATGACAAGAAAACCTAAGCAGCTTTATGAACATATTAAACAGCTATGTCCCTAGTTCCTGTGCTATTTAAGGTGGGAAAGCAGTACTCTGTAGCTAAATAGCATAGCGCTGTTATCTGTGTAAATTATATTTAGTTGAATAACAAATGAAAAATTAAAGTTAGCATTTTTTTTTTGCAATTAAAAAAAATTAATTTACAGCTTGTAAATTAAAGTGGTTTAGAACATGGTTTAACCTTTCTATCCTGTGTTAACTATAATATGATCACTTCTATTATTCCATGATATACACTTATATTAAAAAAAACACAATCGTTGAATTGCTGATTTGTTTTCAAACAATGAAATTTGTATTTGTGCAAATTATAGTAGGCACAGTGTTCTCTCATGTTTTCTCATCAAACAACCCAATTATACTTATAAATAGTGAGGTGCTAATGAACTGTTGTTCTGGAAAAGTTGATTTTTTTTTTTTTTTTTAACTTGAGTAAGAAAGGAAACACTTCACAATTTTAGAGTGTTTGCTTGGTGAGAAAATATTTGAAAATATTGTACTTATGTAAATCATGTTGGTGCTATCACTTTTAAATACACAACAGAAGCTAATCTAAAATCCCCATCAGTTCATATGGAGCCTAACTAGATTCTTGACATTGTAAATTGCTCACTTAATTGGGATCTGAGGATCTCAATGTGTATTCACTGAGTTACAGAAGTTGTTTCCTAAGAGTTTATATTTCGGTTTGAAGTTTATCACTGCATTCACTTATTAGAAAGAGGTAATTTTTTGGATAGTTGTGGTGATTAGGATATTTAATGTAGTAGTTGTGGAGTTACAACACCAAAATGGTACCTTGAAGCAGCAGTGCAGTGATAGTGCTGCACTGGATTGCTTTGTAATTACTATGCAAAGAAAACACTCAGTTGCTGTTTCAGCTGTGAATTAATAATGTTTGTCTCTGTCCCGTCCATAACATCTTAGTGACTCAGAGCACTGTCTCTGTAGTAAACCTGTTTCTTAGGGTTTTTTCAGTTATATTCCCATATCTGTGTAAAACATGAACTTGAAAAGTTATTCTTTTGTTTTTGTACCAAGGATTGTGGGCGTAAATTGGAGAGCCTTGCACTCATTTAAAGGATAAAATGGCCTCATAATCACCCTCAAGAAATCCCTGTTACTGTTTTTAAAAAGGGTTATAGCAGCTCTCAGCAAATATTTGCAATAAGTGGCAAAATTTATGCCTTGCTTTGTGATAGTTGCGTGACCAGACAGTGGGGTATAGGATTGTTTTAAGGTTTTTACAGCTGCAGGGAAAAAGCATCTGTTCCTAGAAAAGCCTTCATTGTTTAATTTTGACACTGACTTTTCCATGCTGCTTGTACCAGTCTCTGGATTAGGTGCCACTAAGATAAAATTTGTTTTAAGTTGCTCTCAAATACAGCTGTCACTATACACAGCCTTGTAGCTTAGGCAAAGGAGACATAATCAAAACAAGCATTTTTGTACAAGGTCATTTGTTAGACTGGGAAACCCAGAACAGGAATTTTGATTGTATTGTATCTTGTGAGTAACTCAGCTATTAGATTTTGTGTTTGTTTAATAATTCTGGTGATGACTAACATATATGACTCCCTCAGAAACAATGGAAGAAAGGGACTTTTTTTAGCTGCACTGCTTTTCTTTACGTATAATTTATATTAAATTTATTTTGGTTGAGCAGTTACTTTGGTATTCAGTTCCATACACTCCATGTATGTGTGTTTCTTTCTCTATATCTCTACAGTGAAATGGAATGATTTACAAAAATTAGGGAAAATTGACATTTTTGAAAGGGCTTCCATTTTTTTCCTTCAAAGTTTCCAGTGAATTAAAAATGAAAGAGCACTTCATTTTATGTATCCCAGAGTTGTGTTAATTTCTACCCAGCTGGTCTAAACTGATTGATACAAAGCCAAATTTGTGACCGCCTGCATTACAAAGTCTGCAATTTGCTAATGAATTATGATAATAATCTTTCATCACACATGAAAGATTTAGACAAACAATTTACTAACTATATAGTTTGATCACAATTTTTGGGTTTGTACCAAGCCTCAAATCTACTTTATTTTGCCCTGCCTAGATTAGCAGACCAAAGTGAACCTACTCTTACCTTGTTTTGAAAGCAGTAATGCTGGAAGTTAAATGGGGATGATGGCAGACAGCAGAGAAGATTCAGGCTTGTGGTGTAGATATCCATATTTAATGTATATACAAATAAAATCACCCAATGTTCAACTGGAGGAGCATCACAGAAGGCATTGCACAAGAAGTTGTTAGAGACTGCATCTGCTGTTGTGGGGACACAGAAGTAAATGAAAACAGGCCACAGTTGTTTTTCAAGTTAGACCTCCTCTGGGTATGATGGAGGGAAACTAATTAAAACATAGCTAGATAAAGCCGTAGGAGCAAACTGGGCTTAAAAGGAATGGAAAGGAAAACCAAATCCTCCAGAAGAGGAGCAATTGCCATAAGATCCTGTCAACTTTAGTGAAGTTTGTGGTTACCTCTATGTCATGTCAGCAAAGAGTTGATCTTGAACATTCTAAGGACCTTCTGAGGACGATGTTCACAGTAGGACATGAGCACAGTATAAGCGAATATCTTCCTATATGAAATGTGCTCATTTTTGGTCATCTCAGACAGCAGATCATCTACCTTCTGACCAGAGTTTACTTCCCAATTCTGCAGAACTTGCTTCTGTACACAGTAAAAAGGAGAGGAGCTCTGTATTCAGTGCCCTCTGATTTTTCTTCTGTTTTGCACATAGCCTTGATCATTTTCTTGCTCCTCTTGAGCCCAGTAGAATGGGTTTAAGTAGACAACATTATGATGTCTGCCCTAGAAAAACCATCAACCAACCAAGAAAACCCACAAGACCTAACACATGTCCAGTGTTGTCATTGTTACTTGGATGAAACTGTTGACTTCAGTGGTTTCTGGCTTTATGTGCCAGACCATGTGGTACCCAAACCAGCTGGTTTCTAACCCCAAAACCACATATGTATTGCTGCCCCAAACAAAACCACATTGAGATTTCTGTGGCTTCTGTTATGTAAAGTATTGTTTGACTGGTAAAAAGATAAATAAAGAAACTGTGAGTAAAGGCAAGAAAGTAGGACAATGAGCAGCATCAAGAAAATGCCATCCAGAGCAGGGACTGGTAATCTGGCTCTGTGGAAAGGTTAGGAAGGGAGCTTGGAGTAGGTGCTGACTGAAAAGGGGGTTGAACTATGAACAAAGATGTTTTGTTGAGGTTTTTTTATTATGTTGTTTGTTCTTACCATATTTTGGGAACTAGAACTTAATGAATTACCAGGACTGTATTCATTAATTACTTCTTCCTGCGTCCGGTTAAAAAGAAAAAGTCTTAAGTTTGGTTAGAAGGGGATATTTTTTTCATCAATCTTTGTGGATAATAAAAAGGGCAGAACAGTGCTGTAAAGATTAAATCTATTTTAATTCATTGAGTTTTCGAGTAAAAAGGTATTAATAGAAAACCTGGACTTGTTTTCCTTTTTTTCCCCCTGCATTACCTACAGAATCTCTTATAGACTGTGCTGTATGCAGCATAGAACAGTGCTAATATTGATTCTTTGGGGTTGATACTTTTGGAACTATGAGAATTTAGTACAACAGTGAAAATTTTTGAGACATTATTCTTTTGTAGTTATTACTTTGGAATGGGGAAGGGGGTGTGAACAGCAAAGATTTGGTGTACCAAAGACTTTAGCTCTGGCCACTCTTCTTTGTCCCTAGGAAGGTGATTATATCTAGTAGCTGTTACCTGGTACATCTAATAACTGCTAGCTCTCTTGGATGTGATGATGTTACTGCAACTTGGAAGTATAGAATAGGTGAAGACCTTCAGAATATTGGAAACAGACAACCAATAAAAGGAAGAAAGGGAAAGAGGAGTACAAAGAACAAGGGTTTTTTTACTATTTTTCTGCAATTTGTATGTAAGGAAGAGAGATCTTCTTCCTACAAATACGTACTTCTAAAATGGCAGTAAGTCTATCTATCTGGTGTCACATGGCAGAGCTGTACATACTTCACTCCAACCCCAACAACCCAAGACCTGACTTAATTTCAGTCATTTTGCTCACAGCATTAGGGCAAAATTCAGCACCCCAAATATCTCCGCGGTTTCTTCCAGGAGAAACAGAAAAGTTTTATATTGTTCTCAAATTTAGTTCACTCATTTGTGATGACAGGCTACCTTTTATTGAACTCAGCAACTCTATCCCAGCAACTCTTACTTTTGTTGTATCCTATTATCAATTTCTCTGTAACTGTAAGCTGAATTTCAGTTCAACATCTCCCCTCTGTGTCTTGTATAAACTTCTGTTTACACTTATCCACAAAAAGGTCATCTTTTACAACAAGAAGGACTTATTCCTGAATAATTCAAAAGTGGGGAGTGTAAGAAGTGCTTGGATTATTCTGGGGAGGGTTTTGTGTGTTGACAGTTTCACCTATAACTAAGTCTCTGTCACCCACTCTGCTTAAAAGGTCTTGGCTCTTTTTTATTCTCTACATTGACATTGGGCTGGCAGAGAAAAGACTAGGCTGCAGCTGGGAACTCTGACCATGGAGCGACCTAGGCCGGGACTAAAGCAAACAAAATGGAGAAGCTCTGACCTTCACAAAAAGCAGCAGTAGAACAGTGGAAGAGGACACTTTTTCTGTAGTACAAAACAATAAAGTGAAACTTCTCACTCTGATACAAAAGGTAAACTGCCAAGTCAGGCAGGTGCGATTAATTTTTCAGGGATTCGGTCCTATGAGGCCTTTGAAAAATATGGAGGTTCTCTAGAGCATTCTGTGAGGTTTGCATGAGATTAAAGTTTCTTTTTTGATTGAACTAAGACTGGTAGACTGAGATGAAACTTGAACTGCCATGGAGATGTTTTTACTCTCCTCCTTAAATCTTGCCATAAACCACCAAGTTGCAGTTCACAGCTGTGGCTCCAGTATCACACAGGTCAGTGCAATAAGAGGTCTGCAGAGAAAACCAGTTGGTGACAAGGATGTAACATCTATGCTGTTTATCTTTCTGGCATTCTAACAGTGACCATTTCTAGCTGGTCCTGTGGACTGAGTGTTTCGTATCAATTGAATTTTCAAGATTCAGCATTTTCTATTTTAGTTTGCTCCTAATGGTATTTGGTTTGTCTGCTCTGAGGCTGCTCCATCCTGAAAGCTGATGTACAGTAAGTTGGAGAAGTGGGAGGCTTAAGATCAGGAGCATGTGTTTGAAGTGAAATGCAATTCCGTTTTGCAAGGACTAGATCTCCATCAGTACTTTGGTGCCAACCAGTATTTTCAAATCTTACTCCATTGGGAAACCTCCACTGTAGCAGAAACACTGTAATATTTTAATAATTCTGTGAACAGAGGTGGTAAAATTCTTCTTGAATGGGAACAAATAAATGAAAGATTAAGTGAAAAGTGCACCTCTTGTGTGTTTTCAACTCACTGCAGAGTAGTCATGCAAAGAATCACCGTGAACAGTAAAACAAGCCTCTTGAATGCCCAAAAAGGAACAATTTTTCCCTTAGAGGAGTATGTTGGCATGATGTTTCTTTCATTTTTTTTTTAACTGAGAACAATTTGAAGTAAGGAACAATAAAACTTGGAGATTAATTGTTTCTTCTGAAACATAAGTGCAAAGTGTTTGAACCAGAGGATAATTTTAGCACACAGTCTGAAATAAGCATCTGTTGTCTCAAGACACTGGTATCAGAAGAGAACTGAAAATCCAATTTAGGTTCTTGTTTTGTGTCTTTTGCCTTGTGTCAGTTTTTAGTTCAGATCTGGGATCCTTCAGATTTGACTTACAGAATCTGAAGGTCAACTATCTATTTTTTCCTCTGTAGGTAATTTTGCTTGTTTAGTAAACAGTGTCTTTTTATCTCTTTTTTTCTTTTCATCTTCTTTTTAAGATTTTTTTTTCTTCTGTTTCTTTAATTTTCTCTTAGTCCACACACATCTTCTTTTACAATACTTTCTCATTTCTGCTTTTATCTTCTGGTTTATTGACTCTTGCATGGTCTAATGAAATTTTTTAAAAGAAGTTCTTCATTGCTGCTTGTTTAAATGAAATATCATGATCTGGCCTAACTTTTCTAAATACTGTTTTCTCTTTATAATACAATACAGAAAAACATACTGTAAATCAGAAACTTTTAAAGTATTGCACTATTTTTTGCAATGTAGAGTGCTTAAGTATGTTGAATTATACTTGTAAACTGTTCAAGTGTGTCAGTACAATGCTTGCACGTTAGCATTTCAAGGACTGAATTTTTACTGATTATTATATGAATATCAGTCTTTTTCTATAAACTAAATCATTATTGCTGATGTTAACTTTGATAGCTAAAAAAATATTACACCTTGCTAGGATTTAGAAAGGAGGCATTTTTTACACTTTTGATGTGTTTTTGTTGGTGTATGTTTTATACACTGAATTTGCATAACTATGAGTACCCTTGTGGTTCAGAGGAGGAACTATTAGTATGGATCTGTAAAACAATTGTTTTATTCATTTATTCTCAAGGAAAAAACAGACAGAATAGCTGAATATGTAAATGAGCAGTTTGTGATGCTATAACTTGTCAAATAACCATTGATGCAGTATAGCTGAGCAAACTGTTTCAGTGTGTGCATATACAGTAGGTATTTCTCTCCAAATTAATATTTGCATTTGAAGTATGTGTGTAGTGCAAATACATGAGAAGTATATAACAATTAATAATATTTTGAGTTTGATGTTTACATATTATGTGCTCTGCATTTTAATTTTGAATGTTATCTGCTTCTTTAATAATTTTGAACTAGTGTTCCAAATATATTGATTTAAAGGTATTTATTGCCTAATTATTAAGGTTTGATAGGCATTAACATCCTTGAACCCGTTTGAGTGTGGTCAGTCATTAGTTGGCACTTTTTGTGGTTGCCATTTTGTTCTTCAAGGTCTCAGACTGTTTTAGAACCCCTTTAGTATCACCTTTAGTAATGTTCTTGAGTTGTAGTAATGAGGAAAACGTACAGAATAGGGCACCACTTTAATAGGACATTACAGCTTGGAACTGCTGTGTGCAAAGCCACAGCTTTTAAATAAAGGTGTACTTCTAATCTGATTTAGTTAAACCAACATGAGCTGATGGGTGAACATTTGTATTTATCTTAAGGAAAGCTTGTTCTACTTTAACATAAACAGGGGAGTAATTAGATGAAGTTAAAGCAAAGTAAACCTTGTCCTCGGTGAGGTAAAAAGTATAATTTCAACCTGTATCACTTAATTTATGACGAATAAATTGTAGTAAACCCCTTGTGTTTACATGCAAAAAAACCTGGTTCCATCTTGATTATACAAGGAAGTAGAAACTACAGGCTGTACTAAAATCAGCTGTGCCACTTGTAAAGCAATAAAGTAACACCAAGTTACACCAAGTGTACCTGGAACATGTACTAAACCATGTAAACATGTCCTTCTGTCAGTGCTTCTGCCATCACAGTCTAGTGGGCTTAATGTTTTCCATCTGAAGTGGCTCGTGTTCAAGTGTATAAATAAGGACTTTGATTTGAGGACCTTTCACAGTCTCTCTTGATTTCACGTAGCACATTATTATCTTTATTATGATAATGAATAAATTTTTAAAAAGTGACATGTTCTTCAAGGTTTTAGTGTCTTCTCCTGGATTTCTTTCCATGATGACTTTCTTCTTCAGCCAGAATGAGTCCTTTGAGTTTGGATGGTTCCATCGACAAAAACATTGCTTCTCAGACTTTTTAAAAGCTCTTTCTTAATTCCTTGCATTAGTTTATTCTCCAGTTTGTGAATTGTGGCCAGCTTACTGTAATGCAGTTGGAATAAGGAAAAAAAGTCAGTTTTGCACTCTGTTCTTTGACTGTTTGGCAAATCAAGTGTAGTATTAGAAATTGCTAGAAAGTAATACAGTAATACGTTAGAAATTACTAGAAAGCTTAGTGTCCATATTCATCATAAACAAAAATATACTTACAGTGTTAATTTTTGTAAGCATGCTGTCTGTGTTCTACCACTGTTAAAATGATGACTTGTTGGGGTTTTTTTCAGTTCTTTCTCCAGTTTAGTGATAAATGTCACTGTTGTAGAATAGACGTGAAAAATATTCTACCATATCATGAGGTTCATGGTATTTTGGAGGAATTCAGTGTTGCAGCAGTCCTTGTGTGCTCTTAGGGAATGGTGTGAGAGATTTGGAGCAGTGTTTATACAGAACAAACTTAGCTGTATTCCCAAAATGCACCTTTTCTGGTTAGTTTATAAAAAATAGAGACCTTGGAGCATCATAAGTGTAAGGCCAATTCTGCCTTCCTGTCTGTTTGCACAAATAAGATGGAGCTCCCACAAAACTGTTGTGTTCTGAGAGTTGTGTCCTGGTCTCCTCACAGACGTGTTCTCAGAGGTTGAGGGTGGGAGAGGGAGGAGGAGAGGGATGAGTTATTCTCAGCAACCATTGCTCTTAGGCTTCTCTTTTGGATCCTAGCTGGGAGTCAGTGTCATTTTGTAGCTGTGTTTAACTCCCTGCTCCCCTTTTTCTCCCCGTGTACAGCTTTCAAGGCAGCCCTGGGGTTGGTGGCAGCCTGGCTTCTCCAGGAGCTGAGCCACCACTTGGAAAGGGAGCCTGGGAAGCAGTGCAGAAGCAGGAGCCAGGCAGACCTGTCAATGGCTTTTTTTCTCCCTCGGAGTGTTAATTGTGGTCAGAAGAGTTAAGTGTTTCTGTAAAATTAACATCTTGGTATTATGTATTTATTTTCCACCATGTAGCTTGGATGTCACATTTACCCAGCAGACAAGTCAAAACAAGAACATTTTTTCTAACTGCTGCTACAGCAAGTCTCAGCCTGGGATCTCAGAAAATCACAGTGTACCTTCTGGTTAGCAGCTAATAGGAAACAATAAAGATTTAGGGTTCAGAATTTAATTGGCACTGATGTTGATGCAGGAAGAACAAACCACACACGGTTTACTCTTGTGAAGCTTTATTGATTCCTTTTTAAAAGGAAAGCTCTGATGAAAGTAAAAGGAGGCGTTTAATTTGCAAGTATTTCTACACAGTTTTTATTCTGAAATGTGCTTTTCTGTCCTTCTCTATCCCTGCACAGTAAAAATGCCTTAAGATCTTCTAAATCAGAGACAGCTACTGAAAAACAAAAGTGTAAGGTTGTAATTTCTACTGTTCATCTTGCTCATTTGCATGGTTCTGGAGCTTTCTTGCAGGTTAATTTTACATCTTTCCCAAGGCTAATGTCTCATGTGCATTTGTAAGTATTTTTAAGATAATGTGACATTAGCATTTCCTCAAAATCTCCATCCCAGATTCTGATCTTTTAGTGACCTGTTTCTAAGGATTAGATCTGGAATATCTCTCCTGAAGAGGTGGTGATATGAACCAAAGCTCCCTGTTTTTCTGACGTTACCTCTATACCAGAGTCTAGAAACAGGATCTTTTTTTGTCACTCATGCAACTGAACTTTTGAATTTCAGTGAGTAACAGGATTTTTCTTCAAGCACAGATTGATTCCATGCTTTGAGAGTCTGCAACAAGGTCAAAGTTGTGCAGCAGAATGAACTGCAGATGCTTTTAAATGACTTCCTGCTCCCACGGCTTCCTTGCAAATCATGATAGAGTCTCAGGTTATCATCACTGGCAAAACCACCAGAGATGAACTTATATCTAATAGCTGGTGTCTCAATCTCTACTTTCCAAAAAGTTTTTAATATTTTGGAAAGGAGTGGCCTATTTCCCCTCCAGTCTGATCTGTCCATTTTCTCTGTAGATTTGGTGACAGATTACACATGTCGCTGGTCTGGGATTACAATTTAAAATGCCTGTCACTGTGACACCATGACCAGCAGCTCTTAGCTTTTTGTTGGCTTTCTGCCATCCCTGCAGTGTTTTTTCCTGCTGCTTTTCAGGAATTGGTTTTCATAAGACATCTGCAGGCAAGCCTTTTCTGGGTCTTCTAATCCATCAGGATTTAGTAATGGCCTCTTATTTCAAGGGAAGAGGATTTTACAGAAACTATTCCAAATATCCAAAATGAACACAAGATGAGGATGTTTAATACCCTGTCTTTAAAATAGGGTATCCAAATGTCTTCATTTTTGTGTTCATATGGAGAGTTTTTATGTTACTGAGCTGGTTTTACTGCTTGAGGAGGTCAGTCTGTGCCAGATTCCTGTCTGTACATTGTAGCTCATTTTCTGTCCAAGAATCTTTTTGGTTCTTAGTGTGTCAGGACTGCTATTCATGCACGTGTTACTTAAAAACACAAAGCTGCAACATAAATTCACCAAGTTTATTTTCATCAGTCATGCATTCCATGTGACTGGATACATACATAGGTTTTTGTCCCTTTTCTGATGGTTGGTGGGTAAGTGACAGCTCACTGGCCCACAAGCTGTTTATAAAATGTTTTTCAGCTGTTGTTGATAGTGTGTGTGCCCAAACCTCACATACCCCAGTGTCATGGTGGTGATTGCACTTTACTAAGATGTTCAAAGACCTGACTTCTCTCTTAAAAAGTATTTGGTCTTTCAGAAAGGCCCATCTCTCTGGTATATCTTTGTGAACGCTAAAGGGTTGTGTGTCCAGTTGATTTGGAACATTTCTGACAAGAGAGACCAGGGAGGATATCCCTGAAGCTTTCCAGGTTGTGGTTGCTCAAGGCTGATCTTTTAGTTCCAGACACAACAAAAAAAGTGCTAATAAATGTGTTCTAGTCCTTAAGTCCCTTTAGTGTGCCTGGTATATACATTGATCTGTTGGATGTGCTTCTAATTAATTTTCTTTTAAGTATTCTCATTTAGGTAATGAAAGAGGTGATTATGATTTCACTGTCTTGTTTGAAACAATTTTAGGTCCAGGGCATCCTCTCAGTGCAGGTGAATGACCAGCAAAATCTCTCAGTCCTTTCTTCAAGTTTCCAGGTTGTTATTGGTGGACTGGAACAGATTTGTCTTCCCCATCTCAAATCCTTGGACCCCGTGATGTATGTGGATGCTTTCAGGGTCAAAGGATGCTTGGTCATCTCCAGTACTGGATGTTCATCCTAATAGGTAGAAGTAGTCCTGGAAACTCAACAAGAGATACCTGAATGACCTGGTTTTTGTAGAAATCTCGATCCTTGTCTCTCATGGAAGCTTATTTCCAGGGAATATTGGATTGTTTTCTGGATATTAGGGTGCAGAGCTCTCAGATATCCCTTAGCTACCCAGTAAATGTTTGTCATCTCACCCCATTAGCCACTAGTGGAAACAAAGAGATTTGCTGCTCCCAAGCAGCTGTTAAGTAACTGTCCTTTCTGCTTGGAGATTTCCTTTGCCATTGTTGCAGTGAGACAAAAAAATATCCTGAAGTATGTGAAAAAAATGAAGACCTGGTGTAACTCACTTGTTATAACAATAATAATAAAGACTGCATGAGCAATTCATTACTCTTTTCCTTTCAAGCACTTTAAAAGCAAAACAGAGCTGAAAATATTTCTTTGGGAGATACTGAAATACCTCATTAGGTCTTTCTTTTTATTGGCTATTAAGGTGATAATTCTGTAACAGGAATGAAAGTGAGGATGTATTTTGCTTTGATTTATAGAAATGTGTTAATTTGAACTGAACAGATCTTTTCTGATCTTAATATTGGTTATCCAAGAGTATTGTTTTGTAATACATAGTTTCTAGTTTTATTAGTTTTATTTTAGATAAAGGAATTCTGATGGGGTCTGTGTTAATTCTGTGCAGTATTGGAGGTGTTTTGGGGGAAATGAGTAGCCAAGATTTAATAATCTGTAATTTAAGTAATTTTTTTTGTTAAGTGGAATAGTGTTCACTGCATACTTAATAGTTACAGAATTGCATGTCAAGCTAAGACTAGAAAGCACAAAGAAAATAATGTGTATGTTTAATTAATTAAGTTAACCTTTATTCAGATCTTTCCATTTCAGTGAGATGACAAGTTTGCACAATAAAATAGTGAAAATGGTCAGAATAGCTTCATATTATCTCATTTTCTGAAGTGATCATTAAGTTTTCTGTCGTGGTTCTGCAGCGTCTGAATGGTAAGCTTTGTAAAGACTGGATTCTACAGAAGAGGTAACTCCCTGTAGAGTTTTAGTCAAACAGTCATGTAATTGCAGTTAGTTGTATATTAAAGATTGAGTCCTCTACCATGAAACAGCTTTGTGGTTTCAGCAGTGTGTGTTTCTGGATTATTCAAGCCAGACAATTCAAGAAGGTGACCATTATTGAGGGTACAGCGAATAAACTCGTGTTGCATTGAGAGAGACTCAGTTGTGCACTGCTCTTAGTGGAACAAGATGATGCAGCTTTCTTTTTAAAATTTTGGTATTCTAAATGTGATTTTGATATTGTAGACTACTTACATTTTTAATTTAAGCAGTCTGACTCTGGAACCCAGTCTCATTCAGGAAGAAGGCCTAACTAGAGATTGCAGAACTGGGGCCTTTGCAGCACTTCTTTTTTTCCGAAGAGTTGCTGTTTGTAAAGAAAACTTCCTCATTGGAGAGGCCTCCAGATCATTTTTGTCTTCAAATTGTTCTGTGTACCAGATCTATAGAGTTTACAGTTACTGTTTATTTTCATTCTTCAGTAACACTTTCCCTTCACCCTCCTGTGCCTGCACCTGTGTAGAACTTGGACTTCAGGTTTTCCAGTGTTGCTCTTGGCTTAGTATGTTTATTTTAACCGTTCATAATATTTTTCTGTTACCTGATAACTTGACAACTTGAACCTTACTAATTTGCTTTCCCCATCATCTTTTTACATCTACAAGTACGTATGACTCATGTAAACTTGTTCAAGTGCTGACTTGTTCGGGGAAAGACTTAAATTAAAGAAATAAGAGCCAGACAGAATGCAGATTGGGGTTTTCGATCAGGTTGCAGCTGCTCTTTTCAACTTCATTCTGTTTTTTTAGGAAATATGTTTAAACATGGTATAAGATTCTAAAAATAGTATTATTCGTGAAACCAAACCAAATTTGTATGGCTTGTTTTGGTAGAGATAAAAATCTATGTTTGGGTTGCACCTTTGCCCAATTCGTTTTGTTAACTGAACAGAATTTTATCTCTGCTTCACTTACAGTCTTATGTGTCTTTAACTTTGGTGCAGATCAATTTTCACCTTATTGTGGAAGAGATAGACAAGGGTACAGATGGTAACAATAATGACTCTTGTCCCACATTCAGAAAACTCTATAATATATTTTCACCTATACTGCCATTACTGGTAAATTACAAACAGTGTCAGTAAAAAGAAATTAAGATGGTAGAGGTCTTAATATTCTTTTATGTTTTAAGTTCCTGTGTTAAAAACCAAAAGCAAATCAAATATCTGATTTTTTTTGTCATCTTGTTTTCTCGATTTTTTAAAAAATTGTTTATTAGAAACCTGTTTCATATTGACTTTGAGAGCAAATAAAGATCTAGCTCTTCTAAGATGTAACAATAAACTTCTGAAAGTTTTAAAATTGCTTCCAGTGAAATTGTGTTTGGGACACAAGTACAGGGAAGCAGTGCTTTAAAATACTTTATAACATATAGAAGGAAATATATAATTTTTGAACACGTTAAATATGTTCTACATGAAAGATTTTTCTCTATCTTATTAAGTGAAGGAGGGGTGTTTTTTTGGGTGGAAGATTCCATAGTTAAAGATGTAAACCAGCAATTTCTTGCTTCTATAGCACAACATAGTTCAGAGCTGAGATTAGAGAAACCCTGTAGAGTGGCTAATACTTGAGGGCATCCCCAACTAGAAAAGTATGTGAATTTAGGCATGGGAGGAAGGAAGGATCTGCTTTAAATTTAGTGTAGGGTCACTGAGTCTTAATGATAGATTAAACAAGGGAGGTGGAATAATGAATAGGGGTATGCAATGTGTAGCACTAATACCAGAAGTCCATGGTTTTCACTGGTTATTTAATGTCTTTTCCCATATGTTTCTGAATAGAGCAGGTTATGGCAGGGATGAGCTAAGGAATAGCTTTGTTAGTGAATTGTTAAATAGATTGCATTTTCTTTTTAAAAATGTATATTTATATAGGAGAGCTGCTTGCTAATGGTATAATCGGGCACCTTACATGCATATACCTTAAATGTAGCAGTGTTAGTAACTGTACTTCTAATTAATGTGTGTATGTTGATATTTTTAAAACACACTGAGGATTTGTCTGCATAATTGTCTTTTCCATTGTGAAACTAACAACCATTACTTGGTTTAAGCAAAAATTAATTTCTGAATATTGTAAACCTCAAAAGAAGTGTTGATTTGGCAGACATGCAAATGAAATGGAGGACGTACCAAGAAATGTTTTTGTTAGTAGAAAGTTAACTGACAGCTCAATAAACCTTGTTTTATAGTTTATTTTAACTTGAATTCAGAATAACATGAATAGATTACCTATTCAAAGTCAACCACATCAAATAGTTTATTAAATTCATACTTACAATGACTGAGAAAAGATATCACAGTTTACTTTAGAGTTCCTACAGAGTTTTCACATGTAAGAGTCTGCCAACTACCTGATTCCAGTAACCCAGGTGAACCAGGAAAGGCACCAGCTGAGTTATTGATGGGTTTCTGGGCGACCCATATTCTCTTTTGTGTGGTGATGATACCAGCGAGCCTTTAGAGAAAATGCACTTTGCACATAGTTTTTGTTTTGGATAATTAATATAATGCACAAAACCTTTATGGCTCATCTTCCATTTTAGATGGACATAGTTGGCTGGCCCTGGGAATAAAAGAGCTGCAGACTCAGTCTACCCATCTCTCTTCACTAAGCAGCAGGTTTGCTGTGACCTTTAAGTCTAAAAGTGGTGGGAAGAGAGAAGTAAAACATTGGCATTGGAGGTACTGGGGATTTCTTTGTATGAAAGGACTGCACAACCCTCTGCATAACTGTGGTACTTTGCTTCATGAAATTCCTAGATTGAACTAATTTTTCATGTCGTATAAATTTGCAAATATTTCCTAAGTATTGACCATTTACAGAAATTTGAATAGATTTCCTGTTGTCTCTAGTAGCAATAAAACATGCTTTCTCACAAAAGTGTATTTTATTGATTGTCTAGAGACAGTAAAAACACATGACAGAACACTGATTTTGTGATGTTCTGTTTCTTAGACCAAAACTGGGAGGATTATCACTTAAAATAAGGATTACTCTGAAGCACATGAGGTTTATGCATTTTCTAAGACTGAAATTGGATCAGATTCTATTCTGAAACATGTTTGGGTAGGAGTGGAGGAAGACACTGTTAGTCAATGAATGTGTTAAGGAGCATATTTCTTGGAATTATAATATGAGATTTGGGGGAGATGATGATAGGACCAAACTGAAAAGAAAATTCAAGGGGAAGGTTTTGGTTTTTTCTTTTTCTTTTTTTTTTTCCTTTCCCCCATATGAATACAAATGATGCACTTTACTATGATTAAATACAGCAAGAATTGGACATTTAACTTTCATTCTTCTCCTTACTGGATATGAGTGATTACTTTTGAAACTCTTCAAAATTACCAGGTAGGGAAGTGATGGAAGACCAGTGTACATATTTGTCGTGCTTGGGCTGTTGCAAACCAGTTCACTTTTTAAATCAAGATGAGGGTGTTTGACTTCAATTAAATTTGTCTAAAATTTTCTTTTGTTCAGAACATGAGAGCCATGAAAATGTAAAAAATGTCCTTTCCACTGCAAGAGTCACACTGACTATCTCTTTCACTTCTAATGATAATTCAGACCCTAGAAATAATCTTCAATGTCCTTATGAGTGGGAGCCTGACTATGTCCACAATAATCACTGTACTATAACTTAAGACAACTAGTTCCTTAGAAAGGAAATGACACAGCCAGTACAAGATACAGGAAGGTGTATTGCTGAAGAGCAGTTTTTGTCACTGATTTCTGACAGAGGAAGTGAAACAGATTGTAAGACAGGAGCTGCAGAATTGCACTGACTTGTGCAGTAGTCTGAGTATATGCACAAGTGATGAGGACAAGGTGGGACCAAGCCTGTGTAACTGCCATGCATGTTTTTTCTTTCTTCCCAGCCTTAGTTCATATTTTACCATTACCCAGTAGTGACAGTAACTTCTGGTAAGTCTGACAGATGTTAGGATGGACAGAATGTGTATTTAATAGTTTAAATTGTGTTTTCATACTAGTTTTAAATAGCTTGGATCATAGTCTCATTCATGTACTTAACTTCATGATCAGTAAGTGTCAGGGTACATTTTCCTCCAAGTAACTGCTTTAACCTCTGAGATAATTCATTAGGACTGTCCATTAAATCTGCTAAGTATGGAATCCATATGAAAAGACTTGTCCCTTCTGATGGTCTTTCATGAGGTTAACCCAGACACAAACTGTTATCCTGGTGCAGTCCTCTGTTGCACTTAGTAGACCAGCTGCTTCAACTGTTGGTTTTCATATGGCTTTCTTTAGCTCCAGAGATCATAGAACTGATCTTAATTGCGCTTTTCTAATTTGATGTTTTCCATATCCATCTTACTCCCAGAGATACCTTAATTCAGATTACATATTGTTTTATCTGTCTAGCTTGAGCTCTGTTCTGCCCTGGGCTGCAGCAGAGTCCAGAATGACCCTCTGGATGTAACAGAATTTTTCTGTCATGCTTTGTGAAGTACTCTGAAATCTTCTGGAAGGTGGTAACTAAAAGTAACATTTTCTACAGTGAAACTAAGATCTCATTCTTCCTGCCAGATGCAGGATCTTGCTCGAGTGTAGTCCTCCAGAGTTTGTCCCATTATGTTTAAAGGGTCCTAAAATGTTAATTTTTAATGGAAGCAAAATAGCAGATATTTGGCAACTTATCAACATTTCAGGATGTAAAATCAACTGGAATTGGGACCCTGGGAGTAAAAATATTAGAAACTGTATTTACCCTTCATATTGCAGCTGAATGTTTTGTCAAAAGAGTAGTTGCCTGTTGATAGTGATCTGGTAGTAGATGACTGAGTAGCAGTTGCATGTTGTCTTTCATAATGTGCAGAGGGATCAGTCAAAAGTTTCCACAGAACAGCGTTTTGTCACTTAGTCTACTAATAAGTATATTTTCTTAAATGACCATTCCTACTGAATGGAAAAACAAACTAGGTCTTCCAAATGTATCTTTTCTGTGTCAGTGCACTGTATGTAGAACAAGCAAACGAGTGAACTTCAAGTATTATCATTGGTTTTATTTTGTTAGTAGAAGTCTTTAAGGCATTTTCAAATAAATTCGTAAAATTGTTTTGGCAGTAAGTCTTTGTTGTTTGATCTCTTTTAACCCTAATCACATCTTCCTTTCAATCTCTTAATGTCACAGCCAGCTCACACTCTTAATTCTTTCGTACCCTATTTCAAACTCATGCTTGTGTGCTGCTAAAATGATTTTTTTCCTGTGGGTTGTTTTTTTTTTTTCTTTTTTCAAATACTCGTGTCTCTTGCCTCAATTTCTTAAGAATGTGTTTTCCCTTCTTCTTCTATAGGAATTTGTTTCTTCTTTTAACCTTCTATTAAAAAATTCAAAGGGTCATGCAGTTTTAAGTTCAGAGGGGATTATCACAATTAGGTCTCCTAGGCACTACAAGCAATGAATAATAATAATTATGTGGGCTGAACCTTTGTGCAGTGCAGGCCATATAGCAGCAACCAGTAACTTCTGCATCAAGTTCAGAAGATTGTAACTTGCATTTAGCAATAATGCTGTTCTAAAAGGATAGCTAATTTAAGGGATTTAAAAGTGGAGATCAGCAAAGAGATTTCTTTATTTCCCAGAATTAAAATATACATGTATGCTGTCAGAAAACGGAGGCATTGAGAATAAAACCAGTATTTTAAAGACAGACAGTTGTATGTAGAATTTGAATATGATGAATAATATAGTGAATATACTCAACATTTGCCACATGCTGTGGCCCAGGAAAAGGCTGATCCGAAGCAGTGGCAAAAAGTAGTATCTGGTAGTTTGAACAGAGCTCAGATTAATTCTCAAACCTTGTCTGGACAGGAGGCTGAGCTTGGGAAAATATCTTGCTAAATATTTGAGGGAACGTGTCATGTTTGGAACATCTCATGTGCTTGGAACATCCATCTTTTCAGGTTATATTGTAGGTGTGTAAGTATGTGTGTGTGTATATATATATATATATGTATATAAAATGCATGAGGCAATCAGAAGTTCACGTCAGAAGATTCAGTAGAGTTTAGTTGTAGCCTTGCTTTTATTTTCTGTTTCAAAATTTGCAAGTTTCAACGACAAAAATATGCTAGTCTTACCCAATGATCCATTTTATTGTGGGCTGTAGTGTTAAGATATGCACTTGGCACAGATCCATTAAAAAAGGTCAAATGACATCCAAGAAGGGTTGGTTTAAAATAGGAGATCCAAAAAATGAAGTAGAGGATAATAAAGTATGAATGAATAATTGTGAAATTACGAAAGTAATTTATTCACAATGTTATTTCTGGTGCTAAAAGGAATCTGCCAAAGGCTTCTTTGCAAGCATTAACAAAATGTAATGAATCTTAACTGTCGTTACATTTAATGAATTTTTAAATAATCTGGTGATTCCCAAACTGGATGAGCTTCTGATAAAAACTTCTAGTTGAGAAAAATTTCTTAATTATTCGATTAGGTGTTACATCTCAGAAATACAGTTGCTCAATGAGGCTGTAGAGTGAGTAGGGGGTGTCTTGGAAGGTGTGTGTCAGCTATAGAACAAGAGGACAGAACACAGCCATATAACTGAGGAAAAAGCAGTTTATTTTCTCTTAAGTTATGACATTTAAAGTTTGCCAGTAGTATTTCACATAAGTAATTCAGACTAGCTGTAGTCCTCAAGAATTTACAGAAGTGAAATGAAAGTAATGGGAGTTGGTTTTTTTTGGATTTTGTTTGATGACTCATTATGATGGGTGTAAATCTTGGAGAACGAGGCTATAAGTGCTTAGTTGGGGAGTAAAGAATCCATATACCTTTCTGGAAGTGGTGCTGGTTCCTTATATTTAGTACCTAATTATCCTAAAAGAGCTGTTTTTTTACTAAAGTATTATGGTGAATCATCTCTCTGTTAGAGTTATCTGCTTACGGATTCTTTCTCCTGAAAGTTTTCCTTCCTCCACCATTTAAAAATACATAACAGCATAGCAATATTAGCTTTGCATTTACTTATCCAGCCACTTAATCTTTCAAAGTGGTTCCCTGTTTCTCCTTGCCTCATCTCTCAAATTGAACACAGTGTTTATCTTAAAGTATTTATTTAATCCCGAGATACATGAAGTTCTTACTGCACCTTTCCAACCATGAGAGGCAAAATTCGTGTACTTCAATCTCTTTTCTAGATATTGAAATGAAAGAAGTGGAAACAAAAAAAGAATGTATTGACTGGTTTTTGCTCGGTGTTTAATATCTAGTTCTTGATTTGAATTCTTATCAACAGTGTCACAAAAAATCGCACATTTCTTGCCAGGCTTAAGTTAATTTGAACGATTCCACAAAGGTTTGTAATGAAGATGTTGGCACAAGATTTACCGAGTGCTACAGTGCAATACAACCCATTTTTAACAGTAGTTTAAACTGGGTTTATTTGGGTTTGAACACTTTCCCATACACACTAAAGTGAAAGTTGGATGCGTTAGTGGGGTTTCTGTACATAAAATGTGTTTAGTTGCAGGAAAATGTTACACAAAAACTTAGCAGAAAATTTTCTGTTGATTTTTTTCTCTGTGTGTTGTAACTCGCTGATGAATTCTGCTTTGTATGTGGCTGACGTACAATGGACATTCAGGTTCTCTTAGGGCCATTTAGGAAGGTTTGAAATTGCATATTGTTTTTAATTTAAAAATGAAACAGTCCTAATCAGAGGGAAGAGAATACTACTTGCAGGAAATATACACATTTTGGTGCTTTTATTTGTTTCAGTTTTACTTGTCATAGTAGAAAAAGCAAGTAATGTATTTCGGACATTGTATTAAAATGTATTATCTTAAAATTTATTCTGCATTAAACAAGAAACAAGGTTTCAAAGCTTTAGTCTACTAAAGGAGAAAACTTGTTAAATAAAGACCAGAATATTTTCAGAGGTATTAAAAGCAAGAATAGTAATTTAGAGGAAGAGCTATGAAATAAAAAAACTAATTAGAGAATTAAAGCACATAATTGATTTCCTATACATTTCATAAAAGTGCTGAATCACAACTGACTTTTGGCTTGTAGACTTGGGCAGGTAAGGTTTTCTTTTGCATTCAGTATATAGATTTTAAATATTTACATTAGAAGTGTATTTTTTTCCTTTAGATTACAACAGAGTGAATTGAGTATGGGTAAATGTAAATAGCATAGAGAGTCTTCCTTAGAGAGTTTCGATGGTATAAAATTTGTGAGAGGCAGATGCTGCTATTTAAAAATAACCCAATTATGACATCTTAATTCACTAATTGAAAGCATTCCATAGTTTAAACTGCAGTCAGCTGCTAGGAGAGACAGGTTATCATTTATGTCTTTATAATTGCATTATTATTTCTGAAGTAAAACCTACACTAAAATGAAAATTTGATTATTAAAATAACCTTCATTTTTTAAATGTAGTTTTTAATATTATGTATTGGAAATACAAGAATGCAAACAAATTTGTGAGTGGAGCAGATTTATACCATACCCCTTTAAAGGAGTCTTGGGTAAAGTACTCTGAGAGTTCTGGTTTGGGTGCTAATGTCAGTGGTGGTTCACAGAGTACATTACATTACTCTGTATATAGAGTATATCCCACCTGTGGGTTGTTAGTTAAAATTAGTGCACATCTCACTTTTTAAAGTTAAGAAATTCAGGGGTTTTTTGATTTCTTGCTATTCTTTTCCTGATAAAATGCAAAATACGTTTTCTGTACAGTGAGGAAATTTTAAGTATGGATCACTTTGATTTGTCATTTTCTCTCCTTACATCTTCAATTTGTGTCCTGCACTTTTCTATTACTACAGACCGAGTCTTTTGCAATAAGTTGTGGCAGAGATGCTGATTCAGAAAAATCTTTCTTTATAGTTTTGTGTCTCTATATTTATAATAATGCTTGGTAATCCATAGTTAACTGAAATTATCCTTTAATCTGACCTATCTTTTTGTTCATGGCTATTGATAACATCCCTATCCTTTCAGATTCACCATTTTAACACCTTTGACATTTCTCTGTGCTTAAAAACTTGGTAGATTCTGTCCCTGCTTCCCATGTATTACTGCAGATTCCCAATGCTCTTTGCTATCTGTCAGTGGAATTTTGCCTGGCAGAGATGTTAAAGGCTTTCCTCTATAATCCTGAAGCCTATCACTTCAACTGGGTTTGCCTCCTTTCTTTCCATCTTTCTTCACCAAAACACTCTGCTTACTTTGCACTTCTTTCTGTCATTGCCCCATCTGTATCGTTTCAGTCTCCTAAAAATTTTGGTTACTTGTCTTGGCCTCTTCTCTGTTACAATGTCAAAGTCAAGATTCTCGCTGTACTATCAGTGCCCTGTGAAACCTTGGTCTGTCTGCATCTGCTCTCATTTCCCTGCGTCCCCCAACTCACATTCCACATTCCTCACAGTCCTCTGACTTTATTGCTCCTTTTGTCTGCCTTTCATGCACTCATTTTTGCACTGTCTTTCATGCTGCCTATGTGCCTGGAACAGTCTTTAGCATCTCAGCCAATTTACAGCTTTGCATAAATTATATTTAATAATAAGACTAACAAAAGTTCATTATCTACATTATTTCAATTAACTTTGTACCTGCATAAGCAGAAAACAGCCTGAGGGAAAGTACTGTTAAACTGTGTTGTGATTTGTTGTGATTCAAAGATACAGATTCAGGCATGGCAGTTCTTTGATGATTCAGCATAAATTTAATTAAAAAATTATTTACTAAGTGTTAGATTATTGGTTTTGACAATAGATTTCAGATTTTCCTAATTCAGAGGTAAGAAAATAGCTGCTTATTCTTGCTAAGTAAAATCACCAGAAGATTGTCATCATCACATTACCTGGTAGAGACTTTTTGCCCTGTGATGCATTTTGCTTCATTTTATCCATACTAATATGAATGTGGAAGGACTTTAAATGTTGTATTAGCTTCATATCTACAAATAAAGTGTATCTTTTGTGTTTAACCTTGCTTTTAAAGCAACATAATCATCTGCTTAAAGGAAAGATGATTAGATAAAGTGAAAGATAAGGAAGTAACACCACCTGTATCTGGGAAGTTTTCTGTGTGTTGGCTACTTCGACATACAGGTTTTCTTCAAATATCAAACCTTGTTTAATATTTTAACTCCCTTCAACACCAGTGAAACTTCATATGGGTTTCCAGCATCATTGTATAGCTGCAAGGCAGGGCATTCTGCAGGAATTATAGTTTTCCAAGTAAAACTTCATCTGAAATACATGGGGGTATTTTTTTGGTTTAAATGGTTGTATCGATACTGTTCACAGCTGAGTTGTGAAACCAAATAGATGTGCCTTTAATTTGTTTTTAAGTGATCTCATATATTCTGGAGATGATAATCTGAAGGGTGGCTGCCATAGTAATGTGCCAGTCACCATGGCATCTGAACATTATGAAAAGAAATTCTGGGCTGCACAAAGACAATGCCACCAATTTGTATTTCAAGCTGATCAAAGGTGGGGGACCAAAAAGTTTGCCAATAAATGTAGCTCAGTGGATGACACTACAACTTAGAGTTTGCTTTACATGAATTCAGAAAGATTTTGGTCCTCCTGTTGCCTCCTATTGAATTTATAAGTGAAAGCCTTAACACAGACTTTGTCCATTTACTATGCTAACTTTTTTTGCAGTTGCATGAAGAGTGTGGCTGTAGATTTTTATTTCATTGGCCCAGTGAAGGAGCAGTTTATGCTTTTGCTTTATGTGAATCTTTAGAACTTTTTCCTTCTTATGGAATTTTTAACTTTAGGGTGAAATTAAGTCAGTTAGCGAAGAGAAGGGATTTCCTGTACTCAATTGGTAAATATTCTAATCTCTGAAACATTTTACAATCTGCTTTTGTAATAGTGTTCTAATTATCAAACAAACCTAAAATTAAATAGTTATTTAAAAGCAAGTTTATTTTATCTTAAATAATTGATTGTGGCTTGTTGTTTGAAAGAGGACTGCTTCGGTGTGAACTCCAAATCCAGTTATGATCTTAACTCAAGCAGTTTGTTTAATCAAACATTACTCTAATCAGTCTTACATGGTCCTCTACCCAGCCAGGCCTGTCTATAACAACTGGTTTATTCTGCGACGAGTTGCTCAACAGATGTCATTCTGGTAGAATAATGCAGCAGAATACTTGTGCATTGGCTAAAATTACTTCAACTTTGATCACTTTTGTCCAGCACATCAGTCTGGCATTGTGCTTTATACCAACATAACACTTTACCCCGAGCATGCCTTTCAAGCTTAGAATAGCAGAGGAATGTTATTGAATTCAGTGCAGTTACAGATGAGTTAATGAAAGAAGGGAAATACTGTTTTTTTCATAATGCCTTTCTGTTGTACTTTGGAATTAAAAGGGAATTTGAGGAATGTGACTTCCGAGTTATTTATTTTTACTTCTGAAGGCTTTTTGAAAACAGTATTATGCAGTCCCATTGATCCCATGTTTCTGTAAATAAGTTGCACTTGTTATTTAAAAATAGCTCCTTTTAGAGTTTTACATTGTGAAAATAATATTAATAAGACTTTCTGATGGGTAACTGGACAATAAATATCTCACAGGGACAGTTTATCCTGTTTTTTAATGCAAGAAAACTAAAGCAGCAAAACCCGTATTCTTGTGATCACAGATAAGGATTGTTATATTTTGATGGGCTGTTGTGGGGTCAGTACAGAGTAACATCTCTACCTGGATACTAAACTGTCAAGGATACAAAGAGGAAGCACTAAAAAGAAGTCCACTTTTAAATTTTTTTTTTAGTTAAAATATAGATGTAATTTTTTTTTTAATTGAAGCATAGCTACCAGGTCAGTCTCCCTGTGAAAACTGCTGAACAAAACCAATATTAACATAAAGGGTATCATGTTATCAATTTACCAGTTTTAGAAAAAACTGAGAGAGATCTCAAGGATTCTAAAATGAATACAGTGAATGTAAAACTGAGCTGAAATTCCAACCCAGATATATGTTATGATACTGAAATGTCCAGGTAAGGAACCCACATGGTCTAAATGTCATCCTTTAGTGAGATACAGACTCAAGAGTTGGAAGTATTGTATCTTACTCTTGGATGATAAACTGAATAACTTCTTTTCCACTTATTTCTGCAGAATATTTATGTTAATAAAGCTTTAAGTTGAGAGTATTGAAATTATTATCTGCATAGTCTGTGTATTAGATCTATCCAGAAATATGAGACAGTTCTTCACAGTTTTTACTAAGGGGCACTCTATTAGTGTGAAATAGTTCTACTAATAGTAGTGAGAATGAGCAGCAGTAACTAAATGGAAGATCTGAAAATACAGTAAGAGCACTGTACTTTGTGTTTGATCTTGATATGTTCTCAGTTGTATGTATTTGTTGGCAAACTTGCAGCCATGCCACTGAAGAGTCTTTTGAAGAATGTTGCCCAAATCAACATTTGTGAGCAAGGGTATGGTGGAAATCCCTGCCTTGTCCCTCACTCTCTTTAGGATCTTTACAATGATTAGAACAATTATTTCACCCCTTACTATCTGCACAAGTGTTCTTCATCCATCTGTTGGTGTGCAAAATTTGAAAGAAGGGTTCCATGCAACATTTCTCTCTAAAGACAATCCAGGTAAAGTTTTGGTGCTATTTCGTTGTGCAAACACATTTGTAGATAAATATGTACTGCCAGATGTTTCACGTACATCCCGTACTAAAAATAAATGACAAATTTCAAGGGAACATATGTACATTCCATATGTTTTATATTACCTCACTGTAGAGTCAAACCTCAACTGTGCTTCAGTGCTGAAGCTATGGCAAGTATTGATTAATAGGCAGGATCAAATGATATCAGATGTTTTTTGTTTTATTGTATTATCTTCCTGAGAATGGTAGTTTAGAATCGTCTTTCATTAATTTTTTGAATATGAAACCTTTATCTGTATGGGTTATGTTAGTATTTACCATTTTACAAATTTCAGCTTACTTCCTGATTTTTGTAAACTACTTCTCTATTCAGAAAAAGTTGTTAACTTGAGGTAAGTGCACTAGATTCCAAGCAGGGTGCTAGCTCATATCTTTTTCTGCTGACAGCTATAACATAGTTTTTTCAAATGCCTTTGGCAATATTGTGTGTAAACCTGTGGACCAGATCTGAACCTTAGAGCGTTGAATGAACAAGTTTTACAATAACTAGAAAAAAATAAAAATAAAAAAGTTGGGGTATGTTGAAAACAATGCAGTTTGCCTGTATTGCTTTTGCTACAGCAAATTCTGATTTTATTTATTTATTTATTTATTTATTTAACCAGGTAAAGCGGAATGTGTATGACCTGACTAGTATCCCTGTCCGTCACCAGTTGTGGGAAGGCTGGCCTTCTTCTGCCACAGACGACTCAGTGAGTACCTTTGATTCTCATTTCATTTCTCCCTGCAAATAGGTGATTTTACTTGGATTTTTGATGGGAGTCACTCGGTAGCTTTTACTCTCACGTGCAGTAACTTAACATTGCACACACTTCAGACCTTTGTCTTGAAAGATACAAATACTGAAGATTTGGATTAGTGAAATACATGGAAATTATTCATGTGTATCAGATTTGGGGCATGTTTTAGACAAGGAGACGTGTTCTAGACTGAAGCAAAACTGCACAGAGTTTTGGAAGTTGAAGAAGTCCACTGCAGTGATGGAACTGCAGGGAAAAAGTCCTTGGTTTTATGTATGCTTTGCATGCACATCTAGATATTTTACCAAGGTAGTTCACCATATGTATGCTTGATCCTGTGCCTGACTTCAAAGCAGGAGGTGTTCCTGCTGAAATCAGTGGAGTGTCACTGTTGGTGACAGAATCCACTTGTGAATTTGCCTACAAATTTATGAAGTTGTGGGACTTAACCTGCAGAATTCCATTAAATGCTGCACTTGGTTCCTTGCATGGTTGTCCCTACAGCATGTTTTACAGCACATCTTTCAGTTTTGCTCAGGTAATTTTCTTACAGTGGTACGTTACCAATGCCAGCCTAGTGAGGTCTGCCTTTATTTAGAAAAAACCAAAATAAATAAACCCACTAAAAAAATGTCTAAGAGGCTGAAATTATTATGTAGTTATGTTGTATGTCAATTTTGTGACCCGAGAAAAATGTATAAAAATGAAATTTTTATATTTTTATAAAATCATTCATGTAAACTATAGGTTGAACCTGAGTGTTCTACAAAGTGAAAATGCAGTTGGGGATTGCTTTCTCTAAATTTTGCCATTGTCTTTGATGCACTACTTTCCTGTTTGTTTCCACTCTCTTTTTGTAAAAGGAGAATTGCTGTTTGAATATGGCTGCTGCGTTTTTTGCTCTGGGTAAAGGATTTAAGCCAATTAAAAAAAACAAAAACAAAGACTGTCTGGATTTCTAATATACTTGTAAAACATATCCGTGGTAGTGTTTACAGAAACAGTAGTTGAGAAAGGTGGGTAAATCTCTGTCCCTGTATTCAAGAGCCTATCTGGGCTGATGGATGCAATATCTGAAATAACAGCATGGTGTCATGTGGTAATTACAGTCTTTGAAATATGGATCCATTTTAACATTTTATTAGTTTACATTAGCCCAAAAAAGAATTGGAAACTCAACACTTCTAATCTGTTTTCCCACAGCTGTTCAGTTTTCACGTGTTTTCTCCCCTCCCCTTTTCTTTTGAATAGGATACCTCACGTGTGTAGAACTCATAAATCTGTTTTAAGTCTGTTTTTACAAGTGACATTGTTGCAGGTGAATCTTTCCCCTTTTCATCTTTAATGAAATCGGTGAATGTCGAGTCACCTGCTCTGAAGCAGAGGAGTCCTCAGAGCTCACTGCGAGTCTGGTGGAGCTGGAACTCGTCAGCTGTGTAAACAGATTTGAATGTGTTGCCAACAAAAATATAATTAATTTCTCTCTAAAATTAGAGGCCATAGCTTACTGTTTATAAAGATTTAACGTTCGCAGTGCCTGTCTGTGGTTCTGTGATCTGAACATTTTTTCCTTTGCAAATTAGAAATATTCAGTAATAATTACTTTAGTAATTAGTGATGATCTCTTGAGTTAAGTGGCAAATTTTTAAAATCAGTTTTTCCGTCATGAGTTTTTAATTTGCTGTACTGTAGTATAGTGCCCCATTGCAATTAAGGAGTTAAAGAAAGACTTGATTAAAATACTTTTTTCATTTGCATGTTATGCAGCATAAGAAATACTTTGTAATACCACGGGAGGTTTTTTCAGTGCAGTTCTCGTTAACCTTTGGCTTAGCAAACAGGACAACTAAATAGACTTGGCATAATTGGATTCCTGTATCATCTTGAGTCTCTTATGAACCTGACAGACTACAGTCTTCTGACATTATCAGGAAATTTAGTGGAGTCAATAGTAATTTAAAACATTGTTGCTTCATCTCCCTTTAGAGTTAAGGTATGTTCTCTGCTTGTACTATCTAATGGAATATGGGATACTGTATGAATTGTCAATAACTCTTTCAGATCCTTTGCACACTTTCACCAGGGAAATGGGTATCAAAACCTCCACAAGCAGGAGAATGTTTTCATACTGTGACAGTTTGATTGTGGGAAACAAGGCATACATAGGCCATGGAAATCTTGTTTCACCGTTTGGCAAGGACATGTTTTTAGCTTTTATTGTGCCTGAATTATTTTAACGCCACAAATTATATCTGTTCTGCTTATTAAAGTGCAAACAAAGTAAAGGTATGAGTTTTAAATCACTATTTTTTTAATGAGTTTGCATAACTAAAACTTTAATACAACCAAAGGCTTAATTTATCTATTTTTGTGTTTATATCATCAAGTGATACTGTGAAGTCCTGAAGATCATCCTAGAAAATAAAAAAAAATTAATTTGATTTAACTCAAGATCATTCACAATTTGTTCTCAATTTTTATTTTGGATTTTGTAACAACCTTAACATTGCAGAGCTTGTAAAACAAGAACCACGCCAGAATAATATACTAAAATTTCTGAAGTGTATTCCATTTCTTTTTGCTGTATTGGCTGAACTTGTAGACTCTCACTGGTAATTACCACTATTGTCAAGTGGAATGAGCAACTTTCAAATGTGTGTGCATTGAAAGAAAAATCTGAGATCAGTCATAGGTGGTGTTTTAGTTACAGTTTTTACATGGAAACATTGGGATTTTATTTACATAAGTATAGGAGACTTTTTGGATATTAGCCTTACACAGGTATGTTTGAGGTAAAACCTTTTTTCCCCATGAGGTCACTTTTTTTATTTCAGTAGAATGAGTTGTTGTTTTGGTAGCATGGAACGATACCCAATACAAGAAGGAGAGAGGTTGCTTTTGTGCTGCTTTTGTTCTTGGTATTTAAGCTAAAGATTTTTTCTTAATTGGTTCATTGTTTTAAGTTTGGCACAGCAATGAGAAATTCTGCTTCTTCATAAGTAATGACAGCGAGCATGTCAAAATGGAATATGTTCCTGTATTAAAAAGATGTAAAAGTTTCAGGATGAGGTTTAAGGGTGGGAAGGGGGAGAGAGACAAAGCCAGAAGATGAAGCACAGTGTTGTAACTGTGCCCTTGCACACAGAGCCTGTACAGAGGATCATCCATCCTCCCGCCTGCTGCCGGTAGCACTTTGTTCCCAAAACAGTACAGTTGGTCAAGACCTTGTATCCTCCTTTCAAGAGAAGTAACTGTACTTCTTCGTTGTATAGATAAGCCATTGGGTATTTGTTCAGGGAGAAGTAGGGCTATACTGACAAGGTACTCAACTATTCTGCTGAACAGTCCCATTTCAGGTGGGACACGTATGTTGCCACTGACATGTTGAGGTTCTGCATCATCTCTTGTGAGTGTGACCACCTTCCATTCTGTGATGGCTGTAGCAGATGTGGTTGATGTTCCTTAGCTGAATTTATTAGAGAATTCTGGGCTATAATCAAAAATCTCAAATGCTTGTGTATGATCCAATTAGCACTGCTGTTATATTTAGTCATTTCATTGCTGAGTACTAAGCACAGTGTCTGCACAGATAAAAATTAAGAATGCTGATAAATAATGTTGTGGTACAAAGTGAAACCATTTATGACACTTCTTGGCTGATCTCCAGATTTTTGAAGAGGTTGGGTATTAAGCATCTGAGTAATTAGTATTTGGGAGTATGTATTTCTTTCCCTTTCCAGGTCTTACAGTTCTGAACAGAAAGTTCATTACCACATGCTGTCAATTGTGATATGAAAACAAGTTGTGAGGTTTACATATGCTGACTGTTTAATTGTAATGGATGCCATGTCTACATTTACTGCATCATTTGGAATCTTCCCTGTGGAATTGATATGACTAAAGAATGAATAGTCCTGACAGAGAAAGTACCTACTAATCAGAAGTGTAAAATTGGCTATATTTAAATTAAAATACATACCTCATTTGAAAATACTCAACTATTTTTTTCTGTGTGAGAATATCATAATTATAATTTGGATTGTCTGTACTGTTAATTACTTTGTGTGTTACTTTCCTTCTATGGTTCTCATCAGTGACTTGCAGTACAGTAGTAGAGTGAATCTGGCAGTATCCTTTTATTTTAGATACATAGAAAAATACTTGAAGTTTATTTAATTGTATGGGTTCAGAAGTATGTAAAGTTTCAGTTTAACATTTCTGCTATAATCCCAAGTTAGTAACGGAAATGAAGTTTTCAGACAATTAATGGTAATTATGAAGCAGCAAATTACTCATCATTAAGAAATATAAAAGTGAGTAATTTAATAAAGAGTTTCTAAATATGTTTGTTTTAGATAACATTCTGGCTTTGACTTATGGCTTACTTGGATTTTTTTTGTGCATGAAAGTATGATGAATTACCATGTTCTTTCTCCAGAAAAACCAAGGAGGTTACAGTTGTTCCTTCACAATTTTTTAAACCCTCAGTGCTTCTGTTTGATGTAAGGATAGTGGGGTGGCAGTAGCTGTGATCTCAGAAGTCTGGGAAAATTAAGACCACCTCTCTTAGTGCCCATGAAAGGGGTTCTAGCTTTTATAACTTATAATTTAAAGGTCAATAAAATCATAGAATTTTAAGGCTGTTCTCATATTTCTGAAAGAGAAGAGCAGAGAGATTTATTTGGGCATGCACAGATGTATTGGGAGTAGGTGAGGCAGTAAGAGTGTTTTATGACTGTTCTGATGGGCCAGTTTATTGTCACTGATTAAATAGAAGTTTCATCTTTGAAAGCAGGTGCTTCTCTTAACCTGTTACCTTTTTGGAAAGGAAGGCTTCAAAGAAGCGTAGAAGGAAGTCCAGTTGACTTTACCACATTTATTATCTGATGTTTTCATAACGACAGCATTGCTGGTCTTGCTGAGGCAAAAGTACAGAGTACCCAAAAATACAGAGCCTTTCTTTAGAAGACCAGGTCCACATGGAGCTTTTTACAGTGTCATTGAGGGCTTAAGGAAAATCTCCATAACAATATACAAAATAAAAGGCAAGTAGCATATCCCAGCTCATGTGCTGGACTCCTATCCTGATCAGCGCTTTCACTTTCTAGTCAGTGTGTGTGTCAAACACAGAGTGTAATTAAAAGGACTCAGGTTTTCTCCTTAGGTGTTTAGAGCTTTCATGCTGGTTTCAGCATGTCCCAGGTTTGCTCTGCTGTCCTCTGTTAGCCAGTGATGATGCCTTGTGTCCTACAGGGAAGACTTTGTAGCTGTTACTGCTTTTAGAGAATATTGTCTCTGGCTTTTTCTGAGATCCCAGTTGCTTTTTGTAATGAAGAATAACTGATCAACATAATCTCACTCAACAAGATCCAACTACGTGGTCCATGTTTGGTTTTTGTTTACCAGATCTTGGTCATAACCATGTAGAGCAAGATAAAGGTGTCCTTGCATACCTTGGCTCAGACAGAGACTAGTGCTGATGTTGAATGAATTATTTGCTTATCTAAGGGAAGGCATGAGGCAAGGAAGGAAGGA